>NW_011888841.1:1854409-1857313 GCF_000151845.1 Pteropus vampyrus
ATGTTGGATTTAATTCGCTAATATTTCATTGAGGATTTTTGTTCCTATGTTCATGAGAGATATTGGTCTGTAACTCCCTTTTCTTGTAATGCCTTCATCTGGTTTGGTAATAAGGTAGCGCTGGTCTCATAAAATAAGTTAGAAAGTATTCCATCTGCTTCTATCCTCTGTAAAATATCTTCCTTAAATGTTTGCTGAAATTTACCAGTGAACTCATCTGAGCCTGAAGCTGATAAGTTTTCATTGTGTTAAAAATTTTTTTCTCATGTTAGACACATTTAACAAAATGAAAAACAAACAAAAGCATTAGAATTTATATTTTCAGTGTATGGCAAATAATTACGGTCTACATTTTATAAATAATTTTTGTGAATCAA
Source organism: Pteropus vampyrus (assembly GCF_000151845.1). Classification (NCBI taxonomy): domain Eukaryota; kingdom Metazoa; phylum Chordata; class Mammalia; order Chiroptera; family Pteropodidae; genus Pteropus; species Pteropus vampyrus. The sequence continues at coordinate 1,854,787 of NW_011888841.1, forward strand.
TAAGAAAAAAGAAAACATCAGAAAAATGGGAAAAGACATTAAAAAGTCATAAAAAAGAGAACTACAAATAGCTACTGAGCATAAGAAAACTGTTCCATATTCTGAATAATATATGTAAAAATTAAGACTAGTTAATTCAGGTTTTCAGCTATCAATAGGCAATAGCCAGTATAAAATAGGGTATACTTAAGAGGAAGTCCTTAAGAGAATTAGTATAACCTTGTCTGGATAGAAATTCTGCAATGCATATCAATAGTTTTAAAAAGGTCCATAGGGTTGATTTAATGTTAATCCTCAAGAAAAAAATTAAAACAGTGCATAGATTTTTATCTTGAAATATTTCTACTTGAAAGCGTTCATAAAAGAACTAGTAGAATCAACTAAAATAGCAATTCCTTTAGAGTACAGGTTGGCGATAGAAGGCACTTAGGTTAAATCTAACCCCTCAAAAAGGACAAGATTTTCAAGAAAAAATTATAAAAGCATTGAAAGACATTAAAGAAGACTAAAATAACACAACCACGGTAGGAAAGCTCAATATCATAAAAGCTCACCGCAAAATTGTATGTTCTAGGCAATTTCATTCGAAATCTACATAGGATTTGATTCCAAAATGTATATGGAAATGCAAATGGCTGAAAATAGGCAAGACACTCCTACAGAGGAGAAGGCTGATTGTAAAGCGATAGCATTAATCCATTGCGGATGTGGCACAGTAATAGGCAACTATGTCCACAGACCAGAATAAGAGTCTAGGAACAGAAGACACGCATATATGGAAATATACGGTAAATGATAAAGAAAGAGCGGGCACTACAGATCAGCAGGGAAAGAATGTAAATAAATTGTGCTTGGGTGATAGTTATTCACCATAGAAATAAATAAAAATGGATCCTGCTCACACACCACACACACACACACACACACACACACACACACACACACACACCCCACACACACATCCCAGATAAATTAAAGACAAATGTGAAGAACTAAAATTTTTATAAGAAAATGCAGAATATCTCTATAACCTCAAGATGATGAATAATTTCAAACACTAACATAAATGAAAGGATTAATAAATCGATTACATTGAAATTAAGAATTATCGATAATCAAAATAGAAAGGAATAAAAATAACAAGCCATCTAGTAGGATAATTGCAGTATATTTATAAAGAATTCCCACAAAATAAGAAACAACTCAACAGATTAACGTGCAAAAGACACAGAGGATGAAATATGAGTCTCCAATAACATTTAAAAAACACACCGCCAAACTGCTAATAAAGGAAACACAAATTAAAACTGCAGTAAAGTGCCATTTTGTTCCCATCTGATTGGCAAAGAAATTACCTCTTGGTGAGAACTGGTGAGGATCTAGCAATAAAATCTTACGTATTGCTAATGATTGTTTAATTGGTATAAGCACTTGGAAAAACAATTTTGCATTACTCAGCACAGTTGGAAAAAAAATATGCCTTTTTGCTCAGAAATTTCACTCTTTAGCAACCAACCAACCAACCAATCAATAGTAAAGGAGACATATACAAGAATGTTCATAGCAGAATTATACATAATAGCAAAAACAAAGACTAACAAAAACCAAAATTTCCATCAACAGTAGAATGAGTAAATAAACTGTTTCATTAAGAAAGGATACACAGAAGACAATAAAGACTTTTAAGCTGGATAAGGTCTAATATGGGTGTTTGCTTAATTATACTTTAAATTGTACATGTGCAGTATACCTTTGCAAGTACGATATACTTAATAACGACTTTACAAATAAAGTGCATATATATTGTACAAAACTTCAGGCTATATAAAAATGCACATATAAGAAAGTAAAAATTATCTAGAGTCCCACCACCCACAGATAACCATTGTCATTTTGTTGCACGTTTCCAGACTTCAAATCAGGTAAATGTGCATATTTAACATTACCTAATACATGTGGACATTTTCTGCTGTTACCAAACCTACCTAAAAATATGTGTATATAAAGTACATATTATACAGTGCTATCTCATAAAAATGCTGCTTTGGCCGAATAGGACAAGCATCTACCATATAGAGTTTAATCCCAAGAACATAATGCCAGGTGGGGAGAGGGAGGTATAATTCTCCATGGCAAGAAAAGATTTCCTATTTCAATAATTTTCACATTTGGCTTTTGCCATTTTTAAGTTAATGACACAATCAAAAAAACTACTCCAGAAAGAAGCAAAGAGAGTTGGACGTATACAGGAGCGGGGGCTGGAGGGGTGGCTGCTACTTCAGATCGAGTGGCCTCCCCTGACCATAGCCGTGGACAGCAGCATACCGCATCCCTCTGTGGTTCCTTATCCTCCCTTGTTTTCCCTCGGAGTGCTCATGACTTTATCTGTCTCCCTCGGCAGGCTATAAGCTGCAGTGGATCTGTTCTGCCCACTGCTGCCTTTCAGTGCCTAATTCAGTTCCTGGTATGTAGGAAGCATTCAGCGGTCCATGAACAAATGGACCAAATGAGATAAGTGTGATTATAG
>NW_011888841.1:1857363-1859683 GCF_000151845.1 Pteropus vampyrus
GGCTCTAACATCAGAAATTCTGATTGAATTAGTCAGGAGGGTCCCAGATATCAAAGTTTATGAAAAGTCTCCCCGGTGACTCTAGCGTGCAGGCTACTTGAGAACCAGCAGCCTAGAGTGTGGCCGTAGAGTAGGCAGGCATTTCAGTTTTAAAAATTCATCTCAAACGGCAGTGCAGGCCAGTGATGGGGGCCAGGCAAGGGACATGCGGATGTTTAGATGGCGAGGCTAAATGCAGGTGAGCACAATGGTGCGGGCCAGAGACAGGCCTCAGGCCACTGGCCTCTGTCTCCCATAAAAATCAACAATTAGACAGCTGTCCATGAAACAAACAAATAAACAACAACAACAAACCAGCTCTGGAAGAGCTCTTGAGTCCACTTATAAAACTTCAGCAACACAGTGGAACAAAACACCTAGGAATAACTACAGAAAAAAGGAAGGAAGACAGCTTCGATTTGCCTGCATCACCCCATCCCCAGCAGGCACCGCTCAGCAGCAAGAGGAGTCTCCCCAGCTGGAAAGTCTCCTTGCCAGGAAAGGAAGAGCGGGGTGGGCAGCCAGCTTCTCCAGACTTTACGGCACTGCACCGAGGTCCCAGCTCTGACTTAGCTCCACCCGGACCAGCAAGGCTGAGATGTGCAGAGATGGCTAGAACGAGGAGGATACACGGGGACCGCCAATAGCAGCCGCAAGGCAGGAGCGACCGTGGTTCACAGTGAGCTGCTCAACAAACGCAGCGGCTTTTGCCACTGAGAAAGGAAACAATGGCCAGCACGGCTGCCGCGAACCCCCAGCAGATCTCACCAGCTTTCACTGCCTGAGCCTCTCCCCACTGCCTTCTCCAGTCTGACCCCACCGAAACCTGGGAACCACGCCGGCAGCCAGCCCAGGCCTCTGGCTGAATGAGTGCAAGACACCAGCCTAGAACCCCATGGCAGACCCTCGCTATCATGCACATGCTCATGGCCAGCCCCACCAACTGTGCACTTACACGCCACTGACCTGCCACCTGCCACCAGCCTCCACTACCACATGTGCCTGCCTGAGGGGAGTTGCTGCAGTCACAGGAGTGCACGCACGACAGCCAGGGCTCCCAGAACTGCTTGTGGGCCCAGCTCAGATCCTGTCTCTGGCCCGCACCATTGTGCTCACCTGCATTTAGCCTCGCCATCTAAACATCCGCATGTCCCTTGCCTGGCCCCCATCACTGGCCTCTACCGCCGTAAATCTGTGGTGAGACCTACCAGCCACAGCGGTACACACTGACGGCTAGGTCCCAGCAGCTACCAGTGCACCTGCAGTCGGCCTGGCCGTTGCAGCCCGCCCTAGCCCTCGCCACTCTGTGCACCTCCAACTGGCACCTGCCACCACACAGGTACCCGCAGATAGCCCCAGCAGCCAAGTGTGTACAAACCACCAGTTCTGGCCACCACCGCTGTTTGCCTTGGTCTCTGTATCTATCAAAGGTTCAAGTCAGAGAAATAACATCTGAAAATTCGTCAAGGGAGACCCAGTCCATTTATTCCTCCAGAGAGCCTCAAATATCCATCTGGATTCAGTCAAACCAGCCGAGAGATGCAGGAAGTCCATAATCACATGGTATTGCATTGGTTCCTAACCAGGCTGCATTTGGGAGTTATGTGCCATGCACTGTCATTTCTGATAGAGGGAAGCTATCTAAAACGATCCTGTGAAATGAGTCATAGCACATCCATGTTCTGAGGACATTATTCATTGTATTATTGAGTCCTTTTTCTAAAATCCTTAGGGAAGTTTTATCTCATCTACTTATATTTCTCCTGAGCAATCAATCAGTTTTTGTCTTATGGACACTGAACTTTGTAACAAATTATATTTCCTTTTATATGTCAACACAAGTTAGATCTTGAGCATCTCGAAGGTATGTATGTAAATATGCATATGTATATGCATTTATACACACATGTATATACTTATATGCACATATATTTGCATTCTACACGAGACTTGGAAAAATTCTCATGCTGTACCTCGTAAACACACAGCACTAGCTTAGCTGGTTGGTTGATTAATCACCTGTGTGCCCCTCCCTAGCTGCCCACTCCCGACACTTTTTTCAGGGATCTCACCTGGAGCAATTGCTTTAGTCTGTACATAAAAACCTTTTAAAAGGAGGTAATTAAAGAAGTACCTTAAAAATTGTAATTTTCACATCTGAAATAGCTTTATCCCTGATGTCCTCGAGTTGGTTCAATGCCTGGGTAGCTTGCCGTAACTGTTCTTCACAAAATTCATCTAGAGAATACGTTCGAGACCTATCGAGCTAATTAAATGAGAG
>NW_011888841.1:1859733-1860677 GCF_000151845.1 Pteropus vampyrus
CTGCTGCCTTTCAGTGCCTAATTCAGTTCCTGGTATGTAGGAAGCATTCAGCGGTCCATGAACAAATGGACCAAATGAGATAAGTGTGATTATAGCTTTCTACAGGGAGCAGGTGTGTGAATTTGTTTGGGGCAGGAAATTGTATTATTCATAAATCCTATTTTTAATTCTAAAACTTATTCATTTCACTTATTATTTACTTATTTTTCATTCATTCATTCGTTAAAAATCTATGTTTATAGATTTTCAAAGACCATTTTACCTCATTAATATCAGCTTCTGTTTTTACTTCGGACTTTAGAACAGAAGTAGCACGTAAGTGTGAATAAACGGGTTCTTCACATTCGGTTGTTGTCTTTCCAGAGATGTCCTTGTATATTCTAGATTAATAAATGGGAAGAAAAAAAGTATTTTTAAACTCTTCTATCTCATGAACGTCCAGAATGCATAAATGACATTGATCCAAAGAAGATACACGTATGGCCAATAAGTACATGAAAAGATGCTTAGCATCATCCATCATTAGGGGAATACAAATCAAGACCTCAAGGAGGTATCACTTCACACCAGTTAGTATGCACAGTATATTTTTGAAAAGGAAAATAATAGTGTCGGTGAGGCAGAAATCTGGTCCTTTGATGGTGAAAATTAAAACGGTACAGCTACTGTGGATGACAGGAGGAAGTTCCTCAAGAAGCTAAATGTGGGATCAGTACGTGGTCCAGCGAATCCACCTCCGAGTACGTAAACAAAAAGAATTAAAAGCAGGAACTCAAACAGATATTTGCACATCTATGTTCATGCACCATTTCCCACAATAGCCCAAATGTTAAAACAACCCAAATATCCATCAACAGATGAATGGATAAACAAAATGTGATGTATACATACAATGGGATATTATTCGGCCTTAAGAAGGAAAGAAACTGATACATGCTACAAAC
>NW_011888841.1:1860761-1862230 GCF_000151845.1 Pteropus vampyrus
TTCACATCTGAAATAGCTTTATCCCTGATGTCCTCGAGTTGGTTCAATGCCTGGGTAGCTTGCCGTAACTGTTCTTCACAAAATTCATCTAGAGAATACGTTCGAGACCTATCGAGCTAATTAAATGAGAGTAAATGTTGAGTTGAGTGTTGGAAAGTCATTCATTTAAAAAAGCCAAAGATATATTTTGGCTATCTTTTCCTATCATAAAGAAGAGCGTATTTATACTTTCTTTTCCATGTGATGTTGTATATACTATAATTCCTTATACAGGCATCATATTCAAATACCCTTATTTAAATCTACCTAAATCTTGATAAAACACAGAAAAAAAACATATTCTTATTTTAACTGTTACTCAGGTTATGTCAAAGCAGAGAAATTCAAGAGTTAATGTATTTTTGAAATATCTATGAACCCAGGGGAGCCACGAGGCCCAGAAACTGCTTTACCTCGAAGTCCCGATTATTTGTAAAGCTTAAAAACATGAACACTAAACGTAAGATAAAGAGGCTAAAATGAAATAATGCAAATAAGGTCGATGTTATTCTGAGTTTTTCTGGAATCCAGCATGGAGAGACTTCCATCGACCGTGCTACCGCCCTCCTCCCTGGCAATACAGAATGAGACGGTTCATCCACTCATCCATATCCCACCATTCTTCCTCCCTTCTGGGTATTCTTGATTTTCCTACCTCATGTTAATTTTCTTGCCAAACTACATTTTCTTCAATAAATAAGCAGATATCATTATCCCTAGTCATACTATAATACTTTGTAAATGTATGCTTCCCCCAATTTTTTTTTAAAGATGGAAAAATACTGCTCTAGCCTTAAATTTTGGATTAAGTCTGTGTTCTCCTTCTCCTGGTCCCATATCTGGATTTCGGGTCCTGATTTTTCCAGTTAAATGTGTCTCAAAACCTCCCTTTCTGATCTTACTAATTGAAGTCCTTATTGCTTCCACCTACGTTCCTCCAGTATATACTCCCCGATGTCTTTAACTCTGTATCTATCTCCTCGCTTTCGATTTTTCCCACAAACCAACATCACATTACTTTTCCTAAAATAACGTTCAGAAACTTTCAGTAGCTATGTTTTCAGAATAGTTCTCAAAGTTTACTCTGCAGAAGAATCACCTAAGGGACTTGTTAAAAATGTAGATTATTAGCACCACCCACTGCACCCTCCCCCAAAAAGGGTGGGACAAAAAAATAATTTAATTTTTACTAAGCATTCAAAATACTGCTCCCCCCCCCCCACACACACAACCATTCTTGAATAGGAAACATAATCAAAGACTCAACTCTAGCTGGTTCTGTGGCCTTGTATAAGTTATGATTTCTCTGGGACTTAGTTTGTCATTTGAAAGCGAAAGTTTGGATAAAATGACCCATGCACCCACGTTCTCTTCTAGTTCTAGACTTTCCTGCCCCTGTAAAGGTGTGCTTTCGCCCCTGCAGAGTGTAC
>NW_011888841.1:1862280-1864253 GCF_000151845.1 Pteropus vampyrus
TACCAAAATGCATAAAGTACTCTAAATCTTAAGGTGAAAGGGGGCATTGGGAATTAAGAGATATATGACCGAAATCAGCAAAAGTAGGAAAACTGGAAAAGGAAAGAGGTAACAAAGTCAAATAAATAATGAGATAAATAAAATGAAAGAAATAAAATTGAAGACCATCAGTCACATTCACTAAATGTGAATAGGTTCAATTTTCCTACATTCTTTGTATTGTCTCCTGCTCAGACTGTGCTGCTTTTAATAAAAAATTATTTTTATAAAAAAAAAAGGCAGAAACTATCAGATTGGGTTAAAAAGCAAAATCAAGCCATAATAAGATAAGATTCATATTTGAATGTGAGATGAAAAAGTAAGGTTAAAAAATAAAGCTATTGGGAGTTTCTGGCAGCAAAAGAATAGCGTGAAATCATTTTTTAAAATTGATGTACCACTGACATATGACCTTAGTTTCAGATATACAGTACGATTCAATATTTGTATTTACTGTGAAATGATCAACACGACAAGTCTAGTTACCATTCATCACCATACGAAGTTATAGTTTTTTTTCCCTTGGGATGAGATCTTTTAAGATTTACTCTCTTAGCAACTTTCAAACATGAAACACGATATTATCGACTACACTCACCATACTGTACATCATATCCCCAAGACGTATATTTCATAACCGGAAGTTTGTTTTCTCTGACCCCTTCGCCCATTTTGCCCATTCCCCCACCCCAGTTCCCTCTGGGAACCAACAGCGTGTTCTCTGTATCTATGAGTTTTGTTTGTTTTGTTTTTAGATTCTACATATGAGATCATACGATATTTGTCCTTCTCTGTCTAACAAGGTCCATCCATGGTGTCATAAATGGCAAGACTGCATCCTTTTCATGACTGAGTAGTATTCCATTGTGTGCGTGTGTGTAGATGTACATATCCTTGTGTGTGTATCTCACCTCTTCTTCATCCATTCATCCACCGATGGACACTTAGGTTGTTTCCATATCTTAGCTATTGTAAATAATACTGCCATGAACATAGGAATGCATAGATCTGTTCAAATTAGTGTTTTAATTTTTCTTCAGATAAATTCATAGAAGTGGAATTTCTGGATCATATGGTAGTTCTATTTTTAATATTTTGAGGAACTTCCATCCTGCTTTCCATAGTGGCTGCACCAATATACATTCCCACCAACAGTACATGAAGGTTCCCTTTTCTCCACATCCTCACCAAAACTTGTTATTTCTTGTCTTTTTGAAAACAGCCATTCTAACAGATGTGAGGTGGTATCTCATTGTAGTTTTGATTTGCATTTCCCTGATGATTAGTGATGCCGAGCATCTTTGCATGTACCTGTTGGCCATTTGTACAACGTATTTGGAAAAATGTCTAGTCAGATCTTCTGCCAATTTTTTAATTGGCTCTTTTTTTTTTTTTGCTATTGAGTTGTATGAGTTCTTGATATATTTTGGAAGTCAACTTCTTACTAAATGTATAATTAGCAAATCTCTCCTCCCATTGGTAGGCTGCCTTATCATTTTGTTGGTGGCTTCCTTTGTTGTGCAGTATTCCAATGTTTTCTTTCAAGAAACAGTGCTGGGAAAATTGTATATCAATTTGCTAAAGGATAAACTTAAACCGCTGTCTCACACTATATACAAAAATCAACACAAGATACATCAAAGATCTAAAGGCAAGAGCTGAAATTGTAAAACATTAGAAGAAAACATAGGTATAAACCTTCGTGACCCTGAATTAGGCAATGATTTCTTAGAATTTAAACCTCAAACACAATCTAAAGAAATAAAGAAATAAAGAAATAAATTGGGCTTCTTCAAAATTACTTTTATGACCCAAAGTATACTTTCAAGAAGGTGGAATTAGAACCCAACTGGTCTGACCCCACAGAAAGATGTACTTGAACCACTACCCATATATTCCTCCTATAACATAAAAAAGTGTATACAGGACATGTT
>NW_011888841.1:1864303-1864609 GCF_000151845.1 Pteropus vampyrus
CCAGCGTGGCCTGGCTCGTAACAGCCTTCCTTCAGGAAAGATGCCCAAACTTCAGTTCCAAAGGCGTGACCATTCCACATGTGTTGTTAGTTAATGTAGTTTGCTAATTGGTGAGCAAGAATGATGGGCTAAACGGAGGGAAGGCCTCCAGAATTAGTTATCGTTTTTCTATGTAGAGAAGGATCCCTTCCAACAGCCTGTAAGCAGAATGAAGTAACAGTGCTTCTTTTCTACTTCACCTCCATCGTCTTTGCAGAGCAGGTAATGAACAAATATGTATATATCCTCTGGAAAGGTTTGTTTCCT
>NW_011888841.1:1864659-1866650 GCF_000151845.1 Pteropus vampyrus
TAGAACCCAACTGGTCTGACCCCACAGAAAGATGTACTTGAACCACTACCCATATATTCCTCCTATAACATAAAAAAGTGTATACAGGACATGTTGTATTTTTTTAAATGAGCTATAAATAGTACACTATGATGATAAAAACAGGAAGACATATAGAAAAAGTCTAGAAGAAATTACACCAAAATAATAAGACACTGTATTTAAGTGATGGAATTAGGGTGATTTTTGTTTTGCAAATTTTCTGGAATATAATGAATTAACTATAATAATATATATTTTTAAATTATGTTAAGAATTAAAGACTTTTCCTAAACACACATACACAGTTTTAGAAGAAATGAAATGATAATGTGCTATCACTAAATAGTTGTATTCGTACAAGTTAGAGTCCCAGCACTGATTAAAATCAGTTATGAGACCTTATATAAGTGATTTAAGCTCTGTGGATTCAGTAATAAACTAGGAAAAAAAACAACATATTATCTATCTTCAAAATTTTATGAATTGATATATCTTTAACTCTCTAGTGATGAGGCTAAAACTAATTTGACTAAAATGATACTGCTAAATTAACAGTTTGGACATACGGTAGTCCACAATTTCAATTACAGTCCATATTTCACAAATAATAGACTCAGTTGTGAAGATAAGAAAAATGTTTTCAAAACACTAATAGTTAAATAGAAGTTGGAAATATTTTATACTCAATAGATCTTACTATGGAATTGACTCAAATTCCAACTGAAATTTGTGGCACCTTCAAGAATCTCTGTTGTGTCTTTATGAACTAGCTCTGAACTTTGAAGAGTACAGCATACCTATACAGAGAATTGCCAGATTTAGCAAATAAAAGTACAGAACACCCAGTTAAATTTGAATTTCAAACAAATGATAAATTTTAGTAGAGGTAATATTTGGGACTTACTTATACTAAAAAATTATTTGTCGTTTACCTGAATTTCAAATTACACTGGATATCCTGTATTTTATATGGCAATCTGACATGTGGAATTTTTTTAAAAATTGGAAAATTTTCTTAAACTTTATGGACAATATTAAGTATTAGCAGGTAATAGTTCAAATAATTGCAAAACTAAGTACACATAATTTGCTATAAGAAGAATTATCAAATTCTAGCTTAAATTATTAGATATTTTCTCTATAAGTGGCAATATTTAAAACATTATGATTATAAATTTATAAGTAAAACATGTATGATTTACTTGATGAGATTTTCATTCTTTTTTTCCACTGAACCTGGCATTCTAGCAGAATTATTAAATAATTCCAAAAGTAATGTGACTGCGGTGTTCATTAGTTGACGGATAAGTTCCTGAAATATGTAGTCCACCAGCATCAGAAATCTCAAAATTGTTTCTAATAAACGTCTATATCTAGGCAGCTTGAAATGTATTGTGTCATCGTCAGAGATGTTTGGCTCAAAAAATTCTCTAATTTCTTTCTGCTCTGCCACCTGTAATTCAATAAACAATTAAGAGACAAGCAATGATTTCCTGTGTTAATATAGCATGATTTCTAATTTATGGGATTTTTATTAGTCTGAATAACATATTACAACATTATCAACAATTTCCGTTAAAACTACTTTATGCTTACACCGTATTTAAAGATCAGATGAAAAGAAAACAACTTATGTGTTTTGAAGTCTACAAAGCAGGTAAGTTTATAAAACTCAAACAGGAAGTACATGTTAGTGAATATCTGTGGGACCGTCTTCAAATACACCGAGAGTCAAGTTCAAATATAAGGTTTCCTAAAATGCAGTCTGACGCTGCTTCCTTTATGCTAGGCTATAGCAATTAGACTCAAAAAAAAAAAACTCCATAGAACACATATATGCTACATCATTAAACAATTCAGAAAAAATTTAAGTTCATCAAATCTGATGTTAGAGTTTTATTTTTTAAATAATGTAATTAATAGAACTACATCTCTTAAGAAAACTGACTTAGTAAGTTACTGGAGAATGG
>NW_011888841.1:1872880-1878728 GCF_000151845.1 Pteropus vampyrus
AGCATTGTCAGCCATTAGCCTTTTAGGCGTAGACTTCAGAAATATTCTAAAGTATTCTAAAGTATGCTTTGCCTGACCACCCATCATGGAGTTAATTGATCAATTCTGTCACTCGGCCATGAATAAAGCAAAGCTATTATCTTAGCCGCCCAAACGATTTCCTTCTACATTAAAACCGTATCAAAAATACTCCTCTGTGAAACGTCTTCCACTTAATCATTTGGAGACATTAATATTGCTAATACGACTATACAAAATATACTTCATCTATAGCGATGAATTCTTTATTCATTAATTCTGTTATGTATTCACTCAAAAAAAATGCGTTATCCCTTTTATGTATCAGTCACTATACATGACCGATTCTAAAAATCAACTGTTTTACAAGTATTAATCTTATTACCGGAGCTGATTGTCAAATTCATAATTCGTCCAAGCCCTTTCGCTGTTTCTCTAAGTCTAGGTGACTATCCATTTCACTTTTCTGTATCTCCTCCGCACAGCGGGTAAGTGAAGTAGAAGCTGTTAGAATCCTGCTCGGTTATGTACTAAACTTAAAATTTATACTTCTATGTACTTAACCTCTTTGAAAGAACTGTTCTATATAAATGAAATCATTCATTAAGACCATCACTCTGAGAATTGTGGAACAAGAGAATTCATAAATTTAACCGAAATCTCTGAGTTTCAATGACAATTTCTTGATGTGCTATACTGAGGGAAAGTTAGCTACTATCAATTATATATTAGAGGTAATTGATTATTTGTAAATACTATTGCAGATTTGGGGCTCTGAAAATAAAGGGCCTCGTAACAGACAAGTGTAAGGAGGAAATTATTTATAAAGAATGTTATTAACTATTAAAATTGATGACCCGAGGGAATAATGTTCTTTGCAGATATTTGAGAACATCAGTCATCTATAGGGATGGTTTACTTATGGATCTAGATATCTGTATTCCTTTGATTCAAAACTCCATGTGTTCTTTATGTATACATAAACTAGTTAATATGTCCTATACAGCTATATCCCAGTGAACATATACCGATATTAACTTGTAGTAGTATACTTCTACCCACCTTTACAAGGCATATGGCAGATGGATTATCTTCATGTTCATTACCATTTTTGAGATTAACTGCGTCTTCGCAAAGTCCCTTTATGTAAAGCAAACATCCCTGAAATAATTCATGAGCCCAGAAAAGATGGTGGTACAAAAATGACCTGGAAGTTAAAAAATTTCCACAGACTTATCTCTTCTTCAAAACGAATGAAGTGAACATAGAGATAACTAGCATAATTTGTCTCCTATTCCTATAGTTAATATGTATTACATCTATCCATCTTAAATGGCATCGATAAAGGTTAGTAAACCCTACAGTTCTGTTAGCCCAATGCTGACGGCGAGATTTTGGTGCTGAGTATGTTGAGTAAGAACAAAATAGGAGGGGAAAACAAGTGATGATATTATTCTGTTATACCCCTGAGTTCTAAGAATTTTGAAATAGCAGATGGTGACATCCAAATGGAATTATATTCCCCCTCTTTATTAAGTTTGAATTTCCTCAGTTTAATTTTCCCCAATTACGGGGAAAACGATTAACTAGATTGGAAACTATTTGGAGAATGTTTCATAAGTTCTCTAACCACCTATATCACAACACAGAGAAGGTGGCCCTTTTCTCTTCTCCGCCACTTTCTACAGGTCTGCTCACGGTCACGAAGGTGAGCCACATCACTCCTAACAGAGCCGGAAAGAACAGAAGGGAAGAATGAGAGAAAAAGAGCAGAGAGAAAGAAATAAGGTATTGCTTCCACACGGGGGCGCTGTTGAGTAAAGGCTCAGGTCTTCGCACACATGCTTGTCCAAGTCGGCAAAGCAGTGAGGTCAAAGAGTGACTTTATAGTGTCAAGCGGCGAGTTAACTACCAGCCTAAAGCCTGTCATGTAGCAGATGCTAAGTAAATACTCCTGGATTTAAAAAAAAGACAAGCCGAAGACTGGGAGAAAATATTTATAAACCATGTATACGACAAAGGACCATATCTGGACTATAAAAAGAACTCTTAAAACTCCACAGCATAAAGACAAATAATCCAATTAGAAAATGTACAAAAGACACGAAGAGACATTTCCCAAAGAACATGGCAAATAAGCACATGAAAAAATATTCGACAATATTAGTCACTAGAGAAATGCAAATTAAAGCCACCATGAGCTATCTCTACACGCCTACCAGATGTCTAAAATAAAATATAGTGACAACTCCAAATGCTGGCATGTATGTGGAAGAAGTGGATCATTCACAGATCACTAGCGAGAATGAAAAACGATAAAATCACTCTGGAACTCTTTGGGAGTTTGTTAAAAAAAAATTAAACATGCAAATACCATATGACCCAGCAATCGCACTCCTGGGCATATACCCCAGAGCAATGGAAACTTACGTTCACATGAAAACCTGTCTATAAGTGTTGGCAGCAGCTTCATCTGTAATAAACAAAAACTGGAAAACACCCAGTTGCATTTCAACAGGTGAACGGTTAAAGAAACTGTGGTAGGTTCATACCATGGACTGCTACTCAGCAATAAGAAAGAACAACTGATATATGTAGCAACTTGGATGAATCCCCAGAGTTACGCTAAGTGAAAAGAATCAGTCCCAAAGGTTTGGTACTGCAGGCTTGCATTTACATAACAGTCTTGAAAAGACCAAATGATAGAAATGGAGAACAGATTCGTTCTTGCCACCGGTTAGGGAGAGGGTAGAAGTGGGAGGGAAATGAATAAGGCTGTAAAAGGGTGACGTGAGGGGTCCGGAGCTGATAGAAATGCTCTATTGGTGTCGCTGTCCTGGTTGTCACACTGTCCTATTGGTCTGCAAGATGTTACCACTGGAGGAAACTCGGGGAAGGGCACATGGGGTCTCTTTGTATCAATTCTTACAACTGCATTTCAACTGCAGTTATCTCGGGTTTAATAACAACAACAAAACTTGGCTGCTGGATATCCTAAAAACAGAATTAGCTGTCATCTCTCTTGGGTTACTTAATGAATTCCCCCTTTGGAGGCGGAAGTTAGATCAAGTGACCGAGAGAACTCATCATAGGTTCTTCATAGCACTGTGGTTTCTTCACTCCACAGAATGGCATCCCAGGACATATAATAAATGTTTATTTTATATATATATGTGTGTATCTCTGTGTGTATATATATATATATATATATATGTATGTATGTATGTATGTATATATATGTATATGCATATGTATATATATGTATGTATATATGTATCTATATGTATCTATATGTATATATGTATATATGTATACATATATACATATATACACACACATATATACATATATAATCGTGTTTATATTATCGTGTTTATATTATAAAATAATCGTGTTTATTTTGTATATATGTGTGTGTATATATATGTATATATATGTATACATATATACATATATACATATAGATACATATAGATACATATATACATATATACATATGTATATATATATATACACACACACATATATACATATATAATCGTGTTTAATATATATAAAATATTAATAATCTTTAAAAATTAGATGGGTTAAGTTTAATCATAAAGGTTATAAAATGTGACTTTCCAATCACTGAGTAAAAACTAATTTATATCTGCTTCCATACTACATATTTAAAATAATGCTTCCTCTTGAAATTTTTATAAATATATTGCATATCAAGACTTACCTGCTTTTCTCTTTCTTAATTCTTCTAACATTCCATTTCCAAGTAACAAATGCTTTATTAATTCTGAAAAGAAAAATACTTCTCACATTCTATACTCATAAATCATGTAATTACATGAAAAAATTTAGTAAAGACTTAGTAATACTAGAAAATTCTCTAGAACATGTCTCAATCATCCTCAGTTACCTGAGGTAAATACTAAACCATATGACTTTTCTCCCAATGATTAACAGAATGCAGAGCAAAGCAAATCTAAGTGAAAGTCATAGTTCTCCTAGATACGTAATCAACTTAACTTTCATATTCCAATAAATGTAACAACTATAAAAATACATTCTTTCCACTTATACATGTATTGGCTCATTAATTTTTAAAATTTATTTATTTAAATTAGTTTCAAGCATACGGCACATCGGTTAGACATCTATATAGTTCGTAAAACGATCCCCCAAACTGCTCCCTCCAGACCCTGACCCTTCACCTAGCCAATGTACTAACGCTAACTGCATTCCCTGTGCCGTGCTCCCCATCCCCTTGACCATCCATCAGCTACTAATTTGTACTTCTTTGGTCTATGGCCATGCCACCCTGAACAAGCCCAATCCTGTC
Source organism: Pteropus vampyrus (assembly GCF_000151845.1). Classification (NCBI taxonomy): domain Eukaryota; kingdom Metazoa; phylum Chordata; class Mammalia; order Chiroptera; family Pteropodidae; genus Pteropus; species Pteropus vampyrus. Next base: position 1,877,235 of record NW_011888841.1, read on the forward strand.
TGATCTCGGAAGCTAAGCAGGATTGGGCCTGGTTAGTACTTGGATGAGAGACCACCTAGGAAGACCAGATGCTATAGGTGTAAAAAATAAAAAATAAGGGATTGTAAGCCGACAAGGACCTTGCAATCTGTGAGGTCCAATCAAGGGTTGCCTTGCCTAAAAAATAATAATTTGTGCTTCTTTAAACCTTCTCTCAGCCCCCAAATCACCCCCTCACACCGTCACCAAATTGTCCACTATATTTGTGAGTCTGTTTTTGATTAGTTTGTTCTTTTTATTCCTTAGATTCTGCATATAAGTGAAATCATATAGTGTTTATCTTTCTCTGTCTGACTTACATACCTTCTATGTCCATCAAAGCAATATCTTTTTCCATCCTCTTCCTTTTCATTTGTAGGCGTCTTGTTTTCTTATCCTTTTAGCCACTCTATATTTTGGTTGGAGCACTTAATTCTTTTCCATTTAAGATACTTATTGATAGGAATGTAGTTATTACCATTCTTTATTCCTGTTTTTGATACATGTTTTTTCTCCTTAAAGAAGTCCCTCCAACATTTCCTGTAATACTGCCTTGGTGGTGATAAATTCCTTTAGCTTGTGTTTGTCTGGGAAGCTCTTTATCTGTCCCTCAACTCTAAATGATAGCTTTGAGGGATAAATTATTCTTGGTTGTAGATCCTGGGTCTTCATCCTGTCGAATATCATTTTTTGCCAAGTCCTTCTGTCATGCATAGTTTCTTTGGAGAAATCAGCTGCCAGTCTTATGGGTGCTCCCTTGTAGGTAACTATCTGCTTTTCTCTTGTCGCTTTTTAATATTCTTTCTTTGTATTTCTTTGGCATTTTAATTATGATGTGTCTCGGTGCAGGCCTCTTTGAATCTCTGGTTTTTGGGATTCTCTGAGCTTTCTGGGGTTTTATGTCCATTTCTGTCACCAGATTAGAGAAGTTTTCCATCATTATTTCTTCAAACAGCTGTTCAACATCTTGATTTTCAGTTACACCGATCAGACGGATATTTGGACCCTTAATAGTGTCCCATATGCTCCTTAAATTATTGTTATAGTCTTGGCATCTTTTTACTTGCCATTCTGATTGAGTGTCCTGATTGGCTCTCCTGTCCTCTAGATAGGGCATTCGATCCTCTTCTTTATTCACTTTGTTTATTCTATTTAATATACTTCTCATCTCAGATAATGTGTTCTTCATTTCAGACTGGTTCCCTTTTATAATTTCCATTTCCATTTCTATGTTTTTTAACCTCTTTGTTGAAGTTCTCACTGAATTTATCTACACTTCCCAAAAGTTCATGGAGCATCTTTATAACCAGTGTTTTGAACTCTGCATCTGTTAGATTACTTGACTCCATTATATCTGGATCTCTGTTCTGTTCTCTCATATGGTTTCTGCTTCTTTGTCTTCCCATTTTGGCTGCCTTTCCACGTCTGTGTCTATGTACTAAGCAAAGCTCCTAAGTCTCCCGGTCTTATTAGTGT
>NW_011888841.1:1879788-1881061 GCF_000151845.1 Pteropus vampyrus
GGTCACTAACATCTGGGATGGGACAGGGAGCAAAGGTAACAACGGCCCATAGGTCCCCGGCACCTATTCAGAGCAGCGTGCAGAATGTGATGCATCTTTGTAAGAAAGATTTTATGATTTTTAAAATAAATTTAGTGGACCTAAAAAAAAAAAAGATGCATTTGTCATTTGAAAACCTCAAAGAACTCACATGAGAAGGAACTGAAGTTTCCTTCGTGACGTCATCCTTAGCTTTCGCACGTGAAATAGACGTGCTCAAGTGTTTCTGCAAATCTCCCTCGACTGCCCTAAGAGAATGCTGCCTCCTGTTTTGTGCGCTTGTGGATGAGTCTCGTGCCATCTCACAATCTCTCAGCAGTATTTCCCTCTCGATGAAAACGATCGCTCTTAAATACACACCGAGACGCGCTGGGATGCTGGTTTGCCATAGTGAGCTTCCCCCGTAGCATCGAGAGCCGGGGGAGAAGGGAAGATGGTGGGAACAGGAGCGCTCGACAGGCCCATCAACCAGCCGCGCTTAGTGACGTCACTGGCTGATTTTGAAACCAAAGATCGAAGGAGGCCTGGAGCCACCCGAGCAATCGGAAAGAATTGCATGACGTCACTCGAAAAGACGCACCCGAGGCCTTTGACATTGCAATGCCTCAGATAAATCTAGTAACTTGACCTTAAATCAGGCTCCAAAGAAGCATTCTAAGCAAGTTCCTGTCGCACTTTAAATCGGACCCCCGGAGTCATGGTACCTCAGGACTCTCCAAAGGCCCAGATGATTCCAAGGGGAGCCCAGCGCCGGTGTGACGAGCGTCTGCGCCAGGCCACAGAAACTAATACTCCAGGAAGTCACATGAAGTGAAAAGCTAAGGATGCTGCTGAAGTCATCTCTGCGCTGTGTACATGGTGGCACCAGCCCAGATCATTAACTCTTCATATTTATTTATTTTAAATTTGAAATGTTACTTGTTGCAACATTAGTGATAAAAAAAACTTTACGAAATATATTTTAAAATTTTAAAGTTTTAAAAATCATATTAAACTTATATTAACTTACATTAAACTTATATTTTTCTCAATCTGAATAAAAAAAGTAACTCATTTTGACTGTGGACTTACTGATGCCAGATGGGATATATAAAGATGATTCTTGGCCCAATTCTAATTAGGTTTCAATAGTTTATTCAGTGAAATTTATTTTGAGCAGAATAGACCCTGAGGATTTATTATAAGGGATGGATAACAGTGCAAAGTCCAACACTGACAGAGTTTAAATAAATAC
>NW_011888841.1:1881206-1898081 GCF_000151845.1 Pteropus vampyrus
CTCAATCATCTATACTGCACGTGACAGGTTCTCGACGATATAACCAGCTTCGCTTCCTACCAACCTCTTCGATATTGCAGTCACATCATTTCTACTTTCGAATACACACTAAACTTGTTCCTGCCCCGAAACTTTTCAACTTGCTCTATTTTCTGTTTGGAACTGTTCTACCTTAAGACCCCACATGGATGCATCTTTTTATCTTTCAGGTCTGCTTAAATACCTCTGCTCTGAAAGTAGAAACACACTCACATTTTTGTTTTATTAGCATTCTGGCCTTTATCACTACCCAAAATTACTTATCTACTTATTACCTATCTCCCTCCATAGAATATATGATCTATAGGTACAGAAACCTTATGTATTTTTTACATCATTGTATCTCCAGGGTCCATAACAGTGGAACAGGACAGGTACACAACAGGTATTTGTTCAGAAAGTAAATACCTTCTTTGTCATAAAATCCCTGGTTCTGTTATTTCAACTATTTACAATATTAAAAGTAACGATTTTAAAAATTTCTCTTTGCCTAGTCCCCAGCAGATAGCAGCAGACCACAAGGAAAGACAGACTTTAGAGAGGAAACAAAAAAATTATAAAACTAGATGCAAACACTCAAAGAACAACCGTCTGGGACTACTTGGGTAAAGATGGAAGAGTCTTGGAAATTATGATGTGATGTGATATAATGCAAACTTAGAACGAGACAAATTTTTAAATGAGCCCCAAGCTCCCTAATCATTTTGTTTCCTTTTATAACATTTCATCGTCATCTGACATTTTGCACATATGTGTATTTTTTAATCATCTCTCACCCACTATAATCTCAACTTCTTTGCGAGGAGGACAATTGCTTGGTTTGTTCAACAGCATCTAGAATAACACCCGGTTCATAGCAGACTCTCAATAAATATTCGTTTAACAAATAAATGCATGAAAAATAAAAGGTAAGTTAAAGTCATTATGGTCCATTTGAGTTCGCTTGACTTAAAAACATCTTTTTTTCTTACGATATTTATCCAAAAAGATTGAGTTGTAATACTTATATGAGTAAGCTTCCTTTATCAAAAAAATTTTTATAGACTATCCCATTTCCTCTATAATTCCACATAACTATGGCATGACTGTTGAAGAACCCAGATGTCATCCAGCTAATTGCTTTTTCAAAAGAATCATACCACAAATAATGTTTCAGTTTCATTCATCTCACCGAAAATTGGAAAAGAACTTGAACTGCTGTAATAAATTGTAATATCTTCTTTCTAATAGCCATTCCAAAACAGGAATGAGTTCTATTTCTTCTGCACCATCTACTTTGGAAACCTGCAAATACAAAGCACAAAAGTATGCCTATATCAGCGCATATGTATTTAAGTGCATATTTTTGTTTATATAGAAGTTGTTTCTTCCATTTTCAGCTGACGATGCATATTAGAGATATTTCCATATCTGCCCTTACCGCTGTGCTTCACTGAGATGTGGGCCTGCCCATTTGTACATAGAGTTTAGCTGGGAGGCTGGGAGGGCAGAGGATGGCAGACAGACAGTAAACAAATGATTAAAACAAGTCATTGTATAATTATAACTTGTGATAAGTATCAAAGTGCTATGTAAGAGTATAATTAGGGGGATTCGTACACTGTCAATGCAATTTCTGACAATCTGAGAAAACATTTTTCTGTTTTTATTACAATTCCTGTTAGGTCAGCAAAGGCCTGTTTCCTAGATCTTTCTGTGAAAAAATTACACTAAATAAGTATTTAAGAGGTAAAAACAAAATCTTACAATCGAATCCACAAAGCTAAATCTCTACAAAAAAGAAAAAAAAAAAGTCACTATTATATAACTGTCTCCCAATGAGGTTTTTAAACATACACTGTTCCTCAAATGACCAGGCTTGTCTGAAATGCACAAAGATAAATTTACCCAATTAAATTCTATATTGGGTAATATTTTTCCATTATATTCCTGAAAGCTAAAAACACCCATCGTATATTACCTTTGAGATAAATGAAGCAGTAATAATCCAAAATTCTTTGCTATGTCTAACTCTGTGATCCGAGACCACCCGAAGATTATATGGATTATAAAGAACTTTAGACGTTTTCCGAGGAAGGCAATATATAAATTCTCCATCATCTTTCAAAGGTTCCTTAGGTTAAAAAAATATTTTTTAATTTACTTGACCAAATTAAGTAGCAAAATGGCTGAACAGATCACTTAGTAAATTGAAGCAATATTAATATAGATTAAAAATAAGAATAATATCATTGAGGAAGGCTAACATTAAATTGTATCTAAACGAAGTTCAATAAAACTAATCTTGAGAAAGATTTGATACATTTAATTTTAATTCTTATATATAATGTGGCGATAAAACATTCACGAAAATTGATCTATACGCTTAACACACACTTATTAACCCCAAGAACTTGAATGCTTTTTACATACATGCTACGCTTCAGGTAAATATGTCTTTTGTCTGCTGACACCAGAAAACTTTTGAGCAGATTAAATTTATCATTTACTTTAATAATGGTTTTGGTTTAGTATAATAAACAATAGCTAATATTTAAGTAATAATGTTTAATATCTTAAATTTAACCCCTTAAATGTAAGGGATTGAAATTTAACCCTCTTAATATCAGTAAACAGATGCAGAAATTAATATTTTGAAGAGTTAGATAAGTTGAGAAAAGTCACAAAGTGAAGTGGCAGAGCAGGGATTGGAATACAGTCTTACCCTAGACTCATGTTCTATAGTAATATACTATAATGCCTCTTCCTCTTTACCTGGCACTACCCATAAATCAGGCATTCCGCATTCAGAAAAAAATTTAAGTGTAATTTATTTTTTAGCTTTGAAACTTTTAACTTTTATTGATAAAAACTCCACAAGGAAATTTAATTTAGTCTTTTTCTGGATAATTAAATTTTAATATAAAAGAGCATTTCGTATTCTTTCACTGTAATTCAGTGATGCCTTCGGAAGCCGTTGAATTGAGTAACAACAGTTTCCAATCGCTATTATTTTAAATTTTGCATCCAGTTTTATTTTTTCTAAAAAAAAAGTGTCTTCCTCGAAGACTGTTATTGTTTCTTCTCGATTATCTCAGCTGTTTTACTTTCTTATTTTGACTTCTGATACAGTGTGTACCTAGAAACCTTAAAAAACAAGTTTAAAGCTGCAAACAAAATGAAATAAATAAGTTCTGAGTGATGACTTGTGATGACTTGTATAGTACATTATTGGCCATTCGAGGCATTTTTGTTCTCAATTATTTTTCCAAAAAGTCAAGGTCACTAGAAATATAGATACATTCTAAATGGATTTTATATATATATGTGTGTGTGTGTGTGTGTGTGTGTGTGTGTGTGTGTGTGTGTATATAATTAACTAATCTAATTATAGAGGCATAAGAATATATTCCAATTAAATTATTCTTTTCAATTAAAAAGAGATATTTTCCACATTCTCAATTCTTTCTCCACAAATAGTCCACCGGGCACCATATCACATGCATTATCTCATCTAATTCTCACAGCTCTCTAAGGTAAGTACTATGATCTCTATTTCAAGGTCAAAGAAACTAAAGTTCAGAGAAGTTAGGAACTTGCCCAAAATAACACAGTAAAAGTATTCATAGAGATTCAAAACTAGGTGAATCTGATTCTATTAGGCATGTACTTTCCCTTACATTAATGCCACCTTTGAATAATAATCAAGAGACCGTTTATCCTCACGGTAACAAAGCAGGGACCGGCAAACTCTGGCCAGGACCAGGTGCCTATTTTTTATAAATAAAGTTTACTGAAACACAGCCACCCTTGTTTATGTATTATTGTCTATTGCTGCTTTTGCACTGCAATGACAGAGTTGAGGGATTGCAACAGAGATCATATAGCCTGCAAAGCTTCAAATATTTATTACCTGGCCCTTTTAAGAAAAAGTTTGCTGATCCCTGGTCTAGAGCAACGGTTCTCCACTGTGCATCAGAATCACCTCGAAAGCTTAATAAAATGCAGATTGCTGGGCTCCATTCCTGGAGCTTCTGATCCAGAAGATCTGAGGTGGAGATGAAACAGGTATTTTAACAAGTTCCAAGGTGATGCTGAGGCTGCTTACCTGGGAACTGCACTTTGAGAATCTCTGATCTAAGAGTAGGAAGAGAGGGTCCTGCTCAATCTTAGATCACCTGTAATAAATGAGGTCACAGGAGGAAGCCCTTAGTTCTTATCACAGGTTGTACCCTATGGTCATTTGACCTTGGACAAGACAAAATTTTTCTGAAGAGGCTAATAGGTAAGGAGAAAATGGGAAGGGTGAGGAAATACAGAGATGATACAGAAAGTCAAGTACCAGGGGGTAGGAGAGGAAGAATGGCAGAATATTACAGAAGTACATCAGGATTTCTCTTTAAATCACAAAAAAAAAAAACCTAATAAACATGAATATAAGAGTAGATTTAAATTTCAGGCAGATGTCTTGTTTTGTCTGTTCTCCATTCTTTAAATAAGCGAAATGAAATGTCAAACACTTCTTTCTCATAGCATTTACCATGAAACAAGACCGTAATCTGATATCAGTGTAATAATGTCCGATTTTTATCTAATATCTGAAATGAATGAAATAGATTAAGACAGTTTCAAATATTAATTTTTATAGTATACAACTGAATAAAATGCATAATACCTTTAGAATAATCTTCCGAACTCCAGTTTGGGGACTTCTGTATTCCAAATTATGGTGTGGTAATACTGTTTGCCAACCGAGCTTTTCTCTTAGTTGAATGATATATCTTACCACATCGTCATCATTTGATTCTGGTTTAGAACATTAAAAAAAAAAGATCCAAAGTAAGTGTGAATACGGGCACCACTTAAGGATAATGTATAATATTCCAAATCTTTACATAGAGAAAAATTTTGAATGGTAACTGACACTTAAAGTTTACAGACTATATAGTTGAAGGAGGAAATACAGCTTAAAATTCCATTTTAACTGAGGCTGGAAATAAGGAATAATATTTTGTCATTTAAGAAAGATTGCAAAAGACCTAACTCCACAATTATACAGGTAGTTAGCAAGAATAGACACTAGAACAGAAACTAGTTAGAAGGCTTTTCCTGAGAGCTTTTCAGAGGCTCTAGCAGGGGAACGCAGGGGCTCATATACCCTTGACCGAAGAACGATCCTCTCCTCCGTTGAGGAAGGTCGTCCTCTTCCGTCGAGTTCACAGCTTGGGGAGGGACGCATATGCAGCAATGAGAGAAGAAGGGGACACTACTTAGCCAGCCAGACCGGCCAAATCAACCCCGGCGATCAGTGGGGTGAAGATGTCGCAGCCAGATCAGCTTCATACCCAGAAGGCTTTCCTTATATAAAGGTCTAAGCTGGGGCAGAGGCAATAGGGTCAAAGGAAGGATGACTATGTAAGATGGAAATGTTCTTCCTAAGAATACCCATCCAACAGACACCTTTCAGATCAAATCTTTCTTGACCTTTTGGCAGCTGATGGTTCTCTCCTTCTTGAAACATTCTCTTTTTCTTGACTTTTGTTCACCATGCTCTAAAGGCTGTCCTCTCAGCCTTAAACTTATTTTCTTGACAAAACAAATCATGGGAGCAGCAGCACACCAAAAGCCAGGCTGGCAAACCAACCACGCTTCGAAGTTGCTCGAGATCTCTGGTCTTCCACAAATCATAAACACCAGCTAATCAAAACAACTCCTTCGCTAAGGATTAAGTGAGACTTGGGGTATTGTATAAGGCAGTATCAGGGATTAGATAAGGTAGGGCATGACCATAAGAGTATGTTCCCCCTTAAATTCCGTGCCCCAGGCACCTCACTTGTCTCACTTTCATCTGGGCCTTGTCAGTTGCTTAAACATGCAAATAAATTTAAAACACTTAATTGAGAAGAAAGCTAGTTAATATCACATATAAAAGAGAAGGGGAGGTATAACACTTAGGGTACGGAGATGACACAGACTGTGTAGTCCAGCCAAGATGATATCACAGACTCAGATATGAAAACACAGAACTCAAAATAGTGTGGTGTTGGCACCGGAAAAGAAAAATATCCATACAACAGATTAGAGTCTGGACCTATGACGACGTATAACAGAAAACCCAGTAAGTGTAAAACGCAGTATTTCAAATCAGTAAGGAATGATTAGGTGCTCATAACTCATGGTGGGAAATCGGTTCTAAAAATATTTTTATAAACATTCATAAAAATATGTAATTCTATATGCACCTATATAATTATTATTACCTGGATAATAATTATATATGGAGTAGAGATCCATATATAGATGAATTAGAGAAGGAAATGGGAAAAGCAAATTGCAGAGCTATTAGAAGAAAATATGGGAGACTATGTTTAAAAGCCTAGTGAAGGCTTCCTGAAAGAGAATCAAAGCCATGTTAAAAGAAAAACCTGTCTTCCTCCAACTAAACAATGTATACAGAAGAAAAGCTACTATAAACAAAGTTAAAATATAATTAACAGATTGGAAGAAAATATTTATAACCTCCACAAGAAGCTAGGGATTAAAGTACCAAATATTTAAAGAATTCTTCCCAACTGTAATAAACATTTTAATAGAAAGATGAGAAAACAATACATAGGAAAAGACAAATGGCCAGTAAACATATGAAAAAAAATGTTCAACCTCATTTGTAATCAAGGAATTGCAAATTAAAATGACCGAAAAAAGCCATTCTCACCCATCAGACTGGTGAAAAATGAAAAGATGGAAAATATCAGTTGCTGGCAAGGGTATTTCTCTCATGCCGTACTGTAAGTATAAATTCATACAACCATTCTTGACGTCAATTTAGCAAATTTAATAAGTTTGATAGAGACTGTTGGGAAATTAAAGTAATTTAGGACAAGTTTAAAAAGAATAATTTTTCAGAATAAGTAGTAAATTTAAGAAATGTAGATCCTCCAAAGAGTTGGGGGAAAATTTTTCTAAAAAGTCAAATTAATTCAGAAATGAAAGAATCATAGATACTAAAAACAGACACTTATTATGTACTAAACATTGAAGGGTGATACGCTTTCCTAGCGTGATGAGTGTTCAGTCTCATCCAATGTAGCGATTCTTTATCTCAGTAATACAAGGAAACTGGCCTATATTCCACGTTCACAGTGAGTCAAGAATACAGTACCAAGGGCAAGGTCAAGAAATTGCACCTTTCAAGAGACAGCCTTCCAGAGGAAAACCATGAGAAAACAGGGAGCAGAATAAAGATCGTGTTTATTTGGTCTACGTAAGCACGATACGATATATTGTTATAGCCACCCGATAAAACTCCATCAGTGAGGACGGAGGCTAAGTTTCTAGCTCCCTCACTTTACGAACGTATAGCCTTGAAGAAGCAATAGTAGAGGACAGAATCTTCGGCAGGAGTAACAAGACAGTGGTTAAGGAAGAGTTCTGGCTGGCTTCTAAGGGTAGAACTACGCAGTCTCTTCCTAAGGATACCAAGAAATCCTTACATTTAGAAAGTTTAAAATAGGACTTTTGCTGACTGGACGTGTATAATGTAACAGAGTATATTTATTTCATTATGTGAACGTGTTCTCGTAATGGAAGATAATACATTAAAACTGTCAAATGAGTAACGGTGCTAGAAAGTACTGTGCTAATTCTAAGGAAAGCGATCGCTGTGGACTAGGGGCCGCCTTGAGAGCTTTGTAGAAGACTCAGAAAAATGGATCTCAATATAAGGCTGTGGGCGGATGAAAAGAGAACACATTCTAGACAAAAACGCCATCGTGAGAGTGACAAAGGGAATCCCAAAGGCACGCGTCGGCACGAATGAGCCTCGAAAAGACAGATTACAGAAGGGTGCCATAAAATGTCACTAATGTAAATTTCAAATCTTTTATTAAACCATATTATACATACAGAAAAGTACACAGATCACGCATAGGGATGCGGCTCGATGACTTTTCAAGTGTTAATATACCCTCTAACCAGCACGCTAGCAAGAAAAAAAGTGAAACCAGCACCCTGAGGGCTTCGTAGAAACCCCTGGGCCAATAACCCCACCTCATCCCTTTCCCACAAGAGGTCCTACTACGCTGGTTTCTAAGACCAGGGATCAATTTTGCCTAGTTTTTACTTCGTATTGATAGAATCACACAGTCTGTATGCTTCTGTATCCAGCTTCTTTGGGTCAATATTGGATGTGAACTTTTGTATACACAAAATAATACCATATATTTTTATGGATGTATTAGTTATCTATTGATGTTTAAGCAACTGTCCTAAAACTTATCAAGGTTGAAAACCATAAATATTTATTATCTCACAGTTTCTATGGGTCAGGAATTCAGAAGGAGCCTAGCTAGGTGGTTCCGGCTCAGAGTTTCTCACGGGGTTGCAGTCAGAATGCTGGTCAGTGCCGTGATCATCCTCAGGCTTGACTGGGGCCGAAGGATCACTTTCCACGAGAGCTCGCTCGCCTGGCTGTCAGCAGGAGGCTCCTGTTCTTCAGCTGCACCTCTCTGAAAGGCTGCTTACCTGGCTCACATGACAGCTGGCTCCGCCCCGAGAGTGAGCCAAAAGAGAAAGTAAGAGGAGAAGCCACTGTGCCTCTTACGACTTAGTCTTAGAAGTCACACAGCATCGCTTCCGCCATATTCTATTTTTCAGAAAAGAGAACTGTCCCTTCCACTATCTTATTTGTCGGAGCTGAGTGGCTAAGTCCAGCCCTCGCTTAAAGGGAGAAGAACAGGGCTCCACCTTTTGAAAGGAGCGTCACAGAATATGTGGACTACGGATACATGTCAACATGGAAAAAAACATAAAACCGTAAATGGAAAAGATAGTCAACAATTTCAACACAGTTGTTCGCTGACACTAATTGTAACTGAAACAAGAAAACAGGGAAAGGAAAAGTTGGGGAGTGGCTTTAGCTATCTGTACCGCTTTATTTTCATATTTGTTTTCTATTGCTGTATAGCGAGTTACCACAAACTCGGTGTAAAAGACAATACGAATTTGTTATCCCATAGTTTCCACGGGTCAGGAGTCTCGCCAACTTTAGCTGGGTCCTCTGCTCAGCATCGCACAGGGCTGAAATCAAGATGCTGGCTGGCTCTGCCCTCATCGAGAGGCTTGGCTGGGGGTGGGGCTGCCTCCACGCTGCCCTGCCTTGGTGGCAGATTTCCTCTCCTTCTGGCTGGATGACTGCAGTCCCCATTTTCTTGCCAACTGTTGGCCTGATCTCAGCTCCTGAAGTCGACTTTCAGGTCCTTGTCACGTGGCCCTCTCTGTAACGTGGCAGTCTGCCCCTTCAAAGGCAGCAGGATGGCATCCACTACTGTTTCTTGGTCTCACTTAAAGGCTCATCTGATCAGGTCAGGCGTGTCTAGTATAATCTCTTCTGATTAACGCAAAGTCAACTAATGAGGGGCCTTAAATACATCTTGGAAATGTGATATAAAATGGTGGAATCAGAGGAGCGACATTCCGCCATATTTGTGGGTTCTGCCTGCAGTCGAGGGGAGGGCATCATACGAGGTGTATGCAACAGGGGGAGGGAACATTGGAGGATATTTCAGAATTCTGCCTAGTACAACTTCCTTTTTAAAAAATGATGAAAACGTTAACATCTGTTAAATCCAGGTAGTGAGAAAATAGATATCTTTTAAATTATTCTCTCCACTTTGTATATTTGAAAATTTTCATAAATGAAAAAAAAAAAATCCTAACTACTTAGGATTTACCAGTCTATGTCTTCAAGGGTTTATGAAAACTAAATGAGGGGAGCAAATTAAAGAAATATAATCATTAAAGGATTAGATTGTTTTTCTTTATCTGGCAGCAATTACACCTAAATTGTTCTTTCTTACACAGATACCAATTTCAAAACACTGCAGAACAATGTGACAGAATGCTAGGAATTCTTAACGTACAGCAACAGTGATTACGTCTGTTGCAATAAGATTGACTGTGTTAGCTTTCTGATGCATTACAAATTACCACAAATCTAGTGGTTTAAAACAACGCACACCTCTGTGGGCCAGGAGTCTGGATATGGCTTAACCGGGTGCTCTATTAGGGTTTCAAAGGCTGAAATCAAGGTGTTGGCCGGAGTTGAATTCTCATTTGGAGGCTCAACTGGGAAAGGTTCTGCTTCCGAGTGGTTGACAGAATTCATTTTCTTGTGGCTGAAGGAGTCATAGCAGCTTGCTTCTTCAAAACCAGCAGAGGAGAGAGAGATTCCAGAATGAGTTGGCTAGGAAGATGGAGTCTTCTGTAATGTAACAGAATCACAGGGGTGACAGCCATCACCTCTGCCATAACCTATTGGTTGGAACCAGTCACAGGCCCTGCCATGATGTGGCAGGAGTGGGGTGGAGTCAGACAGGGCAAGAGCACCCCCATATCCATGCAGGTTTTGTGCTACGAGGCATTTATCATTTTGAGGGCTTTCTCTTTAAAAAATGAAGCCTGTATGAGTAAGGGGCCCTGAAGTTTAAGCTTCAATCACTTTATGATAAATCTGCCATAAACCAGAGTGTGTCAGTGAAAAATAGAAAAGCTTCCTTCTTCCTATAAAACTTAAATTAAGAATTTTAGGAAATATAAAGAAAGTACAGGTATGGAGAAAATACAAACTGGAAAATGTTAGTAGAAAAAAATCTGTTTATATTAGTTATTTATTTGGAGATTTAAACTCTATATCGGACAAAGACATACAATTAAATATAATGATACCATAAAGTTTTACTAAAAGGAGAAAACAAAACCACACATCTTAACCTTATTTCTAGTTCTACAGTCATAACTTTCGGGGATTGTTCTTAATTAAGATCACAGTCACTGAACAGTCTCTGTCAATTTTTTAACCTATTGAAATTTAAGTTTTCAAAGAGATTTTTAAAAATTTAACAATTTTTAAGCAACCAGACACAAAATGCAATAAGACTGCTGAACCACAGAATAATTTGAAAAACGACAGTGTCGCCTAAACAAGCCGAGTTGGTAAACCCACTTACCTAATCTATCATAGGGCGCAAGGCTTACTTTCTTAACTTTTAGACAAGTGAGAGGTTGATCCTTTTTTCTCTTTGATTTCTCTTTCTTCTTATGAACCAGGGGAACTGGCTCTGGAGCAAGTACGTCTTGCTGAGTTCTACTTTCTTGGAGGTAATCTGAAAATAAAACCGCTATTAACTGAATAATCGCTAAGAGCTATAAACAATATCATGGGGATTCTACATACCAAGCAATGTAGCTGATCATTACACAGTATTTACACAGGTTCGGAGTCAAGCTGACTCGGTTCCGAGCTCTGTTACAAGCTTCACTTCCTACGGTTTCGTCATTTGCCTTGTAAGTTACCTGTCTGCCTTACTTTATGACCTTTAAAATGAGGACTGTTATAGTAAGAACCCCATCGGGTGTTACAAGAATTCGATGAACTAATATGTTCAAAGGACACAGTAAGCGCTTACTAAGGTGAATGTTATCGATTTTATTATTACAATAAATCTTTAAAATGTGAATCCCCATGTAAAATAAATGCATAACAACCCCTTTTTATTAATTTAATTTGGTAACTGAGCCCGGAAAATATTTAGATACAGGTGCAGAAAAGTAACATAGGGCCTATTTCTCATATTCCTTCTACGACTTACCCCATGGGTGGATTTTCAACATGAAAAATGGGAAAACTATTAAAAACGGGGCTTTTTTTTTTTTTTTAAAGCAAATACATTTTACTTTTTGTCCTCATTAATTTCAAATATTTACATAGTGCAAGACACTGAGCTACAATCAAATAGGTGATAAGACACGATGATCTCAACCAAAACAAAATGAACACGAGTGAAATATCCCATAAGCTTCTTTTCGGCCAATAGTCCTGACGCAGAGGAAAGAGGACAGGGAAGGAGGGGACGAGGCTGAGAAGCTCAAAGGAGACCGCGCGCCTGTCTCGCTCCAAGGAATCAGAGGTTTCGTTGTGGGCTGGGGACAGGCCTGGGGATGAGCGAGCCAAGAAAACAGAAGGACTGTCCAGGAGAGGACAAAGAGAAAATGTGAAAACCTCCCTTTACCTTTAACACCCATTCCGAGAGTTTGCCCACCTCCTTGCCTTAACTGCAACCTAGTTATTCCCTGAAGACTTCACTACGTGCAAACCTCTCAAGTAGTGTTTGTTTATACTGCAACACCCCATACACCTCAGGATTGGAAAGTGGGCTTATTTTCTTCCTGGTTCCCAATTTACTACTTCCAAATCGTTACAATTTGCCCCCTGAAGGGCGGGGATCCTCCTCCTCTGAAGCTCGTGCCTTTTCATGACGTCATGCTCTTCCCACTGCCACCCATCAACTTCCTGGTCACTCGGTCTGGAACCCTGGCTCCGAGCAGGGGACTACCTTCTCCATGTGAACTCTGTCATGGTTCTGGAAGACTTCGGGGTTCACGAATGAAGACCTGTCTGATACTGGGCCCCTCCCCACACTTCCTAGACATCTCTAGCCCACAGCAACCAGCCGCTCCCAAGACTGTCCTAGTGCTTGTCATCACTGGCCACTCTCCTTCCTGCTCGCTTAATGCTCCCGATATCTCCATTATTTGATGTCATCAGTACCTTCGGTTTACTGCCCCCTTACTTTCTTACAATCCATCATCCTTCTATTTTTTTTCTTCCATCTTTCTGTTTATCCAGCTGAGATTATGTCGTCTTTCAACAACACTCTTATCAATATCCTAATGTCTCTCTTCCTTTTCATCTCACCTATAAGGCAAAACACCAGCCCTGGGTGAACTCAACTCTCTTTGTCTCTATGCCTACATCCTACAGCCTGGTGCTGTTAGAGAAATCCCCACAATTGGGAGGACTGAGAATCTCCAAAATTCATTTTAATTAAGCACAAATGAACCCTGAACACGAAGCTGAAATCCTACTGTTCACTGGGTTGACTTGCTCTTCCAGATGTTTCAATGGCTATTTCAGATGGTCTCCACGCTCTTCAAATCTCCAAGCCTTTACCTTCCTATCTTTCTACGTCAACTGATCTCGTTCCTCACTTCCCAGGGCAAATAAAAGACATCAGGTGAGACTTCCTTCATTTTGCCATTGCCAGGTAGGCCAAGTAACCCACATCTGCACCCATCCTGTCCTTCTGCCCTGCTGACCAGCAAAGGTCTGTTTCTCCTTCATCCAAAACTAACCTTGCCCACCTTTGGCTTAGACCCCATCTCCTCATGCCTACATTACTAACCATGCCTTTTCTTTCTACTTCATATCCGAGCAGCTCCCATCTTAAAAAGAAGCTATTTCTAGACCACATTTCCTCCTAGTTAGCAATCTATATATCTTGTCTTTCTTCACAAACTTCTCAAAAGAGTTCCACATGAACACTATTCTATTTCTTCATCTACTATCTACTTCTTAACCCATTCCAGCCAGGTTTTGAAACTCCACTAACATAGCACTCAATGACCATATCCTTTGGGTCGGCCGACTCAATGGACATTTTCTGCCCTCATTTCACCTGAATTAACAGTGTTATCTGATGCTGTAGACCACTCCTTCCACTTCTATTGAGATATAATTGACAAATAATAACATATCAGTTTTAGGCATATGACAAAATAATTTGATCTTTTTATATATTGAGGAATGCTCACCATAAGTCTAGTTAACATCCTTTATCACAGTTACAAATTTTTTTCTTGTGATGAAAACTTTGAAGATTTATTCTCTTAGCAATTTTCAATTTACAATACAGATTAACAATAGTTGCCATGCTGTACATTATATCCCCATGACTTAATTTATAAATGAAAGTTTGTACTTTCGACCACCTTCACCCATTTTGCCTCTCCTTCCCCCACTGCCAGCCTCTGGTAACTACCTCTCTGTTCTCTGTGAGTTTGAGGGGTTTAGTTCTCTGTTTTAGATTTCACATTTAAGTGAGTATTTGTCATATAGTATTTGTTTTTCTCTGTCTGACTTATTTCACTTAACACCCTCTGGGTCCATCCATGTTGTCACAAATGGCAAGACGTATGTGGCTGAATAATATTCCTCTGTGTGTGTGTGTGTGTGTGTGTGTGTGTGTGTGTATCACAATTTCTTTATCTATTCATCCATTGACGGATGCGTAAATTGTTTCCGAGTCTTATAAATAATGTTGCAGTGAACATGGGGTAGAATATATCTTTTCAAGTTAGAGTTTTCGTTTCCTTTGGATGAATATCAAGAAGTGGAATTGCTGGATTGTATGGTAGAAAGGAAGAGGAGATAGACGATACCGGATAGAACCCATGTTCCTGAGGACGTAGCAAAGGGGGAGCTCCAGACCTGCAGTGGTGGGATTTACCCCAAAGGAGAGGAGGCATAGTTACCCCAGAGACAAGAATTTACTGTAGATGGGGCTGGGGAGCTGGAAGTTAGCTGTTCCCACTTGACAACCTCTATTTTTCCTTTTTACTTTAATAGGAGGCACAGCCAAGTAAGAGAGCCTAATGGTTAAATTATGACAGTTTAAGCAGAGGTTATGAGTAATGGGAGGAAGAGCTAAAAGGAGACAAGAAAAAAAAAAAATGAAACCAGACAGCACTGAATGCCCACTGATGCTGGCCACTGTGAATTAGGACAAAGAACCATTTGATGTGATTGCGTAAGTTCGCTGCAAAAAGCCTTCCCATCCCAGGGATGAAAGCAGAGAAAATTGACAATTACATCGATCAGAGTTCAAGTTCTGCCAAACTAGATGCGGAGGAAAGAAATGGGAAATGGAGTTAAAGATATCGGGAAGAGAGTGGCTGATCCAGGAAGTAAAGAATGGAGAGTCGAGAGTAACCTTTATAAAAGTAAGGATATAAAAAAGCCAGATAAAAAAAAGGAAATTGTGGTTAAAAAAAGATATTAGAAATGGTAGAATCCGGGATAGGAAGAAGACTAAAAAAAAAATGGAGATATGTGGAGGAGTAATCAAGACACCAGTAGATGAGACAACAGAGGTCACGACGTCGCCAGAGAATGTCCCCCCACCTTCAGAGCCTTTACCTCAGGGTCAAAACTGAGATGATATGCATGACAGAATGATGCGGACTGTAAGTTGCTAGAGAAATATCAGATATTCTTGGCAGTAGCAGTAATATCACTGTTATTTTTAATATTATGATCAGTATTTATATTATGTTCCCTTTAAAAGGCAAGGGGTGCATCTGAAGATATTGCTAATAGCTATGACTAATGAAATTAGTAAAGTACCAAATCTTGTATTTTGAAAGTAGACTCTAGTATTTCAATATATCTCATTTGTTTTCTCAATTTTAATGCTATGAAAACTTCTTTCCATTCCATAAAAGAGAAATCAACGTGCCTGGATAGTAATCATCTTGATAAGTTTCTTCTGTTTTCTCTGACTTCGAAGGTGCAGAAAATGTTCTAAATGTTTTATATTTCCAGGTTTCCTTTTCTGTTGTTTTAGATAGCTGATTCTCTGATGGTGTGACATAATTGTAATTTTGCTCTTTATAAAGTCTAATAGGATAAAGGAAATAAGATGCTATGGTTAACATTCTCTGTAACTTAAAATGTAAATCTTTACTCTGTACTTTACAATACAATATAATATCTATCCTTTCAGGCAATTTTTGATAGGAATTTTGATAAGCAGATCTGAACATAGGGTTGATTTAAATGCTAAATAGATCTAAGCGATATTGAAAATTTAAAGCTAAAAGAGACTTAAAAATCCTCATCTAATTTTAAGATGAAGAAATGTTAATTAAATTAGTGGCAGAGTAAGGTCATATACTCATATACGAGTCTACTCATATATTACCCTCAATACTCATATATTACCCTCCTTTAAAAAACAACAAAAGCAACCACCAACAACCCATATCAAGATTAAAACCAAAGTCTTTTCACAGTACATGAGCCAACTGTCTACTTTGTAAGTGTTGGAAAAATCTTTTCATACAAACAGAACACAAAATCACTACCCACAGCTGACTTATGCGATGGACCATATTTTTACAAGGCAGAAGAAATTCACGATTTTGTAATTCTTTACATACACTTCTTGGTAAAAAAAAAAAAAATACCCATTGGTATGTTAAACAAAAATACTTCATCACATGAACAAGAAGGTAATACTTCTCTTCAAAGACAAAGCGCAACGTCTTTGAACTTGTTTATAGCTTCATCAGGGATTCTTAAATCCTTTCCCTCTGAGCATTTTGTGAGTCCCGCTTAATTTCTAAACACATTGAAAAGTTTCCTCTTCATTGAAATGCCTATCCATATACTTTTATTTTGGTACTGAAATGTTTACTGCTTTCTTAATAATATTTAGTTCCTTTCACATTTTGGATAGTAATCTTTTGTCATTTTGTATGTGTTGAAAATGTCTTCTGGTTTGGACTTCTCTTTTTTAATTTCTTGATAAAGTCTTGATAAAAAAGAAGTTCACAACTTCATTATAATCTACTTCATCTACCTTCGACTGTGTAGGTTTGTATTGTTTATGTGTTACTTAAGAAATCTTTCCTTACTCCAAGGTGAAGACAAAATACTTTTTCCTTAACAGTTTCAAAGATTCACATTTTAGAATCCTTAGAATTCATACACAAGTCCTTAAATCCTTGAGTTCTGAGTTGTGGTGTGAGGGGCAGATCAAATTTCTTCCCCCTCCACATAAGGATAAGTAGTTGCAACAGCACCATTATTAAACACTCCCATCTTTCCCCTCACTGACCTGTAACACCCATTGCATACTATTAACTATCTCTGGTTCTTTATTTTTATTTGTCTATCCTTATTTCTATATCATGCTGCTTTAATTACTATAGTTTTGATAGCTGTAAGTTAAGACTCTC
>NW_011888841.1:1898131-1902042 GCF_000151845.1 Pteropus vampyrus
AGAGACTTAAAAATCCTCATCTAATTTTAAGATGAAGAAATGTTAATTAAATTAGTGGCAGAGTAAGGTCATATACTCATATACGAGTCTACTCATATATTACCCTCAATACTCATATATTACCCTCCTTTAAAAAACAACAAAAGCAACCACCAACAACCCATATCAAGATTAAAACCAAAGTCTTTTCACAGTACATGAGCCAACTGTCTACTTTGTAAGTGTTGGAAAAATCTTTTCATACAAACAGAACACAAAATCACTACCCACAGCTGACTTATGCGATGGACCATATTTTTACAAGGCAGAAGAAATTCACGATTTTGTAATTCTTTACATACACTTCTTGGTAAAAAAAAAAAAAATACCCATTGGTATGTTAAACAAAAATACTTCATCACATGAACAAGAAGGTAATACTTCTCTTCAAAGACAAAGCGCAACGTCTTTGAACTTGTTTATAGCTTCATCAGGGATTCTTAAATCCTTTCCCTCTGAGCATTTTGTGAGTCCCGCTTAATTTCTAAACACATTGAAAAGTTTCCTCTTCATTGAAATGCCTATCCATATACTTTTATTTTGGTACTGAAATGTTTACTGCTTTCTTAATAATATTTAGTTCCTTTCACATTTTGGATAGTAATCTTTTGTCATTTTGTATGTGTTGAAAATGTCTTCTGGTTTGGACTTCTCTTTTTTAATTTCTTGATAAAGTCTTGATAAAAAAGAAGTTCACAACTTCATTATAATCTACTTCATCTACCTTCGACTGTGTAGGTTTGTATTGTTTATGTGTTACTTAAGAAATCTTTCCTTACTCCAAGGTGAAGACAAAATACTTTTTCCTTAACAGTTTCAAAGATTCACATTTTAGAATCCTTAGAATTCATACACAAGTCCTTAAATCCTTGAGTTTTGAGTTGTGGTGTGAGGGGCAGATCAAATTTCTTCCCCCTCCACATAAGGATAAGTAGTTGCAACAGCACCATTATTAAACACTCCCATCTTTCCCCTCACTGACCTGTAACACCCATTGCATACTATTAACTATCTCTGGTTCTTTATTTTTATTTGTCTATCCTTATTTCTATATCATGCTGCTTTAATTACTATAGTTTTGATAGCTGTAAGTTAAGACTCTCTAATTTTCCTTTCCTTAAAGAGTGCTTACATATTCTAGGTCCTTTGCTTTTCTATATATTTTCTATATATATCATTGCATTCTCAATTAAATTTTATAATTTCCTCTGTAAAAGTCAAACACATCATTCAAAATATAATTTTTTCTAGGCACCTTATTTTTCATTATTATTACAAAATGGTAGTTATGATTTAATTACATTTTCAATCTACTGCTGGATTATAGAAATGCAGCTCACTTACATATACCCCTCCCCAAGCTAAGGTTTTCTACACTCCAGAATCCTCATCCAATCCTCACAGGACAATTTACATTTTTTCTTGTCAGAAAGACTTACCACTAGCCATATATTGTTGAGATTTTAACTTTATTATATCTTATTTTACCTTGATTTTGTGTCACTTTCCTCCCTGTTTATGTCTTGATTTACTATTTTTGTTGTATCGATGGGTATATACGTCGCCATATTTTTTCTGAAAAAAACTACAAAGTAATGAGCTGCAAAAAATATATATTTTTTTTACATATGGAAGATGATTTCACAGCTATGACTATAGGTATTCAAAACTGCATACCTAATTCCCAGCTTGTCACTAGGTTTAATGTAGTATCCCCATTACCTTCAAGTGTACCTTATGCATAGTGTAATTTCCAGACCCTTCACCACGATTGTTATTCTTCTCGGGACAGTCTCCACATTGCTTAACTTCCTCTCTAAAACAATTTTTTCCTTTTCACATCGATGAGTTGATGTAAATACAATTCTAATTTATCTTAAGTTCCATACTGAAGATAGTGACACATTTTAAGATCCTCTCCTTAGGGAAAATCATCAGAAAGAACTTAGGGAAGGCCACAGAACGGGTAGCCTGAACTGCAGAACTCACGTCACCATTCATTAAGTACGAAAAGGCCACATTCATAAACAGCCAGCATTCCTCAAACAGAACACAACAAAAGGGAATGTGTTGTGAAATGTGAAAATGAGACGATCTCTTTCTGATTACTGAGGGAAATCTAGCAAGATACAGAAATTCTCCAAATAAAGATGCACTGCATGAGAGTATACTCTAGCTAAAGAATTTAGGCCAAGAAACTCGCCTAGAATCAATGTAAAATAGAAAAAGCTTCAATTGGCAAGTGAACAAGCTTCAAACAAATCAAATAAGACAGACTGAAATAGGCCAGAGGCAAGAGTAGTTCTTACTAGAATAGAAATGATAGGAATGTCTACATCAGATATGAAGCAGAAACTACAATATCAGTGTAAGACAGTCTACCTAGGGATGAGACTTAGGGTGTAGACAGAGATGCAATCAAGACCCAAAGAGTATCAAGAACGGCCATAAAGAATCATTCATTGCAGCCAGGAATTGAAAGATATAACTTTCAGGCTCACACTCGAGATAAGATGAAGAAACATCCCAAGGGAGATACTCCGTAGGATTAAAAAAGCATCCCTGAATCAGATTCGTTCTGGATTTGCAACAGAGGTCAGCAGAATCTTTCAGGAAAAAAAGACCAAAGATAAATATCTCAGGCTTGTGGACCAGAAGGCAAAATCTAAGATATTCCATAGGTATTCATGTAACAAAAGAGAGCACAGATTTCCACATATATCTTATGGATGAAATTCAATATAGTATAATAATAATTTAGTACAATTTTTAAAAACACAGGGCTATTAATAAGAAAAATAGAATTCTTTGGAGGAGGATAATATGTCACTTAATTAGGATTCAAAATTTGTGTTACCTGTGATCAAATTGGTTGTGATTATTTCTTTATAAAAACCATTCTTAGCTTGTGGACCATATAAAAACACGTGGCAGGCCATATTTGACTGATAGCCCATCATTTACCGGCCCCTACAACAGAGTCTGCTAATCCCAACACTGCTTCAACTTTGGAATGGCTCATATTTTCAACATTACCATCAGACATCCGATAAACATAAGAAAAATGGCTCAATCTCACTATTAATCTCACTCGAACAGCGAAAAAAATCAAACAAGTTATTCTTTTTCCTATCGGGTGAAAACTATCAAGTTAACCTCACACTTCTCCACAGCGACATTCAAAGGCCAGATCATTTCCTCAGGGAAAAAAGAGAGGCTTAAGAATTTTATACATAGCCAAGTTTCATGTTAAATATGAAGATCACAAACATTTTCAAACATATTTTTTTTTTGTAAAAAGTACATGATAATAAACCTAGTCAACGCAGAGATGAAGGCAAAACACATGGTAATGAAGAAAATAACAGTTAGAACATTAAACTCATTTAAATATAGAATTAAGTCAAAACAACAATGGATGGAAAAGAAAAGTGGTAATTACTAGTTAGAACCGTTTAACAATTAAAATACCTTATGTTCAAAATCGAACGCAGCTACAGCAGTTTTAGAACTTAGAAATCAAAGTTTAGAGGAGTAATTAAATGTATTTAGTATTTTAAAGACTAAAAATGTGTTCAGTAAAGAAGCTAGAACATGAACAAGCTCAGAGGAAGAGAAATTAATATAATTGAAAACAAGCAATAAACAAGATCAATAAAACTAAAAGCTGATGAAGGAAAAAAAGAAACAGTATTCAAAAGGCTCTCCCTTACTTCCCAAAAGAAAAAGACACCAGGCCAAAAGAGTTTTACTAGTGAGCTTTATCAAACATGCCAAGAACAGAAAATCCTTATATAAACTTTCAGAAATAAAGGAAAGCTACAGAACTTATTTCTTGAAATGAAAATAGCAATGATTCCCAAATCAGACAA
>NW_011888841.1:1903757-1906874 GCF_000151845.1 Pteropus vampyrus
AACCCCCTGCATGCCTACTACCTAGGGGTGGCCTAAAGGCAGGAGAGTGAGTGACTGTAAAACAGATGACTCTGGGGACCATTGAAAAGAGTGACTTACGTTTAAGATTTTCAAACCTGTGGGCATAAACTTATGGTTTAAAAGCCTTGGTTGTTAGTAAAAGGTTATATCTGGAAGTGTGTGTGTGTGTGTGAAAATGCCTCTTTTTAAGTATCTTATAAAAAATTTAACGAGTGAATGTTCTACATTTCACTCACCCAATTATTTACTGAGCACTTACTAGGTACCAGGCACCGAGCTAGGCATGCAAGACACATGGGTCCCTTTCTTTGCATTTCTTTGTAGGGGTCACAGAAGAGAAATAATACAGAGATTTGTTGTAGTCCACTATATTTAAGACTGTGTTTCATTTTTAAAAATGTCCCACTTTTAATATTAATAAACTTGAATATGTAAGCATTCATCATGTCACAGTAAAATTTGAGTATGAATTCAAATTTGAGTATGAAGCTGTTCAGAGTGTTTGAATATTGAGAGAGAGGAACAATATCACTTTAAAAGGAAAAATCATTTTGGAAATAATGTTACTTTACGTGACAATAATTATCTCTGTTTGGTAAAATCAGCCAGAAAGTTGAGAGTCATAGCTCAATAAAACCATCCAAACAACAAACTGTCATTCAACAAACTGTCTAAAACAAGATTAACAAAAAACAAAGACTGTGAGGCCACCTTCTCCTCCAGTCACCTTCATCTCAACATATCACATGGCAGTTGTGGGGTCTCCTTTGCCCCCTACCCCAGTGCAGCTTATTACAAAGTCCTGTGGGTTCTATCCACTAACTGTTTAGTTTGTCACTCGGCTCCATCTCTCCTGTTTCAGCAGTGGGCAAAGCAATGGTCTTCAAACCAGGGTACGGTACCTCTGAAGGAAGCCAGAATTCAGGGGATTGGGATTATGTGTTCAATATTTTCACCTCAAGCATCTTCGCCATAATATCTTGGCTACAGCATTTCACCACAGAACTAATTTGCCATAAGGCCATTTTGCCAGACTTGTCTTCCAAGTTTTTCGTTCATGGTATTCTACTTCTTTTTTTTTTTTTACTAGTTGATCTGCATTTGCATATTATCACATGTCCAGTGATAGACATTCCAAAGCTCTATAGAAAATGTTATTGTTAAGTAAGACATACAATATTATATTACTGAAAGATCTGCAAACATATATGTGATTGTTTTCTAGTATAGTACGCAACCTGGCCCAGGAAGTTTTATCACTGTATTTTCCATCAAGTCTGTCTACATACTTGTTATCAACCACTAATTTCAGACCACGTCTTCTCATTATCGGATAGAACATTACGAAGGCTAAGATTTATACAGTATAAAAATGAGAGGCCTACCAGAACTTTGTCAATAGAGAAATGAAATGAAACCAAACTGTCAACCAGTGTTTTTATCTTGTGAGGCAAAATGGCCTCATCACTAGTTAGTTCTGCCACAAAAATATTTGTCGCCGAGATGTTTATCCTGAAGATGCTTACAGGAAAATATTTAGAACTCCGAGGCTAGTGATGGTTTTAAAAGAATTCATTTATAGAGCAAGGTCTTCACACATACCCTTTGGTATCCTCATGAAGATTGGCCATTCCTAACCTCTCTTTCAAAAGCCCCTTTCGCCCACTTTACATGAGAAAGACAAGCCCTCTTCCTCTGGGATCCCAGTAGGGTGCTTCCCACATGTAAAAAAAACCTGCAAGAACACCTAAGAGCCAATGCGTAAGAAAAGGGGAAGGGGAGATGATTAATTAAAGTCTATGTAAACGCACGGTAGAGCTTCTCCTTTTTCTGTCTGTATTTCTGTTAAGAGTGCAGAGTGGTGCTGCAGATGGCAGGTATTAGGATGTCCTGAAATCAGATTCTTGTGCAATGTGGACAGTGAATTGATAAGGACTTTCTTCTGATGGGCTCATCACTTCCGTACCCCGACAGCGTCAAAGAATTCTTTGCTCTCTATGGAGAGTTGAATGAATGCGAAACAGAGGATCAGTAAAAAATATCGATTACTAAGTAGGGTTTTATTTCATATGGTAAAATGTAAGTGATATTTTTCAGTCGTCTGTAACACACATTTCTACCTAGAAATAAAAGCACCCTCCAACAGTGAAGCAGTGGTGGTTAGCGACACTAATTCTTTTATATAGAACTAGAATATTTTCTAGACCACCAGATTCTTCAAAACGCACTGGTTAAAACCTGAGGACTAAAATGTTGCGTGATTTCTTTGAAATTCATTCTGTTACACAATGAGTTAAAACATATCTTATTTAATTATATCATGAACTATATATTTCAATTATATTCAATCTTCATATTTTTATTTTGTAATATGCGTAATTTTTGAAATGTTTTTTAAATGTTTTCTATCTACTATCAAAAAATTATTCCCTAGATGTTGCACCAAATATTTTTTAGCTTCATAGAGCTTTCTTTCTCATTAAACACGTAGAGAAATTTTGATCATGACGTATATGACATAAATTGTTGTTTCTGAAGTAGTCTCTATAATTCTTAATTTATAGCAAAAGCTGATGGCCAGTTTTTAATACTGAAGAAATATCATATTTTTAGTCACACCCCTTTTTTCATAAATAATTTATATCTTAACTACATATCACATTGCATTATTGCAATTTAAGTAATGAGAAATAGTATATAGATTTATGCTTATCTGTATAACATTAAAATAAGTAAGTTATATCTACATTATTTAATCTTGATTTGATTGGTTTTATTAATCCATTTTATAAATGCGGTTATAATTTCTTACACAGTGCTTTCTGTCATAGTTTTTGAAATGTTTTTTAATGAATTTATTTGAATTGATAAATGAAGTCATATTTTATGATCTAAAGTTGGTTTGATCTGGCTAATTGATTTGGCAATGCTAATTATATAGACATTTCTCACAAATCCAATGAACTAAATCCACAGATTCATGGTTTCAATAAAAAAATATTATTGAGAGACATGAAAATAGTAAGAGTCTTTAACATTGTTTTGGCAAAGGCATACTAAAATTTTAAAAATACTTCTATTTTCCTGTTTCTGAGA
>NW_011888841.1:1908119-1911317 GCF_000151845.1 Pteropus vampyrus
GCTATACTCCATGAGGGCCTGTTCTCTGTTTTACGTAACACCATATTCTTAGCACAGTAGCCAACACATAGTAGGTTCTCAACAAATTCTTATTAAAGAAATGAAATAAGGTTGCTAAAGAAGATAGCTTTTTTTTCTTACAAAGATGTGAAGACCCATGTAGGTCTTATACTTTCTTTCAAATTTTAGCTCTAAATTTTGAAACCGAAATTCATTTATTTTTTAAAAAATTCTCCAGACTCTTTTTTGATAATTCCTACTTCCTTACAAGTATGAAAACATACCTAAAAACTCACCTTTTTGGTTAAACTTGCATCAGTTATACAGCCTGGTGATGTTTGTATGTGTGCCCATTTGAATTATGGTTTATAAATGTTAACTCTTTTTACACATTATTGTAGTGGATCTTTTAAAATCGAGTGCTTGTCAAATTAGTCTGTAGTTTATCATATGCAACATGAGCACTTTCATATGCTCAGATAAAAAAGCCCTGGATTGAGACAACCATTTGCTCCAACACTAAATCTGTGTTTTTAGGGCTGAAAGAGAGCTTGAAGGTTATCCCATTTTCTAAATGAGAACGATTTTACATTGTTAAATGCACTATTCTTACATCCCACAGATAACTTTCGTTTTGCTTTCCTAAATTAAAATTACTCAATATTAAAATTATTTCCCACCAAAAAATAATCTCCAAATGGTGAGCTTAAAAGTTAAAAGTATTACTTTGTTCCTTTACACACTTCTAGTTCTTTTGCCACTTTTAAAAAGGTATTAAGAAGTAAAATTCAGTTACTTTAGGTTATCTAAATACCCACATTGCTAAAAACCTGATGGGTACCTATAAATCAGCACTTAACTGACTAATCTATTCTTGGTTAAACCTAATTTGAATTTCAAAAAATGTGAGTGATGATTAGTCTTTGATTTAAAAAAAAAAATTAATTGCTTAAATCCAAATTTGGAATAAAATTCACTGACAAGTTTTCTATAAAACAGTCTAACGGCTGAGTAGGACCAATGTTCCAGCAAAGACTGAGGTCTCACACTGGACCTGTCAAACATTCACCTTCGTCGTGCTCAGGAGAATGATTATTTTCCCGCTGATGCCCCAGGGCCGATGTGGACTTCCTTCTACCAATCAGTATAGAAGCCCCGTTAGAGACAAAAATATCACTCAAAAATGTTATTCTTTTTTTTCCCTACTTCAAGAAAACTACTAGATATTTTAATTCTGTAACAAAAAGAAAACTTCTGAGAATTCGTTCACTTGTTTCCTTTTTTGACAAGCTTACTAGATTGCTGGATTCCTCGAATATGTATACGAGACTTAAATTTTATAAAGCAACTTAAAATATTAAAAAATGCAAAGAATAGTTCTTATGTAAACTGCATAAATGGGTAAAGAGAAACTCATTCATGGGGTATCATTTAGATTTTTAGCAAGACATTAGGAAAAGATTCTCATGATGTCCTTATGGACACGATGGTGATACCATGATGAGGTGGGTTTCTGAGTAGTGGGAAAATGTTTCGAAACACCACGTTGCTAGGCTCTCCTTGGCCCGATGTCATTCGAAGTTTATTTTAAAGACTAAGACATTGACATCTATGTCACGTTGACCTAAAACTGGGATAGGGTCTATAACATCCAAGAGAACCTCAAGAAACTGGAACAATAGACCAAGTCTGGCGTGATGCAATTTCACAGGGGTGCAAGTAAAATGTATTTGGGTCTAAAAAACTAACTCTGCCGAAACATAAGGGGTTAGTTAGAGGTGTTTAACAGTAGTAATCATGAAAAAAATCTTCATGTTTTAATGATAGTCGATTGTGAATTCATCAAGTTATTAATATCATTTGACTGACAGTAATGCTAATCCTCAAGTATCCTGAAAAGTGAGGAGAGACATATTCTTTGATGCCTCAGAGCATATAACTAAGTACAGCCTATGCATGAAGACAACAGGAAGGCAAACTGATGCCCAATATGATGGTATATTTCTCACTAGTCAAGCTACCTAACCATGAGTCCCACACCTTGAAAAGTGGTGAAGTCCTTGCCACTGGAAAGAAATGTTTAAGCAGAGTCCTGACAAGCATTTAAAGAGAATGAAGGGAAGGTTGATGCCCTAGATAGGAAGTTGGAGCCAATGATTTATAAGGTCCCTTCTAGATGACACTGAGATGACAGAATTTTCATCACAATTGTCATTAGTGTTAGGATGCTGGTGAGCCACGCATGCCCATTACAGACACTCTACCACTGTCTCTGCTACTAAGCCAGGATGTACTTTGAAACCAACACCTGTTTAGAATTGACATTCTAAATGTCCGTGTTAGTTACCTGTGGCTGCTATAACAAATTTTCATAAATTTGATAGTTTAAAATAAGGACAAGTTGTTCTTACAGTTTTGGAGAACAGAAGTCTTAAATCAGTTTCACTAGACCAAATTCAAGGCTGCAGGACCATTTTCCCTGCAGAGGCTCCAGGGGAGAAGCTGTTCCTTGCCTTTTCCAGCTTCTGGTGGCTGCCAGCATTCCTTAGCTTGTGGCTATATCACCATGATCTCTGCCTCTGAGGTCACATTGCCTTCTCCTCTTCTGTGTGTCAAATCTCCTTCTGTGTCCCTGTTATAAGGTTACATGCGATTTACATAGAGAGCCACCAGATAATCCAGAATAATCTCCCATCTCGAGATCCTTAACTCAATCACACCTGCAAGGCCCTTTGTCACCATGTAATGTAACATTACATAGGTTCCAGAGATTGCAACATGTATATCTTTTGGGGAGGTGGTTATTCAGCCTCCTATAAAGTCTATACACTATTCCTAGGAAAAATAAAATAAAAATTAACGGAATTAAAATGGAAAATAATATTGCAGTATAACACAAAGCATGGATTTCATAGTAATCTGAATTTGAGTTCTGACAACTAACTGCATGACCTTGGGTAATTTAATAAAATCTGCAGAGCTTGCCTGCGAAATGAAAGTAATACTTCATCTCGCAGTATTGTATTAAAGGTGAATGTCATGGCAAGCACTTATCAAATTGTAGCTACAATTATTATTATTATTATCATCATCATTAATTATTATTATTAGTAGTAGTATTTTGACAAAATGATAGAAAGATGCCAGATTATAGATTCACAATTTAATAAGATGGCATGCTAGTGGCTCCTCTATTCC
>NW_011888841.1:1912627-1920368 GCF_000151845.1 Pteropus vampyrus
GGCATGCTAGTGGCTCCTCTATTCCTTTTCTCAACTTCCCAGTAAAATACTTGAGATGATACCTAAAACAACAAAAACTCACTATAACTCTGCAGCTGAGTCTATTGGGAAGGTCTACCAAAGGTGGAATGTTTGGCAATTGGCTGAGAAATACATTCCTGAAATCTACATATCTCATCTTTCGAAACACAAGAGCAAATATAACACCATAAAGAAGGTAGAGAAAGACTTGGTCTCCAGCACTGCACTGAGTAGGAAACCACACAGCTATGCCTTTACTGCACCAGATAATTTATGCTTCGGCCATACTGATGACAGCTTTCCTTGTCCCCATGTTCCCATTCGGAGACTGCAACTCCTATAATACCACATAACCAGTTGTGTCTGGCGCAGGACAGGCTGTATGGTGATGCCTTATACTCTAGAAGCATGTGGGCAGGGCCAAGAAGGAATGGACCTTGGGAGCAGGGTATGTCAAGAAGTGGAGTCTTTTATTTTGTACGGAAGAAATCCTATGTATTGCCTCGGTCTCTGATAATCAGGGAAATCAGCCATAATGATAGGGAAGATCTCATTAAATAAATACTATAAAGACAGAAATTGGGCTAAGGGTTATTTATAGCAAACTTAATGCTGATTCTACATATGAGAGAGAGAATCTGCCAGCTCCCCAATTAAAACTGAGAAGAGCTAAAGACATTCAGTACACCTGGGCTCTTGGCTCACACCAGGCTGGATGTTTCTTTATTTGAAGATTATTCAACAAAGAAAAGAACACAACAATAATAGCAGCATGCTGTCTCCAGCCATGGGACATCTACTAGAAACCGTGGATCCCCACAGCTCCCGTGCTCTGAAGCAGATGCCCACACTCTCACTGCATGCCCAAGCCCCTGGCTGCAGATTGCCAGCTTGCATTCCAGAGGGTGGCCTATGGCTCGCCCAGCAGCTCCAGTCTGGCCAAACCAGCGAACTTCTCTGCTACTCAGTGGGCTAAACTACATCCCTCCAATGGAGATCTGAGCCCTTTCCAAACTTGTCCCTCCCGACTCTCTCTGTCCTAGGGAACCAGATAGAGTTTCCCTATATCTCATAGCTATGCCTTTATCAAAGTTAATAAATTTTTAAATTAAATCTCCCCAGTTTAGCCTATTGTATATTTTCTATCTCTTGACTGGACCCAGACATCTACAAGTTCTTTATGTGCATTAACTCATATATTTCTCATACAACTCTATGAGGTGAGTACTATTTTTCACCCCATTTTTCAGATGAAGAAATTATGTGAGGTTAGGTAACTCACACAACAACTGAGCCTTTATCTTTAAAGTACTTTTAAGTCTAAAAATTTGGAAGAAGGGCATGTGCTAAAAAAAAATATATTTTTTGTAGGATATAGAAGAAAATTTCAGCAAACTTCTGCTTGATTTTTCTCAAAGAATCAAGAAACTATAGCCTTTCTGAAATAGGAACAATGGGCCATAAAAAGTGAGTCATCAGCATTAGAGGTAGAAAGAGCAAAAATAATGCTGCTGAAAACTGAGGGAGAGATGCGACAGTCTAGGGGAACAGTCTAGAGAAAAAAGGGGTGAAAATAAGAGGGTACGTGACAGAAATTCAGGTCAAAGAAGTAACGGCAAACCTACAAAATTGAGATCTTCCTGGAGAAATAACTAGAATAATGGGGTCAAATACTCAGCACAGATTCCGAGAAGAAATGGAGACTCATCTTGCTCACTGAGGGAAATTTTTAGAATGATTATTATACGATCTCCTCCAAACTCCTATAGCACTTTGTTCAGGCTGTGGCCTTGGCCGTATTCTGTCTTGAATGTGCTCGAATTGCACTGAGAGAATCATGTTCCAAATCCAGGTCCTTTTACGTATTATCTGTGTGGCTTTAATGAGTCTCAGCCCCTGGGTCTCAGTTTTATATCTAACTTATACTTAATACCTCCCTAAGGTAGTTAAAGTACAAATTGGTAGTTCCCAAAAAAGTCATGGTGATGTAAAGTATAGCATAGGGAATATAGTCAATAGTATTGTAATAACTGTGTATGCTGTCAGATGGGTACTAGATTTACTGGAGTGATCATAAGTGTATAAATGTCTAATGTTGTACACTTGAAACTAATATAATATCGTATGTCAACTGTAATACAAAAATAAGAAATAATTTAAAAAACAAGGTTTTAGAGTGATATAAACGAGAACATATGTGGAACTATCTAGACCAGGAGTCCCCAACCATTGGGCCATGGACCGATACCAGTCTGTGGCCTGTTAAGAACCAGGCTGCACAGCAGGAGATGAACAGCGGGTGGGCAAAGCTTCATCTGGATTTGCAGCCGCTCCCCAGCACTAGCATCACCGCCTCAGCTCCGCCTCAGATCATCAGGCATTGGATTCTCATAGGAGCACCGGTCCCTGGTGTCAAAAAGTTGGGGACTGCTGATCTACACAATGACCCCTGAACCTGAATTTTTATATTTCCTTGCAAACCTAAATATTTAAGGACAAAAAACACATCTATTTTGTGTGTGTGCGTCTCCTGTAGCACCTAGCAATTATAAGCACCCCATAAATATTTATCGAGCATGTTTAATTTAAAACAAAGGCCAGAATAATAATATCTAGATCTATCAAACTTTCACAAAAGGAACAGTTGGGTTCCATGCAGATTAGAAAAGTATCGATGAACAGAATTGATTGTGTTTGCAAACAGAAACAAAATTCATTTGTTATTGCTACTTGCTTTAAGTTCAATGTTTACAAAAGATGATAAACATTAAGCCATTTTAGTATGGTGGTAAATTTTAATAATTTTCTCCATTTTATGTTATAACTGAAACACTTTACTTCAATATACTATAATTTACTATAAAACTGTAGTGCAGAATGGTGAATTGTAAGTCTGTTTTCACAAAAAAAGAAATTGATTCAAAATGACAGGAGAAAATTACGGCAATTAATATAACCATCCAAAGCAATATTTTCTAACCATATAAGATGGCTAGTATAGTCAGTAGAAATATGCAATAATTTGGATTCACAAATATGTCAACTTTAATCACGAACCTTAAATTCATAAATATATATCAAGTCATAAAAGTCAGTATCCATCTAGTGAGCAACCTAATGACTTCTCTCAGCCAGCTATGGAAATAACAAGTTTGAATCATATTAAAAACCAACGTTACCTAAATAAAGTTTTCTCAGACTCTTGTCTGTCACTTCTCAGCCTTTTAGCTAAGATCAAGTGTAGACTGTAGTCTAGTTCACATACTGCCGATGATGTTAAGAGTAATCACCCCCAGAGAATCACCCAAGTCCAGAAGTTTGGCCCTAAAGTTTGAATTAGTATTCTCCTGTGTAGACACGTTGTCTTTCTAAAGTCACTAGACAGGTTCCACTCTGAATTGAATTCATGGACAGTTCTCAGACTGACCTGCTCAGTCATGAACCTTACAGATTTGCAGATTAAATCTGGAGAAATTATTCCAGCAAACTAAGTTCTGGGAGCCGTTCTAAGGTTGCATTTCATACTCCACAATAGGGCTTACTTCTGCTTCACCAGTTTTGCAACTTCTGCATTGTTTTTACACTGTATTAAATATTTAGGGCTCCTATGATGTTCAAATCCATCTAGATTCGTGGTTCTTTCTCTGCTTCCACACAATTCATTTACCCAATTTAGTCCCATTGGGAGCATGAATCTTTCTTGGCAATGCTCTAGTAGGGAGTGTATTTGAATTCGGAAGAACCAGGAGGGGGTAGAGTTGGAAGAAGTGCCTTCTTACACTTAGCTTGCCTTAGAGAATTGCTGATTTTGATGGTTTCTGCTCTGTGATTTATGATTTATATGTTTTAGCTAAAATAATCAATTTGCCACCCCACTAGAAAGAGGTAGGCAGGAATCTCTGCGACTTGAGTTTGTGGAAAACCCTACGGTAGAGTCTATTTCTAATTAGAGATAATTTCCTCTCCACCTGATTCATTTATGCTGCTTAATTTTCCGTTCTTTGAACCAGCATTGCTAATTTGCATCAAACTGCTTAAAATGACAGACTAACCTTCTCGCTTTCTACAACTTTCATAACCAAAGTCCCTAACTTACTGTGAATTCTTACTTTGATTTTTCTTTCCCTGTAATTAGATCAGAAGTGGATTTTCAAAGGACACATACGATTAAACTTGAATTATGCATTAGTCTATCCGATTACGATCCTCCCTGGCAGCTAAGTGATTTTGATTATGGGTGTGGGCATGTGTAACCAAAGCAGGTTGTGAAAAATAAAAGAGCCATAATCTTGGGGTCTGGGTCGCTGCCTTCGGGAAGCAGCTGTGAGGACCCAGGATGCCATGCAGGAGGATATAGAAGGAAGGTGGAAGAATCTGGAAGGCCAATTTACTTAATCCCGAGGACTTGGAGCCTGCCCTAGTCGATGGTGCCATCGACTGTCATGAGCATTCTTAGGTGCGTGGCTGCAGTGACCCCCCTGCAGGGTCCCAGTCGCCTACGGTGGCTTTTCTACTGTCTCTGTCTCGCTTTTTCCACTCCCTCACTTGCATCTAAGTCCTCGTCTTAGGGTTTATTTTGTTCCTTTCACCGAGGGAATGGTGTCTTATGTTTTATTTTTATTTGTTTACATTGTGGTGATGAGGGGTGTAAAGAGGTATTTATACCCGAACGTGGCTTTTGAGAGAGAGGAACAGTTTGCAGCATGAGTCTGACTGGGAGGAGGAAGCTCCCTTGTCTTTTCAAGACTCCTTGAATTCTGAGATATAATTTGCGTACCTTTATAAAACCCCTCCTTCGGTGCCGCTGCTGTATAATTTGCACAACTGTTCAGTAGACTGTTGTTTTTCAATCCTGGCTCACATCAAAGGCACCTGGGAAGCTTTAAACACACAAATTCCTGGACCCCAACTTTGATCTGCAGAATTTGTCTCCCTGTGAGTGTACATGTGGGTATGTGTGTAAACCCCTCAGATGATTCCGATGCACGGTTCAGTTTGAGAACTGCACAAAATTTAATGTCATTCTTTCATCTCATTCCATTAACTGGGAGGGGGATCACAGAAGACAGCGGGGAAAGACAGAAAGTGTGGTTGTGGAGGCTTGTGGTATGAAGTAATTGAGACATTTGAATTTTACAGCTATATAATGAAGATGATTTTATGACAGTGTCAAAAGGCTGTACCAGGGTCACTGAGATGCCTGTCAGATTTGTCCTTCTCTTTTACAGCTTGTAATTTAAAGGGTAAGAGCACAAGCCACTTTGACGATAAAGTGGAATCCTTGAATATGGTCAATGTAAATGTAACCTTTAGGTAAGGAAAGAGGAGAGACAATATCATCAGTGAATCAAATGCAAATAATCAGCACCTCTGTGTAGTACTGGCACATAATAAATTACCAGGCTGAGATTCTCATAATGTGATATTTGGGCAAAAAAATAAAGAAAACACCTGCAACTCATTCTGCGAATTTAAAATGTGATTCTCTTAAGTCTCTTTCAATACATTAAACAGCAGATATTAAACCAGCCCCCCAAAAATCTTGTGAAACTGTAAATCTAGAAAGCAGATACAAAAAAATAACTTTCCTCACTTGGTGTTTATTTCTTGAAATCATTAAACATGAGACTTTACAACTCTTTGATGAAATTCAAACAACATATTACATTTTCTAATGCCATAAAACACTCTTGCAGTTAAATCTGTCAGCCTGCCCAGTTTCCATCAATCCTCAAAATTCAGCAATGTCAAGAAAGTGCTATAACTGGAGTAGCTGGTTTCTAAGAGTCTTATGTCTTCCCCTTTGTGCAGCTTCTATAAGTCATGTGACTCCGTAAGAGCTCACGCACACTACCAGGCCCGGGACATGATTAATAAATGAATAAATGAATGAGTGAAGGAATGCATGCATGCTGCACAGACCACTTCCGCACTCACTCACTCTCTTACTCTCTCTCTCTCATATTCCAAACTGGCCTTGTCAGCAGATTCTCACATTCCACAATAGAGCCGTCAAATATTTACTGAGCACGGCCTATGTCAAAGATAAACACAGTTGGACATTAGCTAAAGTCGTGAAAACAGATTTTGTTCAGTGACTTTGACAGGAGGAGAAAGAACTGAGCTCCACTCTGATTTATGCAGGACTAGGAGTTTTAAAGTTTCGAGAAGGAGGGAGAGAGAGAGGGAAGAGGTTTAAATCATCAGAAAAGTGAAAAATCACAAAGCGTAGATTGGTATGAACGTGGTCTACTAGCTGGCAGTTATCAAAGTTCAAATTCTATCTTGCCGCAGAGACGGGTAGCAGAGGCCCTGTCTTTCCTGACGGCTTTCAGGTCCCTGAGAAAGACACTCCCGAGTTATAAGAGATACGTACACATCTCAGAGGGACAGAGAAGGATTCATAATTGTAAGCCCATTTTAGTAGATGATCGATGAAATAGGTCAGGGGCCTATTGGCTAAAATAAACAGTAAATTCTTTTGACAGCTCTGAGCTTTTCCAGACAGGAACTCAAAAAGGGGCTGGGTCGTCCCAGACACATCGACCTTCCGCTGCTAGACATCATGTTAAAGTTTGAAGTTTGCTCAAGTCTCTTAGTTTGGATGGAGTCATTATGTGTTGAGAGTTCGCTGCAGTTCCAAGGGGCTAAGAAACAAATGACGAGGAGTAAGACCAGTTACCTACCTTCGGTCTTTACAACTGAGAGGAGATAGGCAGACCAAAAAATTAATATAGAATAGCATCCACGTAGGAAAAACTTTTTGGTTTGACAAAGCATAGTGGAAAGTACTCATGGATGTTTTCATAGAATATGGAGAGATGTTATGGATTAGCAATTAGGGAATGCTAAGAAATCAATCAGAAATCAGAGGATTTCTAAGCAAATTCTTGAGTACATTGGAATTTAGGTAATCTGTACTCAGGCCATCCCACAGCCCAGAAAGAGGAAGGGAAAGTAGACAATGATGGCGATTCTTACGTAAGTGAGGAAAAAATAATTTTCCTTTTACTCTTCTAAATTCTCAGCTGGGGATCCTGTAACAAAGGATTGATTTACAACAGAAAAACAAACCGAAGTTTATTAGTATGTACACCTCATATATATACATGGGAGATCACCAGGGAAAATGAGTCATTCTCAAAGAAAAGGCTTAGAATTCAGGCTCTAATACCATCTTCAGCTAAATCAAAGAAAGAAAGGCCATGGGGAGGCCAGTTACGGGGAGGTGACCAGAAAAAGTAAACAAGGCTCAGGTTTGTTATGCCGATTTAAGCCAGTGCCTTCTTCTTTGCAAAGAGTTTCTTTCTTTCTTGTTTTTTTTTCTTTACCCTAACTCTAACCCTAACCCTAACCCCTAACCCCTAATCTTAACCTTAACCTTAACCCTAACCCTAACCCTACCCCTACCCCTACCCCTACCCCTAACCCTAACCTTAACCCTAACCCTAACCCCTGCAAAGAGTTTCTTGTGATTTAGTCACCCTCCTCTTCCTAGTACAGAGAAGGAGACACCCTTAAAAATGGAGATTTCCTTTATGAATGTGCATTTCCCATACTATGGTGTAAATTCTCAATTTTCAGAGATTCTTTTATGTCTTCTGTTTCTCAAAAGAATCAGCTCAAAATAATCCTTATGCCAAAAAGACACATTTTAGGGTGGCATATTCTGCCACCCTTTATTTCCTGCCATTGAAACTTCCCAAAGAAGTTTCATAGC
>NW_011888841.1:1921693-1924087 GCF_000151845.1 Pteropus vampyrus
GTAGTATATTTTAATGTTATCGTAAAACTTTGTCAGAAACATTTTTGGCAACCTGACATTGCCACGATATCCAAAAGCATGATTTTGTATTTTACAAAAGGATTCCTCTACATGGGATTGAATGGTCCTTTACCGTATAGATTGAGTGATTAGAACATACCTTAGGATATGGGATTTTTTTACCCGTTGTTTTGCTTGGAAGTGCTGGATAGGTAGGCAATGGTGCTCAGGGCCAACTCAGCAATTGAATCTCTTAAACTTGACATATGGATTATGGAGAGGCAAGGTCAAAGTCATGCCCGCTCTGGCAGAGCAGTGTCCAGGCTGGGTCCACTGCTCCACCAGCTACTAAGAAGCAGTTTCTCCAGAAGAGGCCGATCACTGCCTGTCCTTAGACCCCACAAGCGGTATCTAGCTGGTCCAGCATGGACACACGATCACATCCTAGGGCACAAGCCAGCTCGACATGCACGGTCAGGACTGGAACCAGCGTCTAACACCTCATGGCCCAAGGCATTGCCTCCCCATGACATGCCCTTGTCCAGGACGTTATCTGGAGCTGCCCTCAGTGATTCTCAGAGAGTCTGGGAAACTCACCTATGTGGCACTATCATTCACTGGTTCTCCAACTTGACCGTAAGTTGCAATATTCTGGGAACTTTTAGAAAATACTCATGCTTGGTCCTACCTCTGGAGCTTCTGACTTAATTGGTTTGGGGTACAGTCAGGGTATCAGGAGCTTTCAAAGTCCCCACTCAGCCCCAATGTGCAGCAAGGTTTGAATGCAACTGATATAACTGGTAAGGCCTCCCAGTGCAGAAAAGAAGAAAATCACCACAGATTTGGGCACTAGTGGGCACTCCCTCGGGTAAGGCTCCACCAAACACACCTTTCTTCCTGAGGTTGGTCCTGCCCTTAGCTCAGATGAAGGCAGCGTGGAGCCCCTCCCGGCAGCCCACCTCTGCTGCGCTCCCAGCGCTTCAAGCTGATGAAGTGGAGGCTGGATCATCGCACCCCCTGCCGTGGCTAAGAAAGTAATAACAATACTAATTATAATTATAATTGTTTTTAAAAGATAAAATGATGTTCTCTGGAGAGTGCCAGCTCAGTAAAAATGCCAGCAGCATAGACGACAAACTGTGAAAACTGTAAATCTAGGGACAGCCAGTTTTATTTCCGTCGTTCTTAAAAACTGCCGAGCACTCGCAAAATCTGAAATTATTCCCAAGGATCGCATACATTTAATTGTTGTAAGTTAATTCTAGCCACTTTGCCAATTACTCTTAAGGGGAAAAAGTAGAAAGAACATATATTAAGGGGAAATGCGTTATTATAATTCAGTAGTTGAAAGGGCGTTCAAAGAGAATATTTAAAATCAAGAGCGAATATGACTATACAGTCTGGGCTCATCCCTAAAAAAACTCAGAAAAAATTCTGTACTCTAAAAGTATTTATTTTGTGCCCCTCAAGGATCTACCCTCCCATCTTTCTTTCCCCAAAAAATACATAAGGAATTTCTAGTACACATCTACACGCATGCATGGCAAGGAAAAGGTGATTCGGGTGACATTTAAACTCATGGAAGGCAGCATGGTGCTCTAGAAGGAGCATGGGTTTTGGACTCCCACAGAACTGGCTTTGAATTCTACCTTTACTGCCATTTAAGTGTGACCTTGGACAACTTATTTAAACTCTGAGTCTCCATTTCTTGTAAAATAGGGATAGTCTCACTTTTCTCACAGTACCATGCCTGGCTGAGAGGAGCGGGGAGGGACTAAAACTGAGGAACGCCTCTGATGCTAGTCCAGTCCTGGATTCTTCTCTTCCCTTAAATTCATTCGGCTGAAAACCAAAACTACGTATCTGCCCTGCTCAGGGTACTAGTATGTCAGCACGACTTCACTATTCCAGGATAATCTTGCCCAAGCAAATAACCCGATTGTTCATTATAGGAACTTTCCAAAAGACTCATTGACTCTTCAACGGGAAGCATCAACAGGTCTAAAATTTCCTGTCTTCAAAATCTTTGCCGTGCTGTTTCCATCAGTCCTAAACCATGAGAGACTCAATATACAAATGAACGACAGCCAGACCACATACAAAAATAAAACTCTGACCCACAATCTGCAGCAGCCAACCCAGAAAACTAACTCATTATCAAGGGTAACCTGCCCAGGAAGCCCATCTGCTATCTACAGGTCAGTTGGACCACTATCTCTAGTAAACAATCTAGAAAGCCAAACGATAACCCTTGTAATAATTGATATCTAACAGCCAGGACTTGACCGATAACTGCCAACTTCCTAATATCCGAGCCCATGTCCAACTTAGGACTACCCAGAGGAGAAAGCCAAATATGTACCGCTAACCAGTTACACAGGATGCCCCATGCCA
>NW_011888841.1:1925292-1928152 GCF_000151845.1 Pteropus vampyrus
TCTAGTAAACAATCTAGAAAGCCAAACGATAACCCTTGTAATAATTGATATCTAACAGCCAGGACTTGACCGATAACTGCCAACTTCCTAATATCTGAGCCCACGTCCAACTTAGGACTACCCAGAAGAGAAAGGCAAATATGTACCGCTAACCAGTTACACAGGATGCCCCATGCCATAACCTCTAATCGGGACACACATAAATTCCCTCTTTTCTACCATAATGCTTTCCCACTCCTCTGCCTTCCTTTGAGTCTATGTCCAAGGCCAGTGGGTAGCGTTGGTGACAGCTGGGGAGCTGGCATTTGATACAACCAATATTTGTTGAGCATCTACTATCTGCCCAGAACTGCTCTAAGCACTTGAGCTACATCAGTAAACTAATGAAGAGGCCAGCCCTCCTGAGCTTACATTCAAGTGGGGTGAGATATACCAGAAACGTAAGAAGGTGAATCATATAGACGATTAGAGGTGATACAGAGAGATGATGAAGTAAGAGGGATCGAGAGGGCCCGAGGAGGAGAAGGTGGGTCGTAGGATGCAATAGCATGAGATTTGAGAAAAAGGTTTGTAGGGAAAGAAAAATAATTTTCCCTTTACCCTTCTAGGTTCTCGGCTGAGACACCCTATAATAAAAGACAGATAACATGAGGGGGAAAAAAACACAGAAGTTTAATAACATGTGTACCTCCTACATCCACGGGAGAGACCCAGGAGAACCGAGCGGCTCTCTGGAACAGACCAAGCCTTCACCTTAAACACCAAATCCAGCCGAACACAGAAGAGGGCGAGGGATGGGGGCGTCAGGCAAAGTACAGTGATCAAGGGATTGGTTGTTATGCAGACTGAGTCACTTCCTTCTTCCTTATAAGAGTTTCTAGAGATTTAGTACCTCCTCTTCCTGATACTGACACTCTTACAAATGTGTCTCACAAAAGGGTAACTTCTACTGTTTTCAGAGCTTTTCCATTGTCTGTTGTTTCTTAAAAATAAGCAGATCAAGATAAGCCTTATGCCAAAGGGGCACATTTGGGGGTGACGTGTTCTGGTCCCCTTCAGCTTGAAGGAAGTGAGGGAGTGAGCCAGGTGGTCATCTGGGAGGAAAGCTTTCAGGCGGAAGGAGCTACTAAAGTCCCTGAGGGCTGAAGCCATCCTATGCGT
The DNA here is from genome assembly GCF_000151845.1 of Pteropus vampyrus. Lineage (NCBI taxonomy): Eukaryota > Metazoa > Chordata > Mammalia > Chiroptera > Pteropodidae > Pteropus > Pteropus vampyrus. The sequence continues at coordinate 1,926,454 of NW_011888841.1, forward strand.
CAGACCTCACTAGGATTGCAAGTGATTGTAAAACACTTCCTTTAACTCCGCCTCGAAAGAGATTTGTCTGTTTCCATATCTCCATTCTATGTGCAGCTGCCAGTCAGAAACGCAGTGCACAGAAAAGGGAGTGAATAAATTATGTCTGACATTTCCAGACGGAAGGTTCTTTACGAGGATTAAACTTCATGGTGCTTAGGAAAATAAATATTTGATAGGATTTGCAGCAAGAAAATGCCACAAGTAAGGCCAAAGTTTTAATAGCAAAAACACAAAGGTATTGAAATGTCTTTGTAAGCCCTTTCAACATATGAAAAAAATCCATTTTCAGTCTTTCAAACACAACAAAACATTGTTGCTGAGTGTTAAAAACATCTTTGCTTTGGCAGTTTTTATTGTATTAAATGAATAAAAACTAAGTCACTTTTCACAAACAGGCAGAGAGCATCTACGCCAGACATACATCCCAGGTAAGAAATAAGACCGGTTCTGCCCTTGGGCAGTTCACCATCTCAAGAAAAAAAGCATAGAGATAAATAATTGGGATACAAATGGTAGGAAATGGTAGAGGTCATTTATCAGGGTGATCAAGCGCACAGGGGACGGAGCGTTTGAAAAATGACAACGGCAAACACGGTGCCTGTGGAGTGCTGGGCACGGTTCTCAGCGCATTACGACGAGGAGCTCACCTCATCTGAACCACGCTGCCATGAGATAGAAATCGATTTCGATCACATTTGTAAATGAGAAAACCGACACACAGAGAAGTTGAGGAACTTGCCCCAGGTTAACGCAGCAAGCAGGTGACCCAGTCAGGAGCAGAACCCACGTGATCCGGTATCCGCCCTTAACACCTGTGTTTGCTCTCTAATGAGCGGGAGTTTCTCTTCAGGGAGAGAAAGGGAAAGGACATTCCAGTGAGCCGGACCGGTGTTCATGTGAGTGTTGGGGTTGGGAGAGATGTGGCTGGCAGGAGAAGCAGTTACGTTCATCCTCACCTTCACCTTCAGCCTTGAACTGGAGGGAGCTGCTCTAGAGCGTGGAGAGCAGACGGTGGAGTAGAGGCTGAGTTATGCAGTCCTAGTGTTGGAGCCGAAGGCTTTGGCGAAACAAAACAACTAATCGCCATCTCGTAAGAGTGAAAGCAGGGGCTCTTAACGTTTCTACTATCAGAATTTCTTTGGGTCGTGGCCATGTCTCCAAACCCACTCCCCCTCAAAGGGGTCCCGAGAGCGGGAAGCACTGATCACCATTTCCTTAAGAATAAGGAAGACGACGGGAAGGCCTGGAACAGAAGCTGCATCTGGAGGAATCCGCCCTTTGAAAGGATGCTTTGGCCTTTGAGAAGAAGGTCTCCCAACAAGGAAAGAGCATGGGCAGGACTGATACGATCAGGACGATGTCACCAGGATTCACTGCTCTCAGTTTGCTCCCCCTTCTGGGGTCCGAACGATCTTCCCAGCATATTAAAGGGGAAGAAAATGGTTTTCTCAACTCGCTTAGGTTCCCTGGCTGGGTCTACAAAAAGGTTTTGACGCATAACATTGTATTAGTTTACAACACAGCGATCTGATATATGCATACATAGTGAAATGATGATCACAACAGAGTTATAAGTTTTTTTCTTGTGATCATGTGCACAGTGATGCAGGCAGAAGGGTCACAGATGTGAGCCAGAAGTGTGAGCGGGCGCTCTCCA
>NW_011888841.1:1929867-1935465 GCF_000151845.1 Pteropus vampyrus
ACGCAAATGAAAACCACGATGAGATATCGCCTCACCTGTGTCATAATGGCTCTCATCAATAACCAAAGAACGACAAGTGTTGGCGAGAATGTGGAGAAAAGGGACCCCTCATACACCGTTGGTGGGATTGCAGATTGGTACAGCCACTGTGGAAAACAGTCTGGAGGTTCCTCAAAAAATTCAAAATGGATATATCTTTTGACCCAGCAATTGCATTTCACAATAATTCGTAAAGATCTATGCACCCCTATGTTCATGGCAGGACGATTTCCAATAGCCGAGTTATGAAAGCAACCTAAATGCCTGTCAACAGATGATTGGATAAAGAAGTTATGGTTCATATATACAATGGAATATTACTCAGCCATTAAAAAAATGAAATCCTACCATTCGCAACGATAAGGATGGACATAGAGATTATTAAATCTCTATGAGATTTAATATTTATTTCTGAGTGAAATAAATCAGACAGAGAAAGATAAATACCATATGATTTCACATATATGCTGAATCTAAGGAACAAAGTGAACCAATGACTCAAAAACAGACTCACAAATATAGAGAACAATTTGGTGACGGCCAGCGGGGAGGGGTTGGGGGGCTGGGAGAATGGGGTGAAGGGTTAAAGAAAGACAAATTAGTTGTTAATAGATGGTCACGGGGATGGGGAGCACGGCGGAGGGAATGAAGTTAGCATAATGTAATAGCTAGGTATAGGGCCAGGAGAGGAAGAACAATTAGCGGGATCGGTTTATAATGTTTATAAATGTCTAACCAATGCACTGAATACTTGAAACTAATAAAAAATTTTAAAAAGACATTTTTTCAAAGAGGACACACAGATGGCCAGCAGCTACATGAAAAGATGCTCAACATCATTCATCAGAGAAATGCAAATCAAAACCACAATGAGATACCACTTCACATCCACTGGAATGGCTATTATCAAAATAAAAACAAAAAACCACAAGTGTTTGCAAGGATGTGGGAAAAAAGCAACGCTCGGACACTTTTGGTGGGATGCCAACTGGTGCTGCCACTGTGGAAAACAGGATGCAGTTTCCTCGAGAAATTAATTTTTGAAAAAAGCAGAAATTAATAAGTGGAACTATGATTCAGTAATTCTACTTCTGGGTATTTCTCTGAAAAAAAACAAAAAGAAAAAGAAAAACACGAACTCAAAAAGATACGTGTGCAACACCATGTTCATTGCACTTATTTTCAATACTCAAGATATGAAAACAACCTAAGTGTCCATCAACGGATGAATGGACAAAAAATTTGTGATACACGCAAAGGCAACCGAACAACGGAACATTAGCCATAAAAAGAATGAAATGTTGCATTTGTGACAACACGGATGGACCCAGAGGGTCTTATGCTATGTGAAATAAGTCAGAGAAAGACAGATACCTTATGATCTCTCTTCTATGTGGAATTAAAACAATGAGGCTCATGGATAGAGAGAACCGATCGGTTATTGCCAGGGGCAGAGGGGGTGGCAGGAGAAAGGAGTGAAGCGGGGAGGGAAGGGAAATCACAAGGTTAAAAAATGCAGCTGATATAAAATAGAAATTCTGAATTATGTTCAATGTACTGACTATATGCAAAATACGCATTCGTATGCTCATGTATGACATCATATTACATATATAAAAACAGTTACATACCCATTATTTCTAAAGTAATGAAAAACAAATACCGCATTCTAAATCTTTAAGATAAAACCAAATAATAGCATATTCCTAAATAGTTGCATAAAAGCTGTACAAAGTCAAGAAATTCACATGTGACTTATTTGAACCCAGCCCAACATTGTAAGTGGGTACAAAATAGTCATTTAGCTGATTACAATGCAGCTTTTCACCTATGCAGAAGTCACTCAAAGATCATTCTCTTCATGTCTAAAAGCCATTAAATACAGAACTTGTTCTGTTGTCATAAATTTCCTTTCTCAGGTGGACCAAGAAAAACAGAAAAAAATTCTATTCGAATATTTAGAAGCACAAGGAACACCGTAAACAAGTATAATACATTGAATTTGCCTCACAACCACTTTAATATGTAATGAGAATTATTCAGACGCGTTCTTGAGCCTATTTGAGGGAAATAGGCAAGCAATTTTCTGATTTGTAACAGCAGGCAGATATGCTTTTAAGTAAAATGTTTCAATTTTGTAGTCAACGACTGACATGTACTTGAAACATTCTGTAAACAGTCTTAACATTGAGAAAAGCAAAAATTAAAGTGAGGCTACATCAAACTAGAAAGCCGCACAGCCAAAGAAACCAGTAATGAAAGGAAAAGGCAGCTTACAGAACGAGCAAGAGAATCTGCGTACTGCACGTCTGAGAAGGGCTTCATAACCCAACTATGTAAAAGATACACTGTGCTCTCCTTGCTGGTGGGCTCCCATCCTGGGCACCTTGCCTGCACCGTGAGCTCACAGCTCTGCCTCCCAGAACCCGGGTCTGGCAGGAATCAATCCCCATGCACAGCTGCCACCCCACCTCCTGCTCCAGTAAAGCTTCTGAACCTACATCCACCTAGACCAGAGAGAGCCACCTGACACCCCCTCGCCCCAGGATACGGGGGAGGGCTTGCAACATGCGGCCTGGTTCTCACCGGGGAGTTAGAACTGCCCGAGACTCCAGATGGAGGCAGCTGAGCCCTGGAGGCTGGGTCGGAGCGTCCTCTCCTGAAACCCAGAGCCGGCCCTCAGGACCCACAAGGTGGAGCTGACCGCTTCAGTTCACGCCACGGCCCACTCTTGCTCCAATCACCTCTGTGACCTCTGAGACCGGGCCCCTTTCCACACCAACATCAAAACCGCTCTATCGGGAAGGACATGCGACCCTTCCAAACCCACATCACCCCTTGTTCTTCAGGACCCAGTGAAGCATCGTCCCCCTCTCAAGTCTGTAACGTGACACGCGTATTTCACCAATGACCCGTGCTCCACATGCTTACTGAGTAGTGACTCTGTGCCCTACTGCATGATCAAGGTGGATGAGTATTGCTGACTCAGGACCTAGAGTTGTGACAAAGGCTGAGACCCGTTGACAGGGTCACGCTCAGTGTAAAATGTCCCCAAACAAAGTTTTCATTGCTCTGAACGTAAGGTCAAATCAATAAAAATCCATGTAGGTCAGTCGTAGGTAACAGATCAGGCATGAGGCAGCAACAATGCCACTTAATTTATTATAAGAAAATGTATGAATTAGCACGTGGCAACGAAAATGACGGCAGCGATGTTAAAACTGGACATAAAAGCCATCGTAAAATGTTCACAGAATCAAGTTCGCATGACTTTAAAAGGAGAATCTCTTTAGAGTAGGTATGAAATCGTAAGTATAATGAGAAAAACGCTAACGACAGAACACTGAATAATCCCTCGAGCTAGATTAACCCTGTAGACTTGAATATAACCACGAATCGAAACCATAGTAAACAGGAACTGGAACGACAGCAAAGATCTTTCTCTCCACACAGCACCTGATACCTCACCCACAAAATCATCTACTCTTCACAATTCTTTTTCTCTCCAAAGAATTTGATAAAGAAACAAATCGGTCATCCCAAAGTATTACGCTTCAGGGCAGGATTCACATGAAAACACAGGCAGGTGACAGTCAGAGCCGTTTCGGGGCGTCTGTCTGGGCTCCGGGCTCTCCTCCCTAGACAGACCGGCTTCCCTCGGGGCCGCTGTCACCTGCCCTTGCCTTCCTCATTTTCCACATCTGTCTGTGGCCATTTCTACAAGTTATCGCTTGTCTGCAGAGGGGCTGGGTTCACCCCGCACTCCCGGCCCCCGTGAAGAATGCCAGTGTGGGGCCCGGGAGGGGATGCCCTGCCCAGCCCAGCCCAGGGAGTCACCTGGCCCACCCAGTGCGGTGAGTCGTGAGCAGTTTCCCAAATCGAGAGGCCTTCCGAGTCCCCTCCTCCACCGCCTCCCCCTGCAGTCTCCCCGGCCGTGTCCCTGTTCCCCCCTTGGCTGCACCTGACCTCTTGGCCAGGTTGAGGCCTGCCGGGACTGCCGCCCCTAAGCCAGGCCTCCTGTTTCCTCTGGGGAGTCCGGGCATCGTTTTCTTGGGCGCTTCCTCTATAAAAACACATGACAATGCGAAGCTTGAACCGCACAGGGCATGAAGCGCAGCAGCCCGGAGCCCACCCAAGGCTTGCTGGGACCCTCCGTCCTCCTCTCCTGGAGGGCCCTGACAGGGACCGCCCCAAGGTCCGTCGTCTGGACGGCAATCGGACTCAGACCGAGTGTTCCTCATTCAGGGACCAGGAATGTGCATTTCCGCTAACACGGGCACCGAATATCGAGAAGTAGCCGCTGGAGCAGCATCGAGCAGATGCGTCCAGGAGAGAAAGGTCGGGGCCACGTCCCTTCCACCCCCTTCTTTGAGGAGGGCGCTCTCTCCCCATCCGTGTCACTGCCAACGGCGCATGTGCTGGTCCCCCAAACCCATCCTCATCTGAGAACAGCGGTGACCGGTCTCTTCGTATCCAGGGGCATATCTCTGTGCTCATCTCACTGTCCGAGAGGACACACGGTCACCACCAAGGTGTCATGTCCACTTCCGTCCACGTCTCGTGGTAATACCGCCCCTTTCTACCTGACATCCTCGGTCCCACGTCCACATCCTTCTTCTCGGTCCCACGTCCACATCCACCCGACTTCTCCACTCATAAGTCACTCACCCTGAAAGACCGTGGTCCCACTCCACACTTCCAGGGTGACACACGAAGACCGCCCCTAAAAGTCACCACACAGGTACACGATCTCCTCCAGCCGGAACCTCCAGCGAGGACCTTCTCTGCTTCCTACTGGCCCAGGCGCTTCGTTCTGCGTGACGTGACAGGCAACACTTCTCAGAGCTGCTTCCTGCTCTCACCCGCCCTGCTAGGCAACCCCCGCCCCCTACCCTGGATGCGCATTCCATCCGGGAACCGGAATCAGTTCGTTAATCAACAGGATCTGTGCAAATCTGACCCCAGCCTGCAGACCTGAACATCCACCGGTCCCCTCTCCATGTCAGGAATAATGTCCGAGGCTCAGTTCACACTGCCCAGGTGTCCCAAGCTGGACCGACAGCGTCCCCAGATAATTTGATTCTCCCTCATTGATCCCTGACTCACTTTTTGGTGCTAATATACTATCTAACCCTGCGTGTTCATTCTGGGCACCCCGCTGCCCCACACTCCTATGAATGAGCCATCCATCCAGCCTCTGAATCCACCTGGAGATTCTCGATGTTCAATAACTCCTTGTCACTTTTGAAGTGTCATACAAAATGCTATTTCCACAGAGCACCCTTTCTTGATGCAGCAAGCAAAACGGTAATACGACCTTTTTCTCTTTTTAAAAAATTTCGAATTGTGTGTATTATCTATTCTTTTCATATTGTTTTCTCCTGACTCAATGAGATGCTCCTTGAAGACTAATGTGAGCCTTCAGCGTTTTATGCAGAAGTATTCAGATTGCTTTGTAATAAGTGCTCAGATTTATTGAAAGCATAGATGATTCAAACTCCAAAAACTTACCTAAAAGTATTTCAAATAAATTCACTCAACTACAAGTATATAATGATA
>NW_011888841.1:1937165-1937420 GCF_000151845.1 Pteropus vampyrus
GGTGTCCGACCTGGTTCTCCCCAAAGTTCCCGGTCCTTCCAAACGCGGCCCCGGAACCTGCACGTCTGGCCTCTGACCTGGAGGCAGAAGATGCCCGTGGCCGTTGCACACGCACAGCCCGGAGCACAACGGTGGAAGTCAGGTCAATCGCTCAGCATCAGGTGACCTCAGCTGTGAATCCAGCCTGGCCATCCGCTCTAATTGTCCTCAGCTCTGTCTTTGGGTTACATGGGCTGTGTGGTCGCTCTGGGGCCT
>NW_011888841.1:1937470-1937780 GCF_000151845.1 Pteropus vampyrus
CTGACCGATGACGTGGTATCTGAGCGGACAACGGAATAAAAAGTAAAGACCCAGCCCATTCTGGAGAAACGGTTTTCCAAAGGGGGGAACAATTTAAACAGCTCGGGGTGGGGTGGGGGGACTACTTCCCCCTCCCGGTGATGTTAGTTAAAAAAACTCAACTATCATCCCAAGAAATCTTCACTTACCAGAAAACACGATACTTTGCACATCACTCAACGAATATTTACACTTCAGAGTTAACTTTCCAAAAGATGTCGTCTTATTTTGAGAGAACAGTCGGCTCACTTCAGGAGGTTTTACAGAAGGA
>NW_011888841.1:1937830-1938113 GCF_000151845.1 Pteropus vampyrus
GTTCAGGGATGTTTCTGGAAGAAGCATGGCTAGTTTCGTGGGCCTTCTTGTTTAGGCTGGTTTGCAGATGGACTAGGGTGGCGGGAGGACCCCAGCCACCGTGCTCTGGGCCGCGTCCTCTGCCGAGTTGCCCGCCAGATGCTGAGCCCTCCCAGCCCCATCCCCAAGGTCGGCAGTGGAGACGGCCTGCGGTGGGGTGAGGGAATTACCCAGAGGACACCAATCATGACAGCTCAATGCAGAATACCCCGACTGCTCCAAGAGGGGTGCATGCCTGCATTCT
>NW_011888841.1:1938163-1938860 GCF_000151845.1 Pteropus vampyrus
GTCGCCAGCCTCTCTCTGCCTCATGCCTGCCCAATTGCCTGCCTGATGAACAAGGATTTGGGGGTTCAGGGATGTTTCTGGAAGAAGCATGGCTAATTTTGTGGGCCTTCTTGTTTAGGCTGGTTTGCAGATGGACTAGGGTGGCGGGAGGACACCAGCCACCGTGCTCTGGGCCGCGTCCTCTACCGAGTTGCCCGCCAGATGCTGAGCCCTCCCAGCCCCATCCCCAAGGTCAGCAGTGGAGACGGCCCGCGGTGGGGTGAGGGAATTACCCAGAGGACACCAATCATGACAGCTCAATGCAGAATACCCCGACTGCTCCAGAGGGGTGCACGCCTGCATTCTGGGGGCTCCATTCTGAGAGCATCGGGCTGCATTCTGAGAGCGTGAGCATGTCTGAGGCATGAAAAATGCAGAGCCTCCCAGCGCAGTTAAGTAAGCCATAAGCTTTGACAGCAGGGCTCCGTTCACCGAACATAGATTGAGTCTTTGGGGCTGTTCGAGTCTGAAGCACGAGTCAACGGAACAGATGTTGGGGTCCTCACACAGTGTGGAAAATCCCACGAGGTGTCAGGATGGGCCTCGCATGGGGAAGCCATGACAAGAGCCAGCAGATCAGGGCCGGGAAAGCACGGCCAAATGTGAGGAGCCAGGAGCTGCCGTTTTGCTGGAATGAGGACACACACACCCCCCCCCC
>NW_011888841.1:1939615-1940153 GCF_000151845.1 Pteropus vampyrus
TGCTCCAAGAGGGGTGCATGCCTGCATTCTGGGGGCTCCAGGGAGGTTGAGAGCTTGAGCATGTCTGAGGCATGATAAAATGCAGAGCCTCCCAGTGCAGTTAAGTAAGACATAAGCTTTGACAGCGGGGCTCTGTTCACCGAACATAGATTGAGTCTTTGGGGCTGTTCGAGTCTGAAGCACAAGTCAACGGAACAGATGTTGGGGTCCTCACACAGTGTGGAAAATCCCACGAGGTGTCAGGATGGGCCTCGCATGGGGAAGCCGTGACAAGAGCCAGCAGATCAGGGCCGGGAAAGCACGGCCGAATGTGAGGAGCCAGGAGCTGCCGTTTTGCTGGAATGAGGACACCCCCCCCCGCCCCGAGAGAACACGCACCCACTGAGAGGGCCGTGAACCACTGAGAGGGGTTCGCGTCAAGCGGTCAAGCGGTGGAGAGTTACAAATGCTGTTTGGACAGGTCAGTGGCTGTGTCATTTTTAATAGAGCAGCCAACATCACTTCTTACTGTGTTCCAAAGCGTGCACGGTGGACCTGG
>NW_011888841.1:1940203-1940645 GCF_000151845.1 Pteropus vampyrus
TGCTGTTTGGACAGGTCAGTGGCTGTGTCATTTTTAATAGAGCAGCCAACATCACTTCTTACTGTGTTCCAAAGCGTGCACGGTGGACCTGGTTTGAGGAAGCTGTGTGATGAGTTTGTCTTTTTTTTTTTTTTTTGTGGTAAGGCAACATTTTTAAAGAAAATTTTGTAGAAACAACTATCAATTCCTCTTGTCCCTTCTACTCCACACCTTCCAGCCCTCGTCCACCTGCAGAGGGCTTTGCTCTGTTGCAACTGGAATAGATACGGTTCCTTTTGTCCTTTTGTAAATGTAGCACATCACGAACTTGTTTCTCTTTCAATTATCATCTGAAGTTCATTTTCGTGGCTAAAGAACACGCCATACTTTTCAAAATCCTCTTAACACCAGAAACTTTTTTCTATTGTAGATAAAGTCATCACATTGTTGTGGACAACTTTTT
>NW_011888841.1:1940695-1945239 GCF_000151845.1 Pteropus vampyrus
GACAGACTTCATGGCCAAAAATCGTGGCCAGCCTGGCTCAGCTGCCCAGTGTCAGGAACTCCCAGCCGCCAGCTCTGTGCTCTCTTTCTGGGCTCGTCAGTGTGGTCTCAATGGGAGAGAAGCACCTCCCTGATCATGTCCTCTGATGGGCCGTCTGCTTCAGCTTGATGATCTCCAAGCATCTTGGGAAGTTTGATCTTCAAGGCAAATATGGGAGTACGGGGAAGAAAATCTATTATGGAAATAACTTGCGACACAGAAGGAAATTAGAATAGAACGTGGGGAAAAGGAGCCTCGAACACCATACCCCTGACAAGTTCACAATGGTAGGACCGCCTGGAGCATGGTGGCCTGCTCACAGGGACTCTGAGGGTCTACCATCTTAGCTTACAGGATGCCCAGTCTCCAAGATGCCCACTCCCAAAATTCATATTATTCAATTAACCAATTAACAAATTAACCAATTAACCAATTAATCAATTAATCAATTTCGGCACCAAGCATCCATGGGAATGCCCAAGAGGAAAGCATCTTGGTCTTGATCTTCATCCTTCTCATTCTAATGCAGGATTTGAAAGGTGCCTTGAAAGCTGTAGGATCACAGGCATTTGCCTGAAAGATCATAAACACTTAATTGTGCTTTTTGTCCCCGTTACCCACCCCTCAGTGGCCCAGTTGTCCGGACTGAGGTGCAGCATGGCAGACTAGCACTCAGCAGAAAGGAGTCACCGGGCTTCTGACGCCCGTACACGTGAGAGAAAGGGACGATGATAACATCCCGTGACCAGCGTGCATCAGTGTTACGCCCCAGGGCCAGGATCCAGTGGTGGGGCCGTTAGGGAGAGGGTCTCTGTGGCAGGATGGGAAGCGTTGCTGGGACGAGATCCATAGCTGAGGCCAAGATTCTCTCCTTCAGCACATAGGTGATGGATAAACAGAACAGGGCAATTGAGACATCAGGGTTATAGAAGATGTTACCATTTGAGAAAAAGTAAGAGTTAAAACTTAGGTTCACTCTGCATTGAGATATGTGTCTCTCTATAAATCACTGAAAGGATTAATTTATTTAAGATTTAAAAGACCACAAACACATTGAGAATGACTGTTGAATCATTCTTACTGGACAATGAGAACTAAGTTTGGTTTACCAAACAATGATAGAGGATAATTCTATTTATTGAAACCCAACATTTATTATGGCTCTTCTACTAGCTTTAGTTCCTTCTCATGAAGGACGTTTCCTTGGCCAGGGCAGGCAGAAGGAAATGTCTTCCCTGGTTATGTTTGGATCCTTGTTGCATTGAGTTGACCTCATTTTGCTGTTACTTTTCTCTTCTGTGGGGTCTGTGTGGTTTCCACCGGAATGGGCATGTGTCATGTCAGGGACTTGCACCCCACAGTAGTCCCTGCTTCTCTGCAGGTCCTCTTTCCATGGTGTCAGTTACTCACGATTGAGTTCGAAAATGTTAAATGGAAAATTCCAGACATTAAAAATTCAGACGCTTGAAACTGTGCGCCGTTGTGAGCAGTGTGGTGAAATCTCGTGCAGCCCCCCTCCGTCTTACCTTGGACATGATCATCTCTGTCCAGCGTGTCCGTGTGGTAGATGCTCCCCGCCCGGGGGTCAGTTCATAGCGTCTCCGGTATCAGATCAACTGCCACAGTATCATAGTGCCCGTGTTCAAGTGACCCTTATTCTGATGGTGGCCCCACGGCACGAGAGTAGCGATGCTGGTGATTCGGATGTGCCAAAGAGAAGCCGGAAGGTAATTCCTATGAGTGAAAAAGCGTGTACACAATATATGTGTGTGTGTGTATACATTTATATATTTATATATATTTATATACATTTATATACATTTATATACATATATATATTTATAAATATATATAAAAATATATACATGTATATAAATATATATAATATCTGAGGTTTCAGGCATCTCCTGGGGGTCTTGGGATGTACCCCCCTCGGATAAGCGGGGACTGCTGTACAGAAGCAGCTCTATTTTCTCACTTCTTCTAAGGTGACCCACTGGAGCAGCCCCACTGGCAGTGGTGGTGAGCATGGGTGGTTCTCTAGTTCACCCGTGAGCTGAGTGGCATTTGTTCCTAAACCACTTTATACCCACAGTACATGCTGTTGTACTTAAGCAATTTAATTACATACCATGTGGACCAACGAAATATTATGTAAACCGATATGAGGCGCATAAAACGGAAGAGTCGCTTCTTTGAAAACTAAGTTAAAAAAAGAAAAAGAAAACTAAGTTGAATCATTTGGAAAGACTCGATGAAGGCAAGTTGACTTATTAAAGATTTGCTTTAAATCGAGTGTAGGGGAGGTTGGGGAAAATAAGAACATGGAAGGGTTCTGTACTGCAATTGCTTTTCAAGAGTTTTTAAGATCTCATGCTGCTTGAAAGGAACTGAAATCTGAAATTGTAGAGAACACATTATAGGTGTGTTGACGTAGAAAAAGGGACGGCAAGGATCTCCAATGAGGGCACCATTTTAATAAAGAAAAGGCTTTGGCCCTTTGTCAAAATATGGGCAAATAAATGACCATATGTGAGTTTTAAGGTAAGCTAGAATATCTGAAGTATTTATATAATTTTTTATTATTGATTCAGCCATTCGTACGTTTATTGAGTGCCTACTATGTGTCAGTCTGCTAGGTTTGGGAGATGCAGAAATGAATAAGACCAACAATGTCCCTGCCCTCAGAACGGAGCTTCCGGTGAAAGAGATGGCAGCTGACAAGCATTTAATACACACATCCTGCTCACATGTGAACTACGAGGGGTGAGCCGAAGGAGTGATGAGTGGAGAGGCCCCTACCCTGCCTCTCTGCAAGAGCAGAGAGGGGAGTCATGTGGGGTGTGGGGAGCCACGTGACTGTCCAAGGGAGAAGGAGCTGGGGCAGAGGGACTGCGAGGCAAGACCCCAGGCAGGGCCCAAGCTGGACGTACTTAAGGAGCAGTGAGAAGGCCGGTCTGCCTGGAGCAGTGGATGGAAGGTGACAGCTAAGGAGTGAGGGGAGACACAGCCAGGGCCAGGTCATTGATGGCACGGGGAGCCTGGGGAGGGCTTTAGGTCTTGTCCCCTAGACGAAGGGAGGCAGCGGGGGTTTGAGAAGGATACTGGCCACATCTGAGATCTGTTTGGACAACGTGGCCCTGACTGCTGTATGGAGAATGAACTATAAGGGGGTCGAGAGCGGAAGCAAAAAGTCACGAATGGGACAGATAAGGAACAGGTGGAGGCGTCCAAAAGGGATCAGCAAGAGGAGCTCCCAGAAAGCAAAGCAGGAGAAGAGTCCAGCACCATGGTGGAAGAAGACTCTCTGGAGGCCTGGCCAGGCCCCTGAGGGAGACACCTCGAAGGGTCAGGACGGGACAAGGCAGGAGCAGAGGGGGCAGAGGCGGAGTCTGGCCCGCTTTTGAGTGACTGGAATGGAAAGATCGGGAGAGACGAGGGAGCCCCTCGGGGCCACACGGCCTCTTTGTCTTCTGCGGGAATGTGGGGCTTCCTGGGGGTTAGAGAGGAGATGGCTTTGTCTACAAGAGAACAAGGCAGAGCTCGATTTACTTCGCCTCTCGAGGCTCCCGACCTGGGAGCTGTTTCCCGCTGTCTTCTGCTCTTCTGGTTTTCTTTCCTGCCAGCGAGGGGGACAGAGCAAGGAGGGACACAGCCAGCTCTCCATGTCTTTGCAGCACACCTGAGTAGGGGCCTGTGGCCTGTGGCGGGACCTGCAGAGTGTCCGGGGAGGTGTCCCAGTGCCCATGGGCGGTTCCTGCCCGTTTGGGGACCGTCACTGCTGGGCAATGCTGTTGGCAATGTCTCCACATTGGAGGAGAACTGAGCTCCAAGCTTCAATTTCTCAGGCTTCTGATCAGCTCTTTGTGGATTAAAAGCTTTTGAAAAGTATCTATCTATCTATCTATCTATCATCTATCACCTATCTATCACCTATCATCATCATCGCACCAAACACACATTCGTACACACTGCACATGCTCATAAACATGTACCGCATGCACAATCCATACATACGGAACGAGCACGCATGTGTATATATGCATCAGTGCACACATCCAGCCAGACATGTGCACACACATATATGTGCATGCGCACAGGCATGTGTGCATTTGCACGGACGTGCATCAGCACACACGTATGCACGTACACATGTGCACAAGTACAGCTTTCTGCACCAGTAGGTGCTGGGAGACTTTACAAGGGCTGCGTGACTGACAAGGCCACGAGCCACTTCCCTGAACACACGAGCTGTTATTTACAATCTGTACCAACAGCTCTTTGAGAAAAAAAAATCCACATAAATTCTTCCTGAGTACCTCCGCCAAGGACTAAAGAATTGCCGTCGGCTCTGAAGGAAGGTCGACGTTGCAAGAAAATAAAAACGCCCCAAAATACTTGTCTCCACTGCGTAACGGTGTCGCTGGGGGGTTTATTCACATCTTTAGGTCTGGGCGTCAGGGACCGGTTCTGAGGGAAGGAAGGACACTTGCTTTGCTCCAGGC
>NW_011888841.1:1945582-1954030 GCF_000151845.1 Pteropus vampyrus
CTTTAACCTTCACCCTGCTTTACTTTTCTGCAGTCCTCAGCACTGCCTGTGCTTTAATACCTTTGTCTCCCCTCACCAGACCGTACGCTCCATGAGAACTGGGAGTTATTCATTCACTACAGGATCTCCAGGACCCAGCACGGTCCTCTGCATGTACTGCTGAGCACTAAATGTCCAATAAGTCTATGTCGAAAAAATAAATACACTTATTAAATATTTACTATGTGCCAGGCACTTTTCTAAATGCTTCATATACTTTACCCGATTTAGTACCGACTTCTTGACATAGCACGAGTATTGTCCTCATTTTACAGAAGAAGAAACTGAGGGTCAGAGAGTTCAAGTAGCATGCCCGAGATGACACGACGAAATAAGGACACGTACTCATTCGCGGGTTCCCTCTTCCCTGAGCTCCCCATATATTTTAATAATAGTGAAATTGATTCTTCCATTTATGTTCTTACCGTGTGCTGGACACAGGGTGGGGTACTTTCCACGTGTCACTTCATTCGATCCTCACAGGTGGCACATCCCATTTCCCCGTTGAGAAAACTGAAGCTCAGAGAAGCACCTTAACCCAAATCCTACAGCTGGTAAGTGCCAGAGCCAGGTCCGCGTCCTCCCCGCCTGATGACAGACTCCATGAGCCTTGAGACCTCGCTCCTCATCTGCCCGTAGAATATGTCACCTTCCGTCAGTTTTAGGAATCTGTGTTCTCCTGACTTTACTCAGCAAGTCTAAAGTGAAAATATCTACTTTAAAGTATTTTAACATTCGACTTACCTCTGTCTTACTCCAAAAGAGTCATTATGCATTGTGAAGAATCCACAGAATGAATAAGACAGAGTTACAGACCCCCAGGAGCTCACAGTTTACAGAAAAGATAAAAACACAGACGAATCTGAACCAAAGCAGACTGGGAGATGAGCACCATAATGAAGACCTAAATGTTATGCATATTATTGTAAACCAGTTTCTCCAGAGGGATGACAGAAAATTTAAAATTTTCTGGGGTGTGTGTGTGTGTGTGTGTGTGTGTGTGTGTGTGAAATAAAAACAATGATAGATTGATTCCAAACATAATTTAGTCTTTGATGAATCTAAAAGCACTAATAAAATCTTTCAGTTCCTTGAGATTGCCACATTATCCTAAAAGTCTGGCAGGTAAAAAAAAGGTGACCTAAATTTGTGATGACTCAAGACATGCCCCAGAAGACATGTGCATGTGTGTATCTGACTACCAACAAAAGCTTCTTGGTCTTTATTTCCTCTGCAGAGTGAAGAAAACAATTCTAATTATCTGAACTTTCAGATAGCCCAGAGTTTGGAAAATCAAAAGTCTGTTCTATAACGTGCTTGCGTTCACAGTACCTGGAATGTAGAAGACTGAATACGTGTGTGTTATTCTTTTTATTTATCTAATTCTCTTTCCTCAGTGTTTTTTCCACGAGTGTCCTCTGTTCAACTAAGTTTAGATTATTACCTGGCAGTCTCCTCTCAAACGGGGATCCTTGTAGCTAGAACCGAGTGGTCAGAGGAGCTAAATAAGCTCCCCGCTTTGATACCTCAGCGGCAGTACTGCGCTGGGCAGCCAGCAGGGGGCAGGCGCGGTGCCTGGGGCAGTGTGGGACGGCGGATAGGGCGCTGGCTTCTAAATCAGAAAGACACAGATTAAAACTCCATCACGGCAAACGTTTACCTTTGAGCAGTCGGCTTCACTTTAGCTTCTCTGCCTCTAATATAAAAACAATGGTGTCTGGTGAAAATGAAATGGATGAGTATATGCAAAAGCATCTGGCAAAATGCCTCCCACTGAGGCACGTCATTGCAGTCTGAGAGCAGAGCCCACTGAGGACAAGGCTCATCTCACCGACTGTGTCCATTATGCACCATCACTGCACATCTACATAGCGACGGCCTCTCACGGGCCCTTCGGAAAGAAACAAATCTCTCTTTCCACAGTCACTCACTTATCTCCCGGGCACATGGTAAGGTATTCACACTGTTCTTGTCCATCAAACCCAGAGTAATTGGCATCTTTGTCTCCCAAGAAATACTTCATGACATTAATTCCTGTTATGCTAAAGAGCCTTCATTCTCAATGCTAAATATGAAAATAAGCTTGCTTTTCTTTTTTTTTTTTTTAATTGGATAGAGTCAGCACACGGAGGTGAGAAAGACAGCGAGGAAGGCGAGAGAAGACTTGTGGGCGTAGGTGACTCTCTGACTTACCTTATCTCTCCTTCCGGCTCATTTTCAAACTCAAACCGTTTTAGGAAATATCTTTCAAAGCTTAAGAGTTTCCAGGGGATGTTTACACGTTACCATAGTTCTTTGACAATCAGAAGGGCAGTTTTCTTGTGAACTATGAAGACAAATCCATGGGAGGAAACATTTTAGGAAACAGAATCTCCCCACCTCCCGAAATAAAATGAGAAGGTATACTTCTCGGTGGAGATTTTGACAACGTTATTTATTACTCTGGAGTTGAAGACAAAGAAGCACGTGGCATGCGAACACCTTTCAGGCTCATAGATGTGACTCGAAGAAGTCGTTTGTGAAAAACATCTCAGTTCCATACCGTCCTGCGAAACAGCTGCCGTCACCGCACAATGTGCAGTTCTCGGTGGCATTTGGTAGACTGACAACAAAAGGAATTGGTACTGAATGTACTACTGATGTCACAGGAATAATTATATAACCAAACAGTTGCTGAAATCTATTTTTAACATAAATCTCAATAATAGACATATAAATATGAAAGATTTTGTAAACCTGTTCCAGAGAGAAAAATAGATTCAAGTTGAGAGAATTAAAGTAAGCGAGGAAGGTTCTCACTAAAATTATTCTCGGGAAGGTCAGGAATGGCCTCTCTCCCAATCTGTCGCCTGTTCTGAGTCCTCCTCTTCCTTAACTTCTCTTTATCCCTCCTTTTCCTTATCATTCCCAGCCCCTTCTCGTTCTCTTCCCATCCATTTCTCTGAGTACCTTGTGCTCTTCTCCTACTTCTTGCCCTTGAACATGTCGAAAGGGTGGTTAAGAAAGTGAGCCTGGAGTCAGATACAAGAATTAAATGCCAGTTTGGTCACTCTGACTAATCTCGTGAGATAATGTCAGTAAATTTCAATGTTCTCACCTATCTAATCAAAATTATAAGAGTACTACTAAAATCTAAGTTCCCTGAAGAACTTCCCTTGTGTTCAACGTCAGAGGGCCCCATTTCCTTCTGTGTAAATGCTCTGTACCCCCAGAGTTCGTATAACGTAGCAAGCAGTCCTGGCTCCACCACGAGTTTAAGATCAGTGAGGGCGGACGCTATTTGTTTTGCTCACCAAGTGCCTAGAACACCGCATGGAGCACAGTAAATGTGTGTTGAATATGAGCTCTGTCAGCATCGGTCACTCCGAAATTTTTTTAACCTCTTTGCTCCACCATCCTGCAGCATAGCTTCTACACTCAAGGTCATATCGTGGTCCAATGTGGCTGTTGGAATGCCAGCCATCGCATCCATAATTCAAACAGCAGAAAAAGGAAAGGACAAAAAAGCGTACTTCTCGGTTAATCGATTCTCTTTAATGAGACTTCCCCAAAGTCCCACAAAACCCTCTTTCACTTACAACTCTTTGTCTTGAACTTGGATGTATGACCACACCTAACTGCGAGCGGTTGGGAAATACAGGTTTTGGTTAGGCACATAGCTACCCCATATAAAACCAGGGTTCTATAATTAAAGAAGAAGGGGAGAATGTACATTGGATAGGTGACCAAAAGTTTCTGCCATTTATTTACAGACATTGAGTTATTTCCCAAGCTTACTCAAAGAGTGATCAGATCGGAATCAACCCTAGTATCTGACTTCAAGCTCACCTGCTTAGCTATTTATTTCAACATGCTCAATTTAGCACAGCTCAGAGCCCCCCCCCACCACCAACATACACATACACACACACACACGCGCACACGCACACACACACACCAGGAGTCTCCTCTGTGAGGCCCCCAGCCTCTGCATCCATGAGCTCAGCACTAGGGTGGGCACGTCTCTGTGAACCAGCTTATCATAATAAATATCTGAGAGTTTTTGTTTGTTTTTAATTTTGTTTTGTTTTTGGCTCTGACGATCATTTTCCTATGACTTTTGCCAATTTGTACTAGTTCTGCTCCATTAAATCATACTGAAAGAAAATTAATTTTTTTCTTCAATATGACAACGGATGTTTTATTGAGTGACTGGACAAATAGCCCTTCTAATGTTTTAAGAAAGCCATTCTGTGATAATGACATCTTGCCTTGTTTAAGCTATAACTCTCTATTTTTTTAAACCCTTTCTTTATAAGATCTCGTACTATTCTTGATCTTGACCAGCTTGTCACTGGCTTTCATAAAACGTGGCTCCCAGACTGCGCAGGATGTCCCAGACCTGGACCCCCCAGGGGGGAGCCTGGCGGAACTGACTCTGCCCCTGTATTTTTCCGGCACCTGAGTTTGAATTAGCTTCTTTGTCAACCACTTTACACTATTGGCTCATAAAGTATGAGGTCCACTCAAAGTTCAGATATTTTTGACATGACCTCTAACTAAGACAAGTATTCTCATTTTGTACTTGGTAGCGTTTTTAACCTGAGTAAATTTATTTTTAATCCTGTTGCATTTTCTCTTTAGCGTGTGGTCCCGACATTCCCGTTTGTTGAGATCTTTTAGAAATCTGACTCTGTCATCTGGCATTTTCTGTTTCTATCCATGCCTCTCCCAGCTTCATGCCCCTTACAGATCTGAGCGGCCTGCTCCTAAACCCTTACGTAGGCCACACCGCCTGGCAGTGTGCAGGGTCACGGATGAAGTCTGCGGTAGACGTTCAGGAAGCTTTTTTCTGGTGAAAACTGACCCATTGTCATGTGAAGTAGTTTTTTTCAAAGTCATGCACCAGGACATGGGTGAGTTTCACAGTATAACATGGAAATACATAGAAATAGGAATGGGCCTCACTAGAAAAAAAGGAGAAAACTTACCGAATGACAGGCAGTGAGAGAAGGGAAGGTGCCAGTCTTCCCGTCTCCCACTGTCCTCCGAGAGGTGGGCGAGGCCAGGGCACCACAGCCAACCTTCCCGTGCGGCTTCGTGTTCCCGAGGAGGGACGTGGCTCCCACTCGTTTCCTCGTCTTTGAGGCTGAGTGTGAAGACAGCCTTGCTGGGCGCCTGCCCGTCCGCGGTTAGGGGCCAGCTCTCCTCAGGATCTTCTCGGGAACACGAGCTGACAGCACCTGGAGACCTCGGGCCTGCAGGATGCTGTGGTCCCGTCTGCTCCAGAGAAGATGCTGGGGTACATCCCAGGTACCGCTGGAGTAAATGGAGCCCCAGATCCCCGCTGGCCTGCTGTCCACACAACCTAGAGGGAGCTCCAATTCTGCCCCTCTCATCACATTTACAGATTAAAGATTCTTTGGATTTAGTCCTTTATTCAGTTACATATTCACCTAAGAATATGGACATCCAACCCCATTCATCCATCTTGTCTATAAGGAAATCAGTAAAACTCTTGCTCAACACACAGCCTTCACCGAAAACTGACAGCGTGAGTTACATACACACAGTCAATCGACCGCCTTCCCGGAATGTGAGCTCTTTGAATACAGAGCCTGTGCGTTACTCTGTCACCCCCGCCTCGTACGGAGTGACGGCAGTCACTCTGACTCTCTGTTCTAGGTTAGGTGCTGGACCAGTGGGTGGTCACCGTTCCAGTCTCCCACAGCATTATTTCACTGAACCGTCACCATTCTTCAAGGACGCCCCTGGGCAGGTGAAGAAATCAAGGCTTGGAGAAGCCACGTGCTGTGCACATATCATGCCGACAGGAAGGAACAGGGCTGGGATTGAGCTCAGGCTAGTTGCCCACATCGCAGCGCAGGCTCACAGTGAACATCAGTGAATACTCAGATCTAGTCATCTTTTATTTCCAGACATGATTACGCATAACAATTCCTGACACGTGAAGAGGTATATTATTATAACAGAGTCGTGTTGACGTAGGCTCCCAGGACAAGACCCAGACTTCAAGAAAAGCTAACAACGCTGGGCTACACACACCCGTTGCCGGTTTATTAAACAAGGTGGACTCTGGGAGTACAAGCTCCCTTTAAACCCCTCTCTAGGAGCTCATTAGCCCACCACCCCACCCATCTCTTGGGTTAAATCTGGGGCCGGGACCATTGTTTTCCAGTTACTCTCCAGTAACAATGGGACCTCTGACTACCTTCAGGAAATAAAATGTC
The DNA here is from genome assembly GCF_000151845.1 of Pteropus vampyrus. Lineage (NCBI taxonomy): Eukaryota > Metazoa > Chordata > Mammalia > Chiroptera > Pteropodidae > Pteropus > Pteropus vampyrus. The sequence continues at coordinate 1,951,852 of NW_011888841.1, forward strand.
CAGTCCAGTCCGACACCAAACCTTCAGACTCTCGTTACATTCATGGTGTCTGTCTTCCCTCCTCCCAGCTGCCCAGGACGCTTTGGGAATGGAGCTCCAGGAATGGCGCCCCCTTGGAAGCTGGCCTTCTCCTTCTCACACTCTCTGCTGCATGCATGAGCTGAAGTTTGGAGCCTCTTCATGTGGTTAGGGTGGTTGGAAGGGAGCTGAGAGACAGAAATGGCCCCTGGGTGTAGCTGGGTCCTTTTACGGGTTCCTCAGAGACTCCCCTTTCTGGGGACCACAGTCCCGTGGTGCAGTTGGTCACCTGACTGACCATTTACAAGCTTCCTGCCCCCACCCCAACCCAGGTTCTGCCTTCAGCAAAACATCCTCAGCCCCTGACCTCCCCCTGGCACAATATCTTCTTGGGCAAATTTCTCTTCAGGTCACTTGAGGCTGTGTCAGACTGTCCCCAGCAGTTTTCACTGGGACGGTCCCTTGTCTTTGGCTTGTAGTAAAGGGAAAAAGCATCCTTCCTCTGGTGCCTTTGGAACCACCCGAATTCTTGGCCTTTTTAAATGTACCTGCGAGGTGGCTGCAGAGTTGAGGGCCACGGCTGGTTTTAGGGTTGCTGTATTTATGGCGCTGCCCCTTTTGTGCTTGGCCCGTGGGGCTTCTGCCGAAACGAAGTTTTTTAAGACCACGAGAACAGCTGTATTCAACATCCTCTTACACAAGCATGGCACAAAAGCGACTTGGTAAAAATAAGCTACTCGAAGGGACAGAAGTGGGGGGGGGGCGGGATAAAGTGATCCATGAGGGGAAGGAAAGGCATTCGTAATGATGGCATTGCTGTGTGCCAGGTACTACACCAGGTTCTCTATCGCTTGATCTGAGGACGATGCCTTTCTCAAGAGCACAAAGTGACTTGTCCGATTCCAAACCCACACATTTAACCCCGGAACCACACAGCCTTCAAAGAAGCTGGAAGGACGCGAACTCTACGAGATCTATTAAGAAGAGGGCGAACTGGCTGTCTCTGAGCCCAGAGAGAAGGGGCAGGGGTCCACACCTGCTTTCGAGAATGCACATGGGGACCCTACCGCTGAGCCAATAACGGAGAGATGTGTCATCTCATGAAACCGTCTTCTCAGAACTAAACTATTCTGCCCACTATTCCAGGTCCCGGATATGCCGCTAGATATTCCCAGCTGCCATCGTGGACGCCCCACTTCACCCAAATGATGGATTTCTTGGTCTCAAAATGCCAAACTCACTTTCTTCTCAATTCAGAACTACAGTGTGGGATATACTTCCAACCTAAAAAATTCACCCCGTTCTTCTTCAGCAATCTGTTTGCCATTTTATTAAGATCCAGCTCAGAAACCGAATCTTGCATTGGCTTTGCGGGATTCATCTCATCCTCAGCCTTCATTTCTCCTCAGGACCAAGACGGCCAGCAGGATAAAGGAGACGTAGAGCCTTGCAATTGGCTATTACTACCGCTAGATGGCGATCTTATGACGGCGAGATGAAATGCTGACTCAGTTTCCTAAGAAAAACCAGGAAACTGATCAATTAGCAGAAGCTGGAGCTTAGAAATCGGCCAAGGCAAATACATATATTTAAGAAGAACTGACTGAGGGAATAAGTAAAACGCATGATCGTATGTGGAATCAGCGCATATCGGAGCAATGGTGTCTGTTGTTCACCACGCCTGTCACCTGCCTGCGAGGCACTGGGCAATCAGGGCCACTGCAGAAAGGCCCAGTGGGGTGAGCTGGGGCTCAGCTACCACCTGTCACCCTACTTGAACTAGGCCAGTCAGCGTTGCTCCTTCACCTTCGGGGCCCTGGGCCGGACCCTTTTCCCGGACGGCTGCAGGGAATGGCGGGAGGGGCACTGCTCTGAGGACTGACGAAGCCTCGTGGACTTTCTGGACTTCGTGGCTGGTCATAAAAACGGAGTGGGATGGACCAGCAATGACCCCTTCCGTCAAATGTTTATTCGGTACTGGCCATGTCCCCAGCTGAATTGGCGGGTGAACATGGTGCTTGCCTTCTGGACTCCCCGTTCAGTGGAGACAAACACGGCTTGGTGTTGGCGAGCAGGGAGGACTTGGGGGAGGGGCCCGGGCTGAGGGGCCAGGGGCTCAGGGAGTGACTCGACCTCCTGCTCAGAGGGTGCCCGGTGCCGT
>NW_011888841.1:1954080-1959575 GCF_000151845.1 Pteropus vampyrus
GGGGGGGCGGGATAAAGTGATCCATGAGGGGAAGGAAAGGCATTCGTAATGATGGCATTGCTGTGTGCCAGGTACTACACCAGGTTCTCTATCGCTTGATCCGAGGACGATGCCTTTCTCAAGAGCACAAAGTGACTTGTCCGATTCCAAACCCACACATTTAACCCCGGAACCACACAGCCTTCAAAGAAGCTGGAAGGACGCGAACTCTACGAGATCTATTAAGAAGAGGGCGAACTGGCTGTCTCTGAGCCCAGAGAGAAGGGGCAGGGGTCCACACCTGCTTTCGAGAATGCACATGGGGACCCTACCGCTGAGCCAATAACGGAGAGATGTGTCATCTCATGAAACCGTCTTCTCAGAACTAAACTATTCTGCCCACTATTCCAGGTCCCGGATATGCCGCTAGATATTCCCAGCTGCCATCGTGGACGCCCCACTTCACCCAAATGATGGATTTCTTGGTCTCAAAATGCCAAACTCACTTTCTTCTCAATTCAGAACTACAGTGTGGGATATACTTCCAACCTAAAAAATTCACCCCGTTCTTCTTCAGCAATCTGTTTGCCATTTTATTAAGATCCAGCTCAGAAACCGAATCTTGCATTGGCTTTGCGGGATTCATCTCATCCTCAGCCTTCATTTCTCCTCAGGACCAAGACGGCCAGCAGGATAAAGGAGACGTAGAGCCTTGCAATTGGCTATTACTACCGCTAGATGGCGATCTTATGACGGCGAGATGAAATGCTGACTCAGTTTCCTAAGAAAAACCAGGAAACTGATCAATTAGCAGAAGCTGGAGCTTAGAAATCGGCCAAGGCAAATACATATATTTAAGAAGAACTGACTGAGGGAATAAGTAAAACGCATGATCGTATGTGGAATCAGCGCATATCGGAGCAATGGTGTCTGTTGTTCACCACGCCTGTCACCTGCCTGCGAGGCACTGGGCAATCAGGGCCACTGCAGAAAGGCCCAGTGGGGTGAGCTGGGGCTCAGCTACCACCTGTCACCCTACTTGAACTAGGCCAGTCAGCGTTGCTCCTTCACCTTCGGGGCCCTGGGCCGGACCCTTTTCCCGGACGGCTGCAGGGAATGGCGGGAGGGGCACTGCTCTGAGGACTGACGAAGCCTCGTGGACTTTCTGGACTTCGTGGCTGGTCATAAAAACGGAGTGGGATGGACCAGCAATGACCCCTTCCGTCAAATGTTTATTCGGTACTGGCCATGTCCCCAGCTGAATTGGCGGGTGAACATGGTGCTTGCCTTCTGGACTCCCCGTTCAGTGGAGACAAACACGGCTTGGTGTTGGCGAGCAGGGAGGACTTGGGGGAGGGGCCCGGGCTGAGGGGCCAGGGGCTCAGGGAGTGACTCGACCTCCTGCTCAGAGGGTGCCCGGTGCCGTCACTGCCCTCGCCAGCTCCTTGCTACTCCTTTGCTTTGGTTCTTGGCTGATGGCCCAAGATCGCCTCTCTACATTTTTTTAAAAGTTTACTTAAACATCTTGTGGTGTCCTGAGAAGGAGCCTTCCCTTTCTCCCAGGGATACTGGGCAGGTGTCCACACCACAGCAGAGGGCACTGCGCCAGGCTGGCTTTTGTCAAGGACACCTGCAGGCATAATGCGTTGTAAGAAAATTCTCAAAGCTGGATCTTTGTGGTTATACCCATTATAAAACACTGGCTTTTAAGGCTTCCGCCAGTAACTTGCTTTGGGACATTTAAACTAAGTATGCTTTACAGATTTAGGCTGACACATGCATAAGGATTCCAGAACAGGATGAGGGAAATCCAGCTCTCCCTTCATTTGAGATCAAGCTTGTATGGCACTTCGGGTGGTCTGTCTCTTGGGGCACAGTTCCCTCCCCTCTCGGTTAATGGCAGCTGTCACCGACCCACATCTGTCAGTACTAATCACTCTGCATTTGCCATCTCTTCCAATCCTCTCAGCTACCCGCCCAGCCACCTTGGAGGAAAGCAAGTCCCCTCAGAGCCACAAGCTCTGACTGACTTTGGACACCTCGCAATGACCCTCAGTCCAAGGGGCTGAATGGGCAGCGCTTACAGCCTCGCTCCTGTAACTACTGCAGGACAGACAGTATTCCTTTTGGTTACCAGCGCTTGTGGTACAGTCAGGAGGAGAGATGCTACTATGGTCCCACAGGGGTGGCCAGAGGTCTTACCTAGAATGAAAGTCTCTGGTCGTGATCATTTTTCATAATTAGCATGACTAAGGAGCATGATGTCCTCCCTCAAAAATGCTCTTCCAAACTAGAACCTGGATTTAACCTTCATTATTGTAATGTGACATCTGTGCGAAGCCCACAAGGAATTCCATTCTTATGTAGAATTAATTATTCCATCTAGTTAGTAACTGGACACAGGTTAAGGGTCTCATATGATGCTCAATTGGGGTATAAAGGAATACCTAAAACCTCAGTCATGTGGAAGCATGAACGAGACTGAGTGGATGCTTTTGCCCACTCCTTGGCCCCCAGGCCCTCAGCTGGCCACTCCGTACACAGAGGGGTCCTTCGCTTCATCCCACGTGAGCATCTAAGGAGAAAACTCGATTCTGATGCATGGAGGAGACACGCCAAGGAATGTATAGAAAAAGATATAGGTAGGTAAACTCTATATAGATATAAGTACAGAGAGAAAAATAAAATCATGGTTCTTTAAAAATCTTGTCACTGATGTGGGTAGCTACATAAAAAAATTAAGTTTTGAAAAATGTGAGTTATATAAATATTAATAATCAGCTAATGATTACTTGGCAACCGAATGCTATAGATAGAAAGTCTGAAGACTTTAGAAAATAGAGCCATGGTGAAGCAGAGCCTGTGGCATGGCCTCCAGGTGAGCACGGCTGCAGACAGCCCTCGGAGCTGGGCAGGTCTGGGAACTGAGGCCAGGGTCACTTCGTTCAGCCTGTGTGTTTATCTACAAAGGCTGGTTTTCAACACCTGCAGTCAGATTCTCCCTGGAAAGTCTTGTGGGCCTTGTACAGAGACGATGGTCAGTTTCTCAGGATAATAGCCAGGCCCTAGCTGAGAATTATGTTTAGTGGACTCTTTGGTGCTCCATCCACGTCTGCAGGGCCATCTTGAACGGAAGCATGTTCTAGGGCTGAGCCCCCACACTGCTTAGCTGTTCCCTAAGTCCCCACGCTGGTCTGTGACGACTCAGGCCCCCACTGCGGTGTCTCAGCCGGGGGTCTCCTGACAAAGAGCACCCAGAGCTAGCACAACCTCCTCCTCATCAGTTCCGCAGAGTGAGCGTGTGGGCTGGCACGGGGGCTGCAGAGATGTCGAGCCCTGGCTTACGGAGACTGGACACGCTCACAGTCTTCACGTAAACCTCAGCTTGAGGTCGTGATGACAAAAACGGTGGCAAACCAAGGGAGCTAGGGGAACACCAAGGGGATTCCGGAAGGCTTCCTGGAAGAGGCGCTGCAGTCGATGGGCACTGAGACACTAACCAGGCCAAGTGGGACGCGGGACTGTGGGAAGGGCATGAACAGATGAGAGAACATCATGAACGAAGACGGGAGGCGAGACACTTTGTCTCCATGCAGCGAGGGGCTGGCGCTGGCTCCCGATGGCTGGACGTCCTGGAATTTCCAGTTGTTAAACCTTCGGGAACTTGAAATGGGCCATAGTAAGAGGATTTATACCAAGGCAACGGGCCGATGCTACAAATAAGGTCTTCTTTTGTTCATTGGAGAGCTGGCTGACCGGTACACCATTGGACCACATGTGTGAGGAACCAAAAAATAAAAAAAAAATGTGAATTTTAGAAGTAATGGGACCCTCGGTTGAAAGGAACGGTTTATGCTAAGGACATTGGGCTGTCCTGTGGACACCAAGGGAGCTGAGAGATACGACCGAGAACTTGGACGCTGTCAGGACCTTCTGGCTTTCGGCTCGGCTTTCTTCCAACATCTCTCTGCCCTGTCTCTCCCTCATTTTTCTCTGTCTCCTTTCTCCTCTGTCATTGTCCTAATGGTCTCTCTCTGTCTCTGTCCCAGATGTCAGGAGACATGGCTGATACGGCTCTGAAGATTTAAATAGGACAGCTTCCACTCCTGCAAAAGACTCATTTCTCCTTCTGTGTTCCAGTTTTGAAATGTCCTAGAGAAGGACTGTAACTCACTCACTTTGGCCAGATGTTCACTTCTGGATCGACCAACTGCAGCAGGGGAGGTGTGATTCAGAGAAGAAACTGAAATCGGTCCCCGTTTGGTCAAATACCCCTCCCAGAACCAATCAGCTGTGGCCAGACGTTACATGGAAACCATGACTTGCAAGGTAACTGTGTGGGGGTAGCAATTCCCAGAGAAAGAAGGTACTGGACGGAGAAGCACTAGGCTTCCAGACAGAGAAGGTGAATAGCAGGTAATCCTGTAAGGTAGGTAGACTTGTGTGAGGCAGGCTTTGGGTTTTACCCAGTGGATGACTCAGGGGACAGCGCGGGGGCACCTAGGGAAGAGTGTTGTGATCAGGTTTCTGTGTTGAATAGATTGCCATGGCCCGTTTGTAAAGCCTGAGTATGTGACGAGTCAGACTCGTGGCAGAGAGAACAACTAGAAGATGATTGTTCTCACCCAGGCGAGAATTAATTGAGTTCATTTCGTCTTACCTTATGCCTACAATGTTATATTTTGTTTCCTCTTTTTCTTCTTGCTGGCTTCGTCACATTATTCTTCATTCCTTTCTTCCCCATGTGCCGGTGCTTAGCATGCTTGTGTTCATCTTCCTCCACCCAAAGGTCATAAGGAAACTCACTTTTTCCCTCTGATTTAGATCAAACAAGATGCAAACTATTTCTGCACAGTAAGGTCTTTAATTCCCCCATTGTCACCTTTTTGAATGAGCTGAAATTTTAAAAGGCCTTTACTTCCCAACATTTCCCCTCAGACCTTCAGAATGCTCTCCTCCGATGGTTTATTATAGTGGCTCAGTATACCATATTTTACCTCCTTGTAATAAAGAAGAATTGTGTAGTGCTACGCATATCAAATAAGAAGGAGGATGCATTGACACAGAGAAGGCCGGAAGGGCAGGAGAGAGCCAGGGGAATCGCCATAATGGCCAGAACTCAAGGACCAGCTGGGGAAGGAAGAAGAGATTACACTTGAGCGGAGTGGAGGCCCCGGAGCAGAGCGGCACAAGCGGAGAACGAGAGGGAAGAGGAGGAAACTGCATTTGAATCGCTTTTTCTCAGGAGCCTCTATTTCTTTGTTGGGCTATGTTGGTACCAAGTCTGATCCAGCTGGGGTCTCAGATCTAGGCAGGTAATAATTTGCTAAGTCTCTTTGTAAAAGTTACCATTTAAAAAAAAAAAAATCTATCCAGTGAAGTCGTGGGATTTTTTGTTGAAATGCAGATACAGAAAAGGACCACAAAGTGCACAGCGCGAAGAATTTTCATAAACGGAATGGAATATCCATGTGTATCCAGCACCCAGATCCAGAAATAAAGTAGTACGTGCCCCC
>NW_011888841.1:1959625-1965389 GCF_000151845.1 Pteropus vampyrus
CTCGTGGCAGAGAGAACAACTAGAAGATGATTGTTCTCACCCAGGCGAGAATTAATTGAGTTCATTTCGTCTTACCTTATGCCTACAATGTTATATTTTGTTTCCTCTTTTTCTTCTTGCTGGCTTCGTCACATTATTCTTCATTCCTTTCTTCCCCATGTGCCGGTGCTTAGCATGCTTGTGTTCATCTTCCTCCACCCAAAGGTCATAAGGAAACTCACTTTTTCCCTCTGATTTAGATCAAACAAGATGCAAACTATTTCTGCACAGTAAGGTCTTTAATTCCCCCATTGTCACCTTTTTGAATGAGCTGAAATTTTAAAAGGCCTTTACTTCCCAACATTTCCCCTCAGACCTTCAGAATGCTCTCCTCCGATGGTTTATTATAGTGGCTCAGTATACCATATTTTACCTCCTTGTAATAAAGAAGAATTGTGTAGTGCTACGCATATCAAATAAGAAGGAGGATGCATTGACACAGAGAAGGCCGGAAGGGCAGGAGAGAGCCAGGGGAATCGCCATAATGGCCAGAACTCAAGGACCAGCTGGGGAAGGAAGAAGAGATTACACTTGAGCGGAGTGGAGGCCCCGGAGCAGAGCGGCACAAGCGGAGAACGAGAGGGAAGAGGAGGAAACTGCATTTGAATCGCTTTTTCTCAGGAGCCTCTATTTCTTTGTTGGGCTATGTTGGTACCAAGTCTGATCCAGCTGGGGTCTCAGATCTAGGCAGGTAATAATTTGCTAAGTCTCTTTGTAAAAGTTACCATTTAAAAAAAAAAAAATCTATCCAGTGAAGTCGTGGGATTTTTTGTTGAAATGCAGATACAGAAAAGGACCACAAAGTGCACAGCGCGAAGAATTTTCATAAACGGAATGGAATATCCATGTGTATCCAGCACCCAGATCCAGAAATAAAGTAGTACGTGCCCCCAGGAATCTCCCCTGTGCTATGGCTTCGGTTACTGGTAACTAAAAAAAATAAACACAACCCTTGCTCTTAACAGGATAGATTGGTTTTTGCCTGTTTTCAAACTTTGTGTTTATGAAGAGACTCATAAGGTGTGTTTTCTTTTGGATCCAAGTCCTTCGGTTCAATGTTATGTGATGTTCACCCGCACTGTAGTAAGAAGTCGTACATCGTTCATTCTCCCTGATGTGCAGAATTCCGCTGGGTGCCAATGCCAGAACTGACCTCCTCTTCCATCAACGAGCATTTGGGTAGTTTCCAGGTGGGGTTACTATAAATAGTGCTACTATAACCCATCCAAGTAGCTGCTAATATGAAAATAACTACTTAATTCCTTATTCCTAAACCATTAATTGATTTGCCATTTAGCAATAGATCAAAGTTTTCAACCAGGTGTGAATTTAGCCAATCTAATCTCAGTTGCAGAGGAAAGGGAAGGACAGCATGGGACAGAGAGACAGAGAGAACAATAGAACAAAAGAGAATAAAATTTTGCCTCAGGTCAAATAGAATTCGGTGGCAAGACAAGACCACGAAATTACAGAGTGTCTTAATCTCGTTGGTTTACTGCCTCCGCACAGGGTCCTCTGCTCTCACACCCAGCTTCTCACACTAATAATAGAACGATATGTGTTTCATTTAATCCATGGTCATATTTCCCTCGGCGCCTGCCCGCATTATCATTTTTGTTGGACAAAGAATCTGAAATTTAATTATTCATTTTGCCGAGAGAGACTCTGTTATGTTTTAAGTTGCTTCTCTTCCATGCCCCCTTATTCATTATTTCTCCATATACATTTGCCTTTGAGATTGAAATTGAGCCTATTCGTTATTCAGGAAACAAAATAAAAAATGATCTCTAACTCAGACGACGCACAGTGGGTCCTCAGAGTTTGTTAGAAACACGTGCACACAGTTTTCCACTGTCAGACCTTTCTACCGTATTACGATTGTCATTGAGCCTCACATATGCATTGTAGAAAATGACTCCTAAAACAAGCTGGCAGAACACCGATGACCTCGCCAACCGCATGAATTATTTTAACTTTGGAGTTTAATGCAGGATGTAATAGCAAATGTCCCATCTCATGGATTTCCCCAGGAGCCATATTTCCTGTTTCCTACTTGAAATAAAAGGAGAGAGAGAGGAGGGCGGACTGGAGGAGGGGGCCTGGAGGGGCATAGGCCTTCCACGTGACGAGGGCATCATGGAGATGTTACAGGTGCAGCGTGGACGCAGGTGGAAACATTCATAACGTGCAGTAAACGCTGTCAGCGTGGTAATCGACTCTCTCTAAACACTGTGGTGAGGATGAAAATTTGGAAGGAAAGTTCTGCCAACAGCCTAAACAATTTTTCTGTATCATTGATCAGTTCATTTGCCAAGGAAAATGTTTGATCTGAAAAGCTTTGCATTTTAAAGTAACTTTCAGCCCAGGAAAGAACATTAGAGCAAGAGTCCCAAGCCCTGGGCACCAGTCCTGTCTCCGCCACGTATAAGCTGTTTGACCCTGGACAAGTCACAGCCTCCCTGGGCCTCTGTTTCTTTGACGATGAGTCTCAAATAAATAAGATAATTGATGTAAAAGTGCTCCCTGCCAATGAGATAAGATGTGGCAAGGCATTTCCCTTGGAAAAATGAGTCTTACAGAAATAATGTGCCAGCTAAGAACATAAATGTTTGTCCTCTGACCTTCTGTCAGTTTTTCGATCCTGCCTGTGGGTTCTGGGCCATGTGGAAGCTCCACACGCACGTGTAGGTGAGCCGGCTGGACGTGTAAGCAGGGTTGGATTTGTCCCCATGATGGTTTTGTTGCTTCCTAACTAGTAGGTGAGTAATGGTGTGTTGGCTGGGGGTGGGGTGCAGGGGCGCTGGGCTTCCAGATGATCAATAAATATTTTTTGATGGTAAAGATAAAACTGAACTTAATCTCTTTTCTCCTAGAAGGCTAATGACCCTCTGGGACACTCCCTCCATGTAGTCTCAGTAGGGAAGGACTCTGAAAGGGCTCTGGGAAGGCCCCCCAGCTCTAAAGCACCGACGTTCCACCTCTGACCTTTTCGGTCGGGTGGAACCAGATGGATGAACCCTTTTCACGTTTAGATGTGACAGCTATGCAGGCATCCAATCATTTCTCCAGCATCATGGGTGACCTTGGATAGCTTCATGGGCTTGAGGGTTGGGACGGGATTGTGGTAAACAGAAGGAACAGAAAAGGTGTCAACTTTGCAGAGAGCCAGCCCAGCACTGGGCTCTAGGGGTGTAAGATACAGGCTCTGTCCTCAAGGAGGTCAGTCTGGTAATGACCCAAAACATAAGCAGATAGTAATGCAAGTTATAAAGTGCCAAGACTTGGAAACCCATAGATCACAAGTCCAATATGCTCATCTTATATGTGAAGGAACCGATGCTCAGAGAGAGAGAGTATTGGCTTGTCCAAGAACTCATACAACTCAATGGAAAAAATGTTTTTGATTGAAAAATGAGTCGATCTGAATCGACATTTTTACACAGAAGACATACAGACGGGCAACAAATGCACGAAAAGATATTCGACGTAATTAATCATCAGGGAAATGCAAGTCAAAACCACAATGAGATATCGTCTCACCCCTGTTAGAACGGCCGTTATCAGGAAAGACAGAAAATAATAATGGCGAGGATGTGGAGAAAAGGAAGCCATGTGCGTTGCTGGTAGAAACGTAGATTGGTGCCGGCACCGTGGGAAACAGCATGGAGTTTCCCAAAAAATTAAAAATGGAGCTACCGTACGATCCAGCAATTCCATCCCTGGGTATTTATCTGAAGAAAATGAAAACATTAATTTGAAAAGATGCATCTGCATCCCCACGTTCGTAGCAACATTATTTACAATAGCCAAGACATGGACACAGCCTAAGTACCCGTCAGTGGATGAACGGATAAAAGAAATCGTGATACACACACACACGTGCACACGCTACGTGATATTATTCAGCCATAAAAAAAAAAGAATGCAATCTTGCCATTCTCAACAACATAGAGGGACCTCAAGGGCATTATGCAAAGTGAAATAAGTCAGAGAAAGACCAATATAGTATGATCTTCTCTGTGGCGTCTAAAAGAAAAAACAACAAAAAGTAAACAAGCTCTTAGATACAGACAACGGATTGGTGGCTGCCAGAGGGGTCGGCGGGGGCAAGTGGGAGAAACGGGTGAAGGGGGTCCCAAGGTAAAAAGGAAAAAAAAATGTCTATAGTGTTTCAGCCATTATAAAATTGGGTCTATCTGGACAGCAGTTAGCTAGACAATGATCACAATGAGGTGTAACCTAGAATGAATAGTTAAGAAGTATATATAAGTTCACATAGCAATGCAGTGGTTTGCTCATGATTTTTACTAAAGTCTGACTAAGTCCGAGGTCTAAACCCTAAGCCATTGACCTCTAAAGTGAGACTCAGATAAGCCAGTTTTGAGAGGACAAGATTTAATGAGAGAAATTCTATTAATATTTGTATTTTGTGTTTATTTTTAAATGTACGCATATATCAATACAGTTGCATATGCATATAATTTATAAATTAAAATGCATGCTTATTTTGGTGATACGTGTTTGAAAATTTTTGACCGATGACATGAACTATCTAAACAGCTGTCCTGAGCAGTCCTGACTGTAAAGGGTTGGTGAGCACTTGGCGATGGTTTCGCCCCCGTGATTTGCTGCCAGTTACATTCAGATTTCAAACCAGAGGGACACTTATAGATGCCATTTGTATTTCATTGATTACTAATTAATCTTTACCTTCAAGTCTTTCACTTTTGCAGTATAGGAGGACAGAAGATCACTTCTTTTGCTTTTCTTCCCGTGTTTATCCTCCCCGGAGCCTCTAGGCAATTTTCTTTCGGGATCTGTGGCGGATATTTGTCACCAGATACTTCTGGTACTTCCCATCCTCTGTTCTCTGTGCTCAGACCTGTGCTTCTATGTAAGAGGCTTCACCTGCAACATGAAGTCTGTCTTTCCTGGTGACCTGGACTGCTACGAATCCTCTATGACTCTTCTGTTTCTTACGTGCTGCCTGGTGTCTGCGTGGTCAAGAACTTGAGCCCAACACCCAGCACTTATGGGCATCTTGTTAGCATGCTCTTTCCTCCTGGGCTTTTAGGGACTTTTCCAGTGATTATCACTGTGTCGCAAATTACCCCAAACTCAGTGTCTTCAAATAACAACATTTATTTTGCTTAGAAATCTGTAATTTGGGCAGGACTGGGTGGAGATAGCTTGCCTCTGCTCCACTTGGCTTCAGCAAACGTGGTTTGAGGCTGGGAACTGGAATCACCTGAAGGTTAACTTACTCATGTGGTAGGTGGTTAATGGTGGCTGTCAGCTTGTCTAATGCTGTTGGCTTGGGCTTCCTCCCAACGTGGTGGCCAGGTCCCAAAGGAAGTGGAAGGAGAGAGAAAGGGGGAGAGAGAGAGAGAGAGGGAGAGAGAAAGAGAGAAAGAGAGACAGAGAGAGAGAGAGACAGAGAGAGACAGAGAGAGACAGAGAGACAGAGAGAGAGAGAGACAGAGAGAGAGAGAGAGAGAGAGACAAAGAGAGACAGAGAGAGAGAGCGCGTGCCAGATAGAAGTCATACCACCTTCCTCGACCTAGCCTCAGAAGTGTCGCTTCTACCGCATTTTATTAACCGAGGTAGTTGCTAACCCTCTCCACCCCAGTTTCAAGAGGAGGGAAAAGAGATTCCACCTTTGATTGAGGGAGTAGCATCGTTCTGCAAGCATGTGTACAAACACATATGTTGCTGTGCCATTTT
>NW_011888841.1:1966079-1968207 GCF_000151845.1 Pteropus vampyrus
GGCATAAAAGGCTCTTTCTATCTGACTTGAGACTGTGTTCCAACCTCATCTTCTCCAAAATGCATATTTTCCTCCAACATGAACCGGTGGGATCTCCCAAAAAAGAACCTGCACTTTTTTTTTTATCATGACGCCTCTGCTCCTGGCAGCCTCTCAGCCTAGAGGGCTCTCCTCTTCACCTGTCCTCATCCTACCTACTTTTCAGGATCAGACTAAAATGTCCCCTGCAGCCTTCCCTGATCCCTGCCCCTGGAAGGGGGTTCTCCTCCCTCTGAGCCCTGAGCGCTTTATTACCTGTACCTCTCCGGTTGCCCACTTACTTTTTCTACCTTGCGCTATTGTTATTTAAGAAAATGTCTTCTTTTGCTTGTTAGACCAGAAGTGTCTCACAGGCAGAGTCTACAGGCAGTGCGTGATTCATCTTCGAAGTCATCACAGCTTCTAGCCCAGCATTTGACACATGGAGTTCAAACTCAGCGTTTACCACTCCAAACTCACCCGCTTCCCCTCCACATCTGTCCCTTCTCCTGATTTCTCTATCCTCTTCATGATGGCACCCTATTTCCCATACTCATAGTACCACCTCCCCCATCAAAGCGAACCGCTTTCCTGTTGACTTTTCCTCTGCAGCCCTGCACACCTGTCTTTCCAGAGCATTTCCACTTCATTGCTACTGTGCTACTTTCCCTGTGCTACTTTCCTACCCCAAGGCATTCAGCATCTCTACAAATTCGTCTGATAAAACGCACCAGCTCTGTATTCCAACAGTGCTGCTCTATGCGGGTACACCCCCATTTTTTTCTCCCCAAGAAACCTTAGACGATGTCTGATTGTCCTCCACACGCCCGAATGCTTTCATCCGGCTGCCGAGAGTCCACCCCAGTCTCTCCCTGCCTTTTCTCTCTGGCTTGACCTCCCAGTTTCTGACATTGGATCCTTTTTTCTAACTGAATCGAAGGCTCCGTGGTTGGCCTCGCTTCCAACACCCGGACTGTATTGTAGCCTGGATTCCACTTTTGCCTCTTTGAATCCTGGGCCAAATTGCATGAGCGTCATGAGGCCTCTCAGATCCTCCCAGTCGGAACTTCTCTCTGGACACTCCGGTTTGCCAAGTGCTGGTGACCCTACAACAGGCTGTCTCCCGGGGTTCGCTGCTTTCATTTAGGTCTCATCCTCATAAAAAGTGGCTTCCCCACCAGCCAGCCATTTATACATTTTTATCACCATCTGTGACTGACAAGTTTTGTGACTATGATGATTAAAATGCCATTTTAGCATGCTATTTCTGAATAATTTATTGGGTCCTTGCTCATAAGTCTTATTTCGCTCAAAATAGCCCATTTCCTGGATTAGCCAACCTGTGTGTAGCAGACACTGGTGCTGCCGAACCCATTTCTTTGGGGCCCTAACACTGGGGTGGGCTCGTACCAACGTCCGAGGGCAAATACGTGGATCTCTTTGCCTGAGGTTGTTCTCTGTAGCCTGAAGGGTCCGAGGCAGGGGTGATGCATTAACATACCCTTGAAGCAGCCCTCAACCAATGACTGACAGGAGTTGGGGTATAAATACCCCAGGCCCCTCATCCTTCAGGTGGGGTAGATCTGTGGAGTGTTTTTTATGTTATTATCCACACTTTCTCCTGGGGATTAAGCCCAGACGCTCAGAGGTGGCTGGCTTGATAACGCACTTTCCAGGGGCTGCTGTCCCTCCCCCGTCTCATCCATCTTCCCTCTGAGTGCTTCCTGCCACTCTCAGATAAGCCCCCAGCCTTAGAGTCCTTATCTCTGAGTCTGCTTCTGAAGGAACCCACACTCGGACATTGGGTGACAGAGCTAACATCTCCCTCAAGAGAAAGCCAATATATTCACCATCAGAGTTGCAATTTAACATAAAGCCAGTTTCCCTTCCTTCCTCCCCACAGAGTGAGTTTTCATTTCAGAACGAGTGGTTTCCATTCCCTGGCCTCCTCTGACCCTCTGATGTGTAGATTACATTTGGGCATGTAACTCAGGCAGATGAGATTCATCGGACCCACCTCTCAGATCTGTCTTTCATTCTCTTGACTTTGATTGATCCTTGTGAAACTCCTTGCTCAGATCTCTCACGGGCGTGGTCCAGGCCAAGCTCC
>NW_011888841.1:1970022-2002920 GCF_000151845.1 Pteropus vampyrus
GGTACATACCTGACATGGTTATTTTGGGTCTTTGCAGCCAAAAATTGTTTATGCTTCAGGCTGTATTTCCTGTTGTCATGTCCTGCTGTGTTCAGGACTTCATGTTTCAGTGACAAACTACCGGGGTAAATACAAGCGACTTGGTGAAAATTCAATAATTCTTCAATTTACAATCTAAAACGAATTGAGTAGAGTGTTCTCAAATTTCTCTTGCTATGGGTGTAATGCAGAACAATAAGCATGTCAGCACAGACAGCTTCACACAGAGGCCAAAGAAAGAGAGAGAGACTCTCATGAGCAGGCTGCGGCAGGCACACGGAGGGGGAGAAGGAACTAAATTACACCTGCACTGCGTGAACGGGGCCAAGGTCCTTGCCTCCTAACTTCATCTAATCTTCTGAATAATTCTGCGAGGGAAGAATCATCTTCTTTTATACTGGTCTCAGCTTATCAGTAACCAATTCAGCCTGCCCGGTGAAGAGTTCTGCCCCACTTGCACGCAGCTACTCCTCACCCAAATATTGTCTCACTTGGTTTTACCAGCTTAAAGATACACACAATTAAGCTCCATGGCAACCACTAAGATAAGATGGAAATCATCTCATTTTTTATATCACTTAATGAAAGAGCTACAAATGATACAAGAAAAAGATAATACAACCTAATACTCTTGAGTGCAAGGACCATGATAGTGTATCAACCAGGGAGCCCTCAAGACTAGGGGTACAGGATGATGTCTGAATCTTCCAAGGCGTTATGTAGCTCTTACACCCGAGATTAGACTCCTCATCTTACATTTGCGGTCCACCTCTAAGGAGCACTAGGCATTTGACTGTTCCTCCTGTGTCTTTAGGAAAGGGTAGGATGGAGAGAGGCAGCGGATGTTTCCATGGAAACAGCACTGTACTGCCAACAAGGTGAAGACTTGTTCTGGTCCCAGCTCTGCCTCTTACTATACATGGACTTGAGCAAGTCATTTCATCTGTAAGCACCAATTTCCTTCTCTCAAAATGAAAAGTAAAAAGAGTTTGCATTGTTTATAGAATCATGAAGACTAATTAAGATCGGGTAACAAAAATATACTATAAACTCGCTCTAGATTTAAGGATATGCATAGGCTGAAAGTAAAGAGGTGAAAAAAGATATTTCATGGATATGGTAACTAAAAGAGAGCGGGAGTGGTTATACTAACACAGGACCAAATAGACTAAGTCAAACACCGTCACGAAAGACTAAGAAGGACATTATATAATGATAAAGGGTCAATCCACTAGGAAGATAAAACAATTATACATAGAAATATAAAAAGTCAACACTGATAGAGCTAAAGACAGAATTATCTAGTGATGCAATAATAGTAGGAGACTTCAATACCTCTCTTTCAATAATGGATAGAACATCCACACAGAAGATCGATAAGGAAATGCAGGACCTGAATAACACCACAGACCAAGGGGACTAACAGGCATATAAACAACATCACACCCAACAGCAGCAGAGCACACACGGATCCTTCTCCAGGATGGAATGAATCCCTGTTAGGTCACAACATAAGTTTTCACATTTAAATGATTGAAATTATACTAAGTATCTCTTATGACCAAAATGAAATGAAACTGAAAATCAACAGCAGAAGGAAAAATGGAATATTCACAAAAACGTAGAAATTAAGCAACACACTCTTGAACAGCCATCAAGTCAAAGAAGAAATTAAAAAAAAAAAAATTTAGAAAATATCTGACATAAGAAAACCCAAAACCACAACATATCAAAATGTATGGGATACAGCAAAAGTAGTACTAAAAAGGAAGCGTATCGGGATAAATGCTTATATTAAAAAAGAAAGAAAAAATCCCAAATGAAAAATCTACATTTAAACCTCAAGGAGCTAGAGAAAGGACAAAGCTCAGAGTCAGTAGAAGAAGGAAAACAATAGAGATTACAGTGAAAATAAACAAAATAAAGAATATAAAATGGTATGAAAGGTCAATGAGACTAAGAACTTTTTTGAAATATATTAGAAAGAAACACCTCTAAATGTTAATGATTAACCTAAATAGTGGGTTGGTGGCTTTTCTTCAAATTTCTATATTCCTATATTTTCAAACTTTTGGATAATGAACATATAAATATATTTTATAATAAAAATATTTATTAAAGATAGTTAAAAAAGAGAAGCTTTAATTTTTTCATAAAGAGAATAAATGACTCCTGATCGAAAAGAGATCCAAAAAGTTTTTCGGAAGAGCCAGAGCCCCCAGAAAGGGAAGATCTGTGAAGATGTCACTTGTCAGTTGGCACTCAGATTGCCCATAAAGAAGGCAACATGAATACACGAGTCACTGGCAAGTTATTGATATTTCAATAAATAAAATTATATTCATCAAATTTTTCCATCATGTAATTAAATTTTATAATAAAAATATTTATTAAAGATAGTTAAAAAAGAGAAGCTTTAATTTTTTCATAAAGAGAATAAATGACTCTTGATCGAAAAGAGATCCAAAAAGTTTTTCGGAAGAGCCAGAGCCTCCAGAAAGGGAAGATCTGTGAAGATGTCACTTGTCAGTTGGCACTCAGATTGCCCATAAAGAAGGCAACATGAATACACGAGTCACTGGCAAGTTATTGATATTTCAATAAATAAAATTATATTCATCAAATTTTTCCATCATGTAATTAAATTATTCTTTTCAGCTGTGGGACTTGGCGAGGGGTTTTAACCCTTCTGGGACCCCATTTCCTCAGCTGTGAAATGGCAGAAATTCCATGAAGATCAAATGAGACAATGTTTATGAAAGTCCCCTCTTGTCCCCCTTCCTCTTCCAGCGAAGGATCTCTTCATGTCTTTTTATTGTAACTCCCTCTTTTATCCGAGACTCTTATTTACAGATAACTGAAACCAAGTAGAACCAGCTTAATCGAGGCAAAAAAAAAAAAAAAAAGCAAATATACTGGAAGACAGAGGCAGAGCCAGGCTTCGCAACATCACGTGGCACTTGAACCAAGAACCAGCAAGGTGTCACCACTCAGAGCACAGCTCTGTCTGTCTCTGGGACTACATGTCTTCATATTCCCGAGGCACTTCTTCTAACCTGATCGTAACAAAATGCTCCTTGGATGGATACAAACACAGTAAGAGCAATTATATTTTATTTTTAATTGACTGTGGTAAGCATATGTCTTTACAAGCCATTCCCATATATCCCTTTTAGCTCAGTGCCCACCCGCAGCTCCAGCAAATAACGTTTCCACGTTATTGTTTGGCTGTGTCACCTGCTGCTGCCCCCACACTTATACACACCCACATGTCCTCTTAAGATTGTGTGAATCCTATTCTCCTTTTCTTTCCTATTTTCCACCTGGATGCTGTGAGATATGGAACCTTTGTCTCGTATGAACGACTTCTCTTTTTCATCTGTTTTCTGTGTCCTCGCCACACTAGCCCAAATTGCATGCCAACATCAGGATTCTGCGCTGCACAAAGAAAACCCAGAAAAATAGCTCCAGTTGAGCTCCAAATATAGCTCAGGTGAGAGAGAGAGACAGAGAGAGAGAGAGAGAGAGAGAGAGAGAGAGGAGAGAGAAACTATTAGCTTAATACATAAGAAGTAGGTCATGTAAGTAAAAAGTGTAAAGTAAATAGGACTGACAAGAGGGACCACTGTAGCCAGGGACTAAGGTCCTCCAGACCAAGCCCACATCTTTTTTTCTCATCTCTCGGTTCTGCTCTCCTCTCTGTTAGACTTGTCTCCGATAAGACCTTTGCACAGTGGACTCCCCAGCTCCGGGTTTGCACTCCCTTTTTAGCTGGCCTCTTCAGTAGGAGAGCATCTCCATTCTAATCATTTCATCAAAGTCTCAAAACTGAGTCTCTTTGGGGGCAACTTGAGTCATGTGTGCATCCCTGAGCTAATCACTGTGGCCAGGGAGACGGCAGACACTCATCGGGCGGGCCACGGTCAAATGGTTGTCCCTGGAACTGTCCCCAATGCCAGTGAGTTTACCCCACCGAAACCTCCTGGAATAAAAGTGGTTCTTCAAAAGAAAATCAGAGCTATTATCAGAAGAAGGAGGGATAAATAGTAGGCAGGAAAAAAGCACAAAGTCACATGACCGTATTAGATTGTCATTTCCTCTTTCTTCCATTTTCTTTTTGGAATCTTAGTTTTACAGAATCTGTTCACACCCTAGAACAAATGACAACCACGTTGAAGCTCAGCACCCACTCTGAGGATCTTTCCACTCCATCCTCCTCTAGTGTCAAGTATGACTCAAAGTGGTGGACCCTAAAACGGCTGAGCACCCAGAGAGACAACTGATGGAACGGAAGTATCACCTCTAGCTGTCTATACCTCACACCCTGGATGAGAACACAGACTTGTTTTCCAGTCTTAGATCATTATTACTGGTTTTTTAACCTTACGAGTAATTCTATACATGTATGCCTAGACTTCACCATTCATGACTCAAGAAACAAGACCATCTGTTCATAACTAAAGATATCACTAATAGAAGAAATATAGAGGTGACCTAGAAATGTTTTCTAGATTCCCATGAAAGGGATTCTGACCAAGCACATACTGTTCCCTACTTTTTTCTCATTGTGCTATAATCAATATAACTTGGGCTATATCATCTCTTCTCTAAAGCTTAAGAGGAAATGATTGAATTTGCTTTTTAAGCCCTGTTGAATACTAACACTTTTCCTGCCTATTTCACAGTAGGCTCCAAGAAGCAAGTGAGATAATGCCTGTGAATGTACTTTGAAAATTATAAAGTACAATTCAAAAGCAAGCTATTAGAATTAAATAACAATTAAACAGTCACTGATTAAATCATTTAACAATTATTTTCTACGTGGTTACCGTTTTTCAAGTATCATGGTAGTCTCTAGGACTATGAAAATGATGAAGACACAGCGTGAACAATGATAAGCGGATAAGTGGTTAAGCCCCATACCAGATGGACATTTGTCTAAAAATTCCTGGTGGTCTGCTGGCTTACTTATCTCTTATACACCCATCATCATTCTCAATTTCCTGGTCTTTATTGGGTTTGCTGCCATTTTAAATAATACCATGGCTCAATTTTCTTTCTCATCTACCATTTGCTGTCATCCACTCTCACTCTTTATTTCCTTCCTTCATTTAAAAAAAAATGTTCCTTCCTCTCTTTCCTCAGAAAGTTTCTATGACCGTTTTGTTTAGTCGGCTTTTAGGGAAAAAGCCAACTTTTCAAACTGGCTGCAGAACTGAAAAATATTAACCCCAACAATTATTGCTTTTAAGTTTAGGACTTTGTTATGAATAGCCAATGGCAGCTAAAACTTTCCTAATTGTACTTTTTAAAGAAAAGAAATTAATTTCATGCAGACACTTCCCTCTCAGTAAGACAGAGCAATATCCCATACAAGCAGGTATATTAAATAGTTATTTTCCCCACTGAATAGATGGAAATTCACATGGTTTATTGTAACTGTTCATTGTATGTGGCTTCAAGGTTACACAGTCTTAGCCAAGAGCAGGGTTCTAACTTTTCAATCTAACTATGTTGTCCTAGAAGAAATTGTCTGTTACTTCTCAACCCAGATGTGAATTCTCTGCCTCATTCTCTCCAGCCACAAAATTGTCTGGCTCAGCCCTTCTTCCTACTGTGAGAATCCAGAATAAGTCAACTTATTTGTATTCCTTTAGTCTTTTGTGATCCATGTGTCATCTCCAGGTAGAGAAGTCCCTTCTGCTCTCCAAAAAATAAAAATAAAAAATAAAGACTTTGATCTCTGTGGATAGCTTAGACAATAAAAGGTCTTCGACGCCGTCATGGAGCTAAGCCATGTTATTTTTATTAGCTAGATAAATGCAGTCAACACTCTGGACAAATCTGGTGATGTTGGGGTCACATCTCTGGCACGTCAAAAGAGGAAAGTACCCCTAAGATTTCACTTTGCATGATGTCTGTTCTATCAGGTGAGAAAAAAGTGAATGAAAGAGAAAACTGAGATGTGACTCAGAAAACACAAACATTCTCTATCAAGCTTGAGGTCGAAAATGAATCTACCCCTTTTACAACCATCCACATCCGATTAGGAAAGAGGCAAACCATTAAATTGCTAGGCACTTTATTTAATCACTAAAGAAAAAGAATAAATAAATAAATAAATGACTAAATGAATAAGCAAACAAACAAACGAACAAATAAAATGAGTGTCCCATTACCTCTATTACTCATCGCTCTCAGTGTAGATTCATACATTTCCGTACCCAGCGCCTGCTGCTTCTAATGACATTTTAATGGCTCTTCGTACAGACAGTTTTGTTTGCAACAGTGGGAGAGAGTCAGGATTTGAACATGCAGATTCAATAATGAGGTGAGATGCCCGAGGCTTGGGAGGAAGTGAGGGGCTGGCTGTCCCTCAGCAGCGTCCAACCAGCAGGACATTCAGGCAGCTGGCCTGCAACCCTGCTGGCCTCTCATCTACTAACTCATTAGTGCTGTTTGCCCTGACATTTCACAGGGAAAATAGAGACTTCCTGGCTTGATGCTTGCTTCTGGGGCGAGAAGAAGGGCGAGAGGGATGGAAAAGGGAGTAAGAAGCCAAGATCTAGAGTTTTGTTTTAGCTCCCACAACGTGTGCAAAGCACAGTGAAGGGCCCTGTGGCCACCCCCAAAGGGACAATCTTCATCTCACATGGTGGTTTTCATGAACGAACTCATCCACTCGTCCTTCAACAAGTAGTTAATGAGGACTTATTAGAAGATGTATTATCAAGAAGAGGGAGCGACCAGAGAAATAGGGAGAGTTGCCTCTAGGGAACAGATGATCCAATACAAGAGGCAAAGGGAATGTCTCCCATGGTGATAAAGAGAGAGACCAGGATGAGCTAGCTACACAGTGGCCAAAAGATCAACCAATTCAAATCAGAGGCAGTAAGAAGCGGGCGGGACTTCCTGGGGAAGACAAAGCTGATAGAATGGCTAATGTGTTTTGAATATATTGAGAGATTTATATAACTGAAAGAGAGTTTTTGGACAAGATAATGATAAGCAACTTAAAAACAAAGCAGAGACCATTATTAACTAAAAAAAAAACCAAAAACAAAAAAAAAAACCCAAAAACTACGCAAAAGTTACACCACAAAGAAAATGTAAATGCCTCAGCTCTGAACAGGATTTACATGGCCATGGTAATAATGTAAACCCCGACTACTGATCGATCAGACTTACCATGCAATTAATTATATTAGGACACTGTGGAGAAGGGAAGTATGCTTGAGAAGGGTGGTGAGAGCTTAAATTCTCATCTTTCATAGAAGAAAGTCAATAGATAATGTCTGAAACTGAGAAATCAAGAGGTAGCAATATAAGCATGTCATCTAGAGAAATGGAGCTAAACTTCACCAGGAAAAAAAAAATCAGTTAGAGGAGATAAAAATAGTTGTTTCTGGACTATGGGAAATGAAGAGAGGGAATAGTGGAAGAAGTATGTTTTTATAGCAAGCCAAGTGGAACTATTTAACTTCTTAAACTTCGTGTGTATATAACATGGATAAAAATAAAAGGTAAAATGAACAAAATAAAAGCAGCCTTGTGAGTCTCAATGTTGTATTTATCATAAGTCAGGTTGCTAGATAAACTATGGAAATCCCAGTTAAATTTGAATTTCAGACAAACGTCAAAATTTTTTCAATTTCAATTTTATTTTTGGCAATAAAAATTATATATGTTTAAAGTGTACATGTGTTATTTTGATATGTGTATACATTGTGAAATGATTACCACAATCCAGCTGATTGACATATTCATCACCTCACAGATACCTGTTTGTTTTGTGGTGAGAACACTTAGCAAATTTCAAACTGTATATGATACAGTGTTATTAAGTATAGTCGCCATACTATACATTAAATCTCCGGAACTTGTTCTTCCTGCATAACTGACACTTTGTACCCTTTGACCAACATCTCCCCATTTCTTCACTCCCCAGCCCCTGAGAACCATTCTACTCTGCTTTTATGGGTGTGATTTTTTCAGATTCCACATATAAGTGAAATCATGTAGTATCCAATAATTTTTCAGCATAAGTTATGTCCCAAGTAGTTCACAGGACATACTTACACTAAAAAATTATTCATTGCTTATCTGAAATTCAAATTTAACTGGTGTTCTACATTTTTATTTGCTAAACCTATCAACGCTAATCATGAGAATATCTTAGAAGATATGTTGTTCACTATAATACAGAGGCCACTTTAAAAAGAACCATAGAAGAAATTTTTTTTAAGGTCTCAGTTTCCAGAAAGAGTTATATTATTTCCTGAACA
The DNA here is from genome assembly GCF_000151845.1 of Pteropus vampyrus. NCBI lineage: Eukaryota > Metazoa > Chordata > Mammalia > Chiroptera > Pteropodidae > Pteropus > Pteropus vampyrus. The sequence goes on from NW_011888841.1 coordinate 1,978,347, forward strand.
ACTTGTTTTTTTCTTCTGGATTCTACGAGCCAGGTAGAATTGATCTGGCTGGAGTTGTCATCCAATGAAGTCCACCCAGTGGTCTAAATCTGACAGAACCACCACAATTTTGGCAATGTTGATTGACTATAGGCCACGAGGAAAAAGACTATATAAATCAAATAGACAAACGTGATTATAAAAACAAATAACAACAGAAGAACAAGTCCTCTGATTTTCTGAGTCAATTGGTTTTCAGTGGTCTCATAGAAGAATCCAGGGCTAGCTGAGCCAGAGACTTCAACACTGGCTGGCTGGGCAGTTGGGTCTGTGCTCATGGTGGTCCCAGGGGCCAGCCTTTGGGCTTCATACGCCAGTATCCTTCAGACAGAACAGAAATGTATCTGGAAATAAAACCTTTCCCTTCCCTTCTCGCCACATGAGCATCAGGCTTGAAACCCCAGCTGGCCACTCATTAGGATGCCAGATTTTGCTTCTTTCTCTCTGTAGGAAAGAGGGTGTCTGTCATTGGGGAGGTGATATCCTCAGTTGTTGGAGAAGGGGAATAAATTATCCCTTTCTTGACATCCCTTGCCAGCTCGTTAGCATCACTGACAACTGCTCAAAAGCATCAGAGCAAAAGAGGTGGGAATGAAGGAGGGAGAAAAGATGCTACTTTCAAGCTCACATTGGGCAGACTCTCATTTAGAGCAATTAGGCAGCATCGATTTTGCTCAGAACTTCTTCTACCCCCCTGGTCTCCCACGTGACAACACAAAATGAAGCCTGCGCCATTCTAGCCATCACAGTCATGTTCTTATTCTGTTCTGGTTACTTCTCACTGTGATGTAACTCCATGCCTGAGGAAGGGATGAGCACGGCTGAGAAGCTCCTTCTAAAGGCTCTGAGAGGGCACAGCGTAGGAGTTTCGGGGCACCCGTGGAGTCGGAGCGGGGCTGGGCCTGAGAACGCACCTGTGTCACTCGTTAGCTGGGTTCGCCTTGGGCAAGTCGCCTCTTTAAGCCTTTGGTTTCTCATCTGTAAAACGGGTATAATGAGTCCATCTTCTCTCTACATTTATTGTGAAGACTGCATATAAAATGCTAAGTGGCTTGGCATGGAGTAAAGGCTCACGGGATGTTCTATTAAACCTGCAAACCCAGCCCTTGGAGCTGTGCAGCCCCCTCTAAGCACCCCCTTCATTATGGCCTTCTCAGACCCACTGAGAGCAGCTAAGGGATCAGCCATTGCGCTCTGGGCTAGAGAAGCCCGGTGGGACCGTGTCTGCGGCAGAGAGAGTGCTGCTTCCAGGTCTCGGTGGCTGGCGTGAGAGAAGCCCAGAGTGGAGTCACCACGGGCAGTGTGCCAAGGCAGCACCTGCCTTCTGGCAGTGCACAGGTGCGTCCTTCCTCACATGAGGCTTAGTAGGTGGAGTTTAGCAGCCTGAGTGGCCTCCCAGAGCACGCGTGCCAAGTCTTCCCAGGATCCCCCATTAGAGGCACTGCTGGTGTGGACGGTGGAGAGGCTCGGGGGCGGGGGTTTGGGGGGGAGAGCACGTTGTCTGGAAGGCTCCCCCTTGAGGTAGGGGGCAGGGCGAGAAAGAAAAGGTTTATTCTCAAATCCTGTTGATCATCTAGCCCAGAGCTGTCGTGAGCTGTTTCCTTGTGACTAGGACATTACATTTTATGGCAGAAGTACAGTTTGCCCACTCTACTGTCCATTCAGCCCTTCTGCCTCAGTGATAGAATCCCTAACCTTTAGCTGGGCACGTGTGCGCCCTAAGACCAGATTCCCAGTTAGATGTGGCCGTGTGGCGAAATGCTGGTCAGTGACATCGAATCAGAAGTGGCAACTTCCAGGAAACTCCCTTAAATGATAGCGAACACGTGCCTCTGGCCACTTTCTCTTTCTTATCCTTGCCGACTAGAACGTGGACGTGATGGCTGAGTTTAAGCAGCCTTCTTGGGGTAGAAGTCAAATGCAGATGAAGGTAGAGATGGACAGAAGGAGCCTCGGAAACGCAGCCATAGGTGTCTGCAGGCAATGCTAACACAGATGTGGTGGGGGAGCTCGCAGCGTATCTTTGTAGCTGGATCTGACTACCTTTGCTTTGGCAAACGATTTAACTTCTTAGAGCTTCGAGTTCCTCATCTGCACAACAAGGGTAACCAAGCCCTTCAGGCTTGTGGTGAAGACTGAAATAAGCTCGATGTGACACATCTGGCACTTAACAGAAGCTCAGCCAATGGCGGCCACCAGTATTATTATGGTGACAATAACTGTTAGGAGCCTGAAAAGTCTTAATTCATCTTTAAGAATGATGACTTATGGACTTATTTATTCATGATAGCCCTACAAACTGCAGATACATTTTATTATTATGCCCATTTCATAGAGGTGCACACTAGTCTGTATGACGTGGGATGAACATACCTTATTGTGCTGGAGGCAGGATATGAAATGGGTCTTTGCCGCATCTGACTCACACTCTGTGAGGGGTTGAGAAGAGATCTCTCGAGGGCATACGTCACCAGAACATCCCAGATCTCGTCTGTCTCAGAGCATCGGGCGCTTCGCCCACCTGCTCACACAGACACCACCCCTTTGGTTCTCCCCCAGTGACTCTGCCCTGGGACAGCGTCTCACACGTGCTCAGAAGAAGGTTGCTTGTGTTCTCTGCTCCAGGCTCCTCCTGGAGGCTCCTGGTCCCTCTGCTGCTGGGGCCCTCCAGGAGGATACAAAGACACCCCCACAGAACTCAGGCCTCTTCCCCCAGTGAACCCAGAGTTTTCTGGGTACCAGACACGTGCCCGGGGCTGTGGGTGAATGGTGACCGGGAACAGAGTGGGAGGGCGGCCCCCGCCTCTCCAACTATGGCTGACAGTTTCTTGGCCCCCCAAAGTGCCCGTGGTTCCCAGATATTGATGAAGTCTGCCAGTGACACTAATCTTACAGCATCTGGCATAAGCTACCTCCAGCTCACTCATTCCCAAGTCAGTGTCCTTGCAAGGTTGGTCTGATCGCCCAGGCCGCGAGAAGACTAGGACAATAATTACCTGGATTTCTCCACTCACATCGCAGAAGTCGCAAATACACGAAGGGGATTCGGAAGTCAAGAAGTCCGAAAAATAAAAAATAAAGATGGCAAATGTGCCCGGGATGCCACGCAGCACCCCCATCATCACCCTCACCCCCAGCTCTGTCACTGGAACCTCTTTCCTCCTTGGGCAAAAAACCAGCAAACAAACCAATGTCCAATCCCCTTTGCACGTTAAGTTTCACAGTTCAGTACTTGGGAGGAGATGGCATCCCACACGCCGGAGGACTCAAAGCTCCAGCTTGAGTTATGCCAGGAACCTGGCCATTTTGAGGACAACGGGGTCCTCAGTGATAACACAGTAAGGAGAATGGCAGCTAAAAGTTGAAAAGAGATAAGGAAGAGGGTGGGGCATCAGGGCCGCGGCCCAGAGGCCTAAAGTAGACGCTTTCCACAGGACACTTGGAAAGGAAGAGTTCGCGGTCTAAAGTCACATAGACCCAGGACTCAAATCTTGGTTCCGCCATTGTTTGAACTTACGCAAGTTACTCAATCTCTGAGTCTAAGTTTCTGCATTTGCAGAATACTGAAACGGAAAATCACTGAAAGCTTTAAACACGATAATGAATGTAAAGTGGCTGGCAGATTGTTGCTTAATAATCACTCCCTTCCTCTAGCCTCTAGGGAATTAAGATAAATATGATTCCTCTTTGTACAATAAGCTAGTTTGTATATTTCTGTGTAGCGTTATATATTTACAACTATTTCACGAAAGTATATTTTTAATATGGCTGTGAAAAATCTATAATTACTTTAAATAAAAATTTTAAGTAAAATTTTTATTTGAAAAAGAGCTTTTATTCTAAGTGTAAATTATAGATTAAAAGTTATTTTCCAAGTAGCCTATAGTAGCGAATTAAGTAAATTGTAATATATTATTGAAAAAAATAAAGACAACTGGTCCAAAATGGAGTCACTTGTGCTAAGCCCCACGTCAGTGAACCAAGATTTAATATTTAACCTAGTTGCAATTTCGGCTTCCCAGGAATGTCACCTTTAACCAGTCGACATGGAACTACCTGGTCACACTAGAAAGCTAATTTACCTGATGGCCCCTTCCATCCTCCTGAGCGGAGCAACCCTTGCCTGAAACAATGCGTTCTTTGCTAATAATTTACTTGTTTCTGCAGCCTTTCCACCTTTAAACGCCTTCCTTTTTCTAGAGCAGAGCTCCTTTCTATTTGCGAGATGGGATGCTGCCCAATTCATGAATCATTGAATAAGCCAATCTGATCTGTCGATTTACTCAGATTTTTGTTTTTTAACACTATGATTTCTGGGCTTACAGGGAAGTGGGTACAGTCGGGTACAGTACATCCGTGTGCCTGCCACCAGCCTAGGGGCTTTATATTTAATCTTTAGAACAACCCCGTAAGAAAATAATTTTATAGATCTGGAAGCTGAGACTAAGAGGCATTCAGTACTTTACCTAAAGTCTCAGAGTAAAAGTTTGTCTGACTATGAACCTACAGTATTGCTGCTTTGGCACTCATTTTGTCTGGCCAAGCAGCCTGCGAGGCGTTAAACACTAGCCCCTTCATGCGAGCACGTGCCCGAGACAGCAGGCAGCAGAGTCACGAGCCAGTGTAAGTTCTGAATACGATTTCCCAACAGCTGTTGTGATCGGCAGTCTCCCCGCCTCCCAGCACCTGTATGTCTTCTGTGCCCATTAGATAACACCCCGTAGGATGTACCCAAACCCCACTCTTTAAGTTCGAATTGACCGATCTGACGCTAGCCCGGAAACTCCCAAGAAAAACACAAGGACGTTAAGAAAGGCGTGCGCCCCAGGTCCTGCCCCTCTCTCCCTGCACTCTGCCTTGACCTCCCCGCGTGGCCCCTCGAGACGGGCCACGTACTTCCTCCAGGACCTGTGCATAATAAACGTCTCTGTTTCGATTGCTCCGTGGTCTGCTCTGGAACCGAGACCCAGCATCCAGCACCCTGGGCTCCACCCCACACGTCAGTTTAACAAAGTCCTAACACACGTTCTCCAGCTACTTTCGCCAAACTGTTCTTGCTCACTTGATCACAGACACCAAGCAAAAACATGACAGGCATGTCCGACCGTCAAATAGTCACTGAGCATCAGCAGGACGGCCGATAGGCTGTCTTCTCACAGCTCCGTAGATTTAGCCAGTGAAAAGACAATGAGCCTAAGAACTATAGACACTTTGTTACTCTCAGCGCAGCAGACGGTATAAGCTTCATGTTTACATCAGGCTCCTTACTACTCGAGTCCCCTAGGGGTGACGCAGAGGTGGGCACAGGTGAGCACAGGGCCCAGAGAGGGTGTGTGACAGCTGCGGCCCTGAGCTTGCTCATCCTCTGCTCCGAGAGAGACATTGCCTTTCTTACCCTTTAGTGTAAACACTCTACCCTGAGGAGGGAGGGAGGTCTTTATCTTTAGTGTTCCGAATGTAAATAAATCTGAACAGATTGGCTATTAATGCCTAGATGTGAAGAAACGTGAGAGTCATAAAGATTTCTTTCCCATCACAAAAAGGTGATGAGATGTTAACATTCCAGCATTTTTGTGTGCGTGTTCTTTTCCTTCCCTCATTAAACAAATATCTACTCATTTACTGGCTCATTCAAAATTATTTCACATATTATTAAGTGATTCTTACATGTACAGGTAGGTATGCTGGCTGCTGAGCATAAAGCCCTAGGATTAGACAAGCAGTCCTTACCTACATGGAGCTAATATTTTTATTTTGGCCCAAGATCTGTTCCTGCAGACATCTTTCTCATCTTATGTCACCTGGGCTGACCTAGATAATCCAATTATTTCCATAAATCCCCTTAGAAAGCAGAGATGGGGACTTAAAACCAACGATTCACAAACTCTTCTCAAGGAAAGAGCCATTTAACTACTAAATGAACCTATCCACGGGTTCATCACTAAGGCAAGGAACCCAAGGTCAGGTCCCACATAGGTCCCAGGACACGTGTTATCCGCTAAGACTCGAGAGTGAGCAGATGATGTCATTGTTGATGCCGATGACATCCAAGTGCAGAAAGGACTGAAAAAACAAGGAGATGACCAATAGTTTTCCCCTTAAAACGTAAATGATCCTAGAAACAAATAGTCTTCAGTTTCCATGATAATCATTAGATAATAATATTTAGCTTTTTCTATCTGAAAATCATATATGCTTATTATAAAAAAATTGAAAACATGTAAATACGTAAAGGAATTAATAATCACGCATCATCATGCTAGCCAGGTAAAACAATTTTAACTTTCTAGACTATTTCTTCTGGTCAACTCATATTCACATACTTAAACATCTGTGGAAATTTTGTTTGTCTTTCTTTAACGGAATTAAAGTCCTATTGCATATAGAGTTCAGTTTACTGACTTTTTCGCTCAACAATTGTAATCACTGTCTTCCAAAATTTGGATGCCTACATGTTGGTTCATCAGATAAATAAACATGAATTCATTGAACCAGCCCCTCCCTGTGGCTCTTCACCCGTGTGTCGTTTTTTATTCCGATTAATGGCTTAAAGACCAGCATCTTTTGTACATCTTTCTTCACATCTGTTTATTTCCCTGGGATCAATTGCAGCCGTGAGATTATTAAACCACAGGATATGAACACTCCTGCTGAACTGTGCTATTTATATTCTTCACCAGACTGTTTTTGTCAAACTCTAAGCTTTGTAGGGGAGGAGGAGAATAGAAAAGGGGGTGGGGAGGAGAGGAGAGAAGAAGAAGCAAGGAAAACACAGGATCGGATGCAGACATACTGATGAGTTATGCTTTATGAATCCTGGAAGCTTGTCCCTTCTCCAAGTGCACCTTGAAGATGCTGAACCATTTCCTTGAACTTGTCTGGTCCCCAGACATAGGCTTTAACTGACCGGTGCTTCTGGATTCTTCCTCCTGCGGTTCCCATTTGAATTCTCAAGGATTCTAATAATAAAGTCACTTAAAAGTCAAGCCTTCAGTTCTAGAACTTACGAGGGTTTTTCTCCCTTTTCAGAACTTTTTGAATGGTAAGAGGTGTCATAGCTTCAACCATACCGTCCAAGGCTGACTCTTTGAATAATACTCAGATTTCAAAAGTAAATTGTTCAGAGTATCTCGGTTTTTCCTTCCCTAAATGTGTAGATTTTTATTTCAAAAATATGACATACTCAGTGTTAAAAAATTGGAAACGCAGAAAATGATTCTAGAAAATAAACTATCCATAGTCTTCATAAACAATCACTGTTAACGATTCAGTATTTTTCCTTTCAGGCTATTATTCATGTATATATGATTTTTTTTTCTTGTATAAAATTGTAAATATCCTATAAATACCATTTCTTACTCAGCTTTTTTCAACTAAATATTGCCGTGAGCGTTTTTCAGTGATATTACATAAGCTTCATAAACATTCGTTTTAATGGCTGCAAGATACTCCAGTGAGAAAATGAACTTCAATTTATGTAGCCATTCCCTTAGGCAGTTAGATATTTCCTACTATAAATAAACCATGTCAACACCTTGTGCATAAAGCTAATTTCATAGTTAGCTTTGATCTAAGATACATTTTTAGATACGAATAGTCATAATAGCTAATAATAATAACTACTTATTGAGCACTTACTATTTATTCTCCGGGAGTGTTACTTACATTACTCCTATTTGCAATGACTTTTGCAGGTAAATAATAATATCCTCATGTTGAAAATTAAGAAGCCGAGGCTCAGACATTAATTTGCTTTAAGATGCAAATCCAAGCCAAAATCTAGATCCTAATTACTTCAAAATCCCTCCCCTTCCATCCAAACGTACTGGTACTTTATTATGCCAAAGGGTGTAAATATTCTTAAGGATCTAGACACATATTTTGCCTTATTGCTTTTACCATCATTTCTTCAGTATGAAAAATTTTAATTTTCACAGATCTGTTTATGTTTGCATGCATGGATGTTGGACCTAGAACGGTTTTAAAAGTTTATATTGCCAAATGTCAGTCTTTCCCTCCATTCAACGCTTAGAAGATTGGTAAATATCTATTACTCTTTCTTTTCCATTGTTTTCTATAGTTTGCATTTTTTATGCCTAGCTTCTTATTCTATCAAGAATTTAGCTTAGTATTTAGAATCAGGTGTGGAATTTGGTTTAGTATGTAAAATGAGGAGAAACTAATTTGTTCTCAAATTCCTACCCAGTTCACCTAATTCCATTCATTGCATATGTTCCCCTTCCACTAAAAGACATTAGATTCCTATGTGTACTAGAATGTGTTTCTTGGCTTTTTCTCATTCATTCATTCATTCATTTAGCAAATATTTATTCAGTGCCTGCTATGTGCCAGACACTGTGTTGGGTCTCAGGGATACAATCATGGAAGATAGCAGATTTACTAAACAAATAATTAAACCAACAATTACTTAATTACAGTATGTCTAACAGCTATGAAAAAAAAAAGGCAGTGCCATGAGGGCTCATAGCAAGAGGCCCTGATTTAGTCTTATACAAATATCATACGTTTGATTACTGAAGTTGTCTGAATTTTACTATCTATTAATTCAATAGTCCCTCCCTAACTCATTGCTATTCTTGTCTGCTTTTCCTAGCAGATTAAAGTAGGAATAATTTTTTTCAGCTTATGAAAATATCACATTGCACTACTGAAAGATGTAACAGTAATTAAATTATAAAGAATTGACATCATTATGATATTCCACAATTCTATCCAAGTTCATTTTTATAATTCTCAACCATATTTTGTAATTTCCTTGTTAAATTTGTTTGTAGGCATTTCATATTTTTTTGCCATTATAATCAGAATCCTAGTTTTATTACATTTTATAACTTTTAATGTTATAAAAGCAGGCTATTGATTTTTATCTACTTATTATGTATTCAGCTGCCCTACTGAGCTCATTAGTTCTCATATTTTCTCAATTTTATTCCTTTCAGTTTTCTATAAATGCATTCCTACCTGCAAATAATAAGCTTTTTCTCTTCCTTTACAATATTCAGGCATTTTTTTTTCTATTCTATTTTTATTTAATTGGCCAGAATTGTCCAGAAAAATAAATAGCAATGGTGATTATGGGCTTCCTTATTTTGTGCCCAGTTTAATGAAAAGTTCTTTATTATTTCACTGTTTCATATGATGCTGGTTGATGGGAAGTAAGCATGATACTTTTTAATTGGGTTAAGAAAGTATCCATCCCGTCCTAATTTTTAAAAGAGGCTTTATTGGAAACAGGTGTTGAATTGTATTATTTCTGCCATCTTTTACGATGTTCTTTCCTAATGATCTCTTATATAAGATCATTATTTTTTAAGAGCATGAGCTGCTGCACTGCTCACATTTGACTGTGCTATTTGGTAATTTTTTTCTAAAAATGGCTGCAACATTCTAGAATACTTTGGCTGCTTCGGTAAGAGACTTGGACCTAGAGTCAGCCCTCCTGGGAGGTGCAGAAACAGCTCTCTGCAAAGTCAAGTGGAAGACGCTCCAGGCTCTCGAAAAAAGACCCAAGCCCTCACTCAACATCCGAGAAAGGACCACTGTAAAACGTTCTGTAAATTGGGAGAATATTCATTTCTCTAAGAGGATAACGAATCGATGTGATAAGGCAGAGGACATTGCTGTTTTCAATATCAGTTAACAGATGAATAAACAAAATACAGCTAATTGTAGACTGCGCTCTCTAACCTCTGCTGGAGTGACAGATTTTCACTCATCTGATTTTACTCTTCCCTGAAATGAGTCAAAACAAAGAGGGTTTCAAGGATAGAACCAAGGGGCCACATGCAGGAGGAAGAACCCTAGGAAGAACGTGTCATTGGGACTGGATGGGACACTCCCATGACAATTGGTCTTTCTTCATGTGGTTTGGGGGTCCCTCCAGATCTTCTCTCCTCTGTGGCTTAGACTGGGGTGGGGGTGGGCGGGAATCTACTAAACAGAATGATTTCTTTATCTGCCCGGGAGATATGGCGATCTCAGCTTAGGTCCATTCTCTTTTAGGGCTGACAGTGTTGTTCTTGCTATGAATTGACCACATAGGCCAGTCCCTGCTCAGCATAAAACTCCAGGAAACACAGTTCAGCAAACTAAAGTCTATTTCGGTGAAGAGTGGGACCAAGATGCCCCAATTTTTTGTCCAAAATGAAAAATCAAACAAAGTCTAGGTTTTACTTATTTTTATATTCATTCACATGGAAGAAGAAAGTATCAGTGATCATCCTCTGGTTTATCAAGGAAAATGCACAAGCATTTATACCTTTCAGAAAACAGAGCTATCAAAGTAAACATCTTCATTACCAGGGCAACTAATTATTCAGTAAGACAGCCATTAAGAATCGTAGAATTTTCTCCTTACAAGTCTCCTTTATCATTTGCAAGAATTGTTTTATGATGCAGAATAGCATTGAGAAAATGGATAACTTTTTATCTATCTGAGATTTTTTTCAAAAGCATTTGCAAGGCTGCAATTTCAAGGCTAAGCAATGCAATTCTATTGTTTGGCATCTGGGAAAAAAGAATCGGCTGGGAATCTGAGAACCTACCTATGGAAAGGAGAAGGATCTCTGGGACTATGAACAAATGAATTACAGGGCATGAGATGTTTTTCATCTATGTGCTTAAAAGCCATTCTACTTCCTACTGATGTTTCCAAAGAATATCAGAGGATAAAGTTCTAAACCACAGCAAGGGTCTTAAAATTCTTTTCCCCTTTCTTCTCTTCTCAATCTTGTTTATACACCTCTTGATCAAAGCCTCTCTCTCCATTTCATTTCCAGTTCGCTGCCAACACCCCCAATTGCCCGTCGGCTCCTTTGGCTCTCCTCCACCCCCACTTCTGAATCTATTTCTTTCTCTCTCTCTAGATATTTGCTTCCCTTCTTGGAAATGCTCTGGCCTCTCCCACTGATGATCCAGCCTGGCATTGAGTTGACGACTTCAAACTTGCCCTTGGAAGGAAAGGCAGGAGGGAAATTCAAAGGTTCTCTATCTTTCCCCGTCAGGGGTTTGGGGAAGATGCTGTACAGCTCATAATTTAATTATTTTCTTTATGCCTCTTCTCATTAATGTGATAATATCTTAAGGGCTCAGGGTAGGGTATAAACCTAGCAAAAATGGCCCTCAAAACCTATTTTCCACGCTTTCATCTCAGACCCCTGATCCTCGGGTATGAAGGGTAGAGGTTCTAGGAGAGGGAAAAACTGTGAGTCTCCAGAGGAACTTTTTCAAATTTTAGATACCTCTCCACAGAAATTCCGAGCCCTTTCTCTCAACTGAGAATCACCTTAACATTCTTCTTCCCAATCTTATATTCAGTTTATCAGTAAATCCTGTTGCCTTTACTTCAGAATATGCCCAGAATCCAACCACTTCTTGACATCTTTCCTGCCACCACTCTGGTCCCAGCCACTACCAACTCCCACTCGGCTTATTATAATAGCAAACATGGATTAGCTTCATACTGCCGCTATAACAAATTACAGCAAAATTAGTGGCTTAAAACAACACAAGCTTATCTTCCAGTTCTGGAATCCAGAAGTCCAGAATGGATCTCACCAGGCTAAAAATCGAGGTGTCGGTAAGGCTGCTTTGCTTCTGGAGGTTCTAGGGGAGAATCCGCGTCCTTGTCTTTAGTTCCCATAGATTTCCTGCCTTGCTCAGCTCATGGTCAAGTCTTTCTCACGTTTCATCACTCTCATACTTCCCTGCCCGCCTCTTTCACTTATAAGGACCCTTGTGATTACACTGGTTCAATGAGGGTCATCCAGGACAATCTCCCTGTCTCAAGGTCAGCTGATGAGCAACCATCATTCCATCGGCAATCTTAATTTCCCCCTTGTAAATTAACATATTTTCACTTAAGTATGTAGATAACACGTCCACAGGTTCCGGGGTTAGGACGTGGACATCTTTGGAAGGCTGTCAGTCTGCCTCTCACACCTCTGACTCGGCTGCCAACTCTTGCTCCACTGCGCTGTCTTCTGCACACGTGATTCCATTAAACCATTTATCACATCGTTTCCTTCCGCTCTAACCCTTCCCACGGTTCCCACGTCATGGTCCCAACACTCCTCGACACCACTACGGCTTCTATGAGCTCTATTAGTACTTTTGCTAATATTGAATAATCCTTTTATTTCTGGCATAGACCCTACTGCATTATGGGAACAAGATTGTATTCTATTTGCTTATATTTTATTTAGAATGTCTTCATCTATATTCACAAGTGAGATTGGTTTTTTGCTTTCTGTGTTATCTTTGTTTGGTTTTGCTTTATAGAATAGATGGGAGGTTTTGCATCTTCTATAGCTCACAGAATTTAAATAGCAGAGAAATAAATCATTTATTCTTTAAAAATTTGAAAAAGTTTTAAGCCTTTAAATTTTTAAAAACTTTATCTGCGTCTCAAATCGATTAAGCATAACAAACATTAAGTAGTAATTCAAAAAAGTCTCAGAGAACAAGCTTTTAACAAATACATGTAACCTGTTGCCTTTTCCCAGGATTCTTCCCATTCTGTTTATCCACTTATTCTAACCCAAATGAAATATAAAATCTTTGATTAAAGTGTTCCTTTATAACACACGTCTAGTCCTATCTTAGAGTCCTATCTTGTTGAGGCGCTCACAACAGACATTTATTTCTCACAGTTCTGAGCAGCCCAAGATCAAGGCGCCAGCATGATTGATTTTTTTCTCTTCCTAGCTTGCGGACCACCCACTGCCTTCCTGCCATGTCTTCACATGGCAGAGAGTGGGTTCTCTGGTCTCTTCTTGTAAGGACACTAATCCCATCATGAGGACCCCGCCCTAATGATGTCATCTCCACCCAATTATCTCTCAAAGGTCCCAGCTCCTAACACCTTCCTGCTGGGGATTAGAGTTTCGATATATGAATTTTAGGAAACACAATTCAGTCTATAGCAGACAGATGTCATTTTCCACTTGGGTCTAACAGGAGTCAAGTGTGGCCCCCACCCACGTCTTCTTTTATTTTAATTAAAAGCTATTCACTTGAGATTTGCTTACTGTTATTCTTCTTAACTTTGCCTCAGCCAGGTTTTATAAACTGCTTCCACAAGAAAGACCTTCAAGAACTGCTCTCAGAAAGAGCTTGAGTCTACAGCCATGCTACCCTGAACATGCTCGATCTCGTCTGATCTCGGAAGCTAAGCAGGGTCCGGCCTGGTTAGTACTTGGATGAGAGACCACCTAGGAAGACCAGGTGTTGTGGCCTGTATAGAATAGACCAAACCAAGTATGCTCTCAAAGGCTGGTTATTAGCCAGTGGCTGTCCTGTACAAAGCAGCAGCCCCGAAATGCCTAGATACAAGGTTTTTAAGCCCTAAATCTCATTCTTCATTCTATCTTAAACACAAAGGTCTATTTCTCTCCTATTCATTACCTGTCAACCCACTTGGTCAGGTGTGCAAGCGGGGAGTACAGAAGCAGAAAGCTCGTTGTTAGAATGTTATGTTCCTATGGGTGATTGCCTATGTTCCCATGGGCAATAGCCAGTATTCTCATGGGCGATGGCCAAACAGTAATTTTCAGCTTATATACAATTGATCATTTTTCATGCCATGCAAGGAAGCAGGGTTACACAGGCTAAAATTGGCAGTTAGTGTATGAGCTCATTGTTACAAGTTTCATGAGTAACAGAATGCGGTTAGGGGTTCCAGAAACTAGGCCTAAGGTATAGACTTCCTTCGTCCAGTTTCAGGTTTTAATTATCCTTTAACCTTTTCACATTTCAGCAGGCTGTCACACAGGTGCTGTAGGTGTTAAAAAAAAAATTGAAAAATAAAATAAAATAAAACATAGAAAGAGCTTGAATCCATTACAAGGAAGTCCCATGGCAAAGATGTAACGATTTTAGAATGGAGATTGGAAGTTCACTCTGTATCTTAGAACAAGCCTTTGCTGCCCCAAGGAGTTGATGGGAGCCATTCTGAAACCGTAGACCGCCAACGAATCTTTGGGTCTTTGTTGAACGGCCAAACCACGTAACTGCCACCAGCACTGGGCTTTGTTGTGTTTCAGATTAAGGGAGACGTAGTTATACATGTTACTTCCTTATTCTCCCAGTGTTTGCTAAGGAGTGGGGCGTCACCACTACGGTGTGAAGGGGGATGTTCCAGACCACCCTGCAAAGTGACCCTGAACTATGTCAGTGACACAACAGGACAGACGGTCTACACAGTGCTCCCAGCTGTTCAGAGTACCATGGACATTTATAGCAATGACCAGTGGCACCGGACTGCCCTGTCATGTAGCTCAATATTTTTCCTCTTTAAAGAAATCAGTCGGAGAAGTACCATGTCACAGGAGTGACAGGCTCACTAAAAGCCACAAGAGACCATTAGCTCCGTTAGATGACAGTGGCAACCTGCATAAGACATGATTATCCTTTAATTATCCTTTAACCTTTTCACAGGTGACATACAGGAAAACACAATAGGAATTTATCCAGGTGACATACAGGAAAACACAATAGGAATTTATCCAGGTGAGTATTTAGCCTACCATAGGCCTGGAACATAGTGTGGATTCAAAGAGCATTGGCTTTTTGTGTTACCATCGTTGTTATTAATAATATAAAGTTACTGTTAGAAGCATGAGAATGATGTCGAGAAACACATTCATATCCTCACTACTGATATTGTCACCATCTATCTTCCTCCGAGCCCTGGTGGGGACCAGGAGGCCTGACAATGAGCCAGCACTGGAGGGTGGTCTCCAGGGGCCGAAGCCAGGGACAGGTATTTACTCTCAGCTGTCGGGACCATAAAGAGTCAGAGCCAAGACCTGAAGAAGTGCCAAGAGACAGAGCCAGAGGACCCAGAGCCAAAAGCGAGATCCACACATGCTGGGGACAGGGTCGGGAGCCAGGTAGAACTCAGAGCAGAAAAGAAGCTAGTCTGGAGCAAATCAAGGAGGCTCCTGCGAGGTTGTCCCCAGTGGTGCGGAATTGCCAGTTAGTTCAGCTTTGCAGGTCATGGGGCGTGGCTGCGTGTATCAGACTTTAGCTTATGCCACGAAACCATCCAGGCAGCCCTCCCTGGATTAGGTAAATCAAAATTTTTGAGCGACGGGGCCATGGGCACTTGGCTGTTTTTATTTTCATTTTTGTTTTAAACTCCCTGGGTAATTCCCACGGTGGAAGATTACTAGCTCTATACACTTCCCTCAGGAGGAATCCCTTGATAAATGAAGGGTGTTCGTACATCGTCATCGTTACCTGGCCTGGGAACAGCAGAGAGAGTCTACGTTCCAATTTTATCACCCCTCCTCTCTGGGTTTCATGGAGCCTTCGATGAGATGCTTTCGGGCTGACTTTCAACATCAGCTGGCTGTACGTAGCGAGGCTTTCTCCTCTGCTGCCCAACAGATTGATGCTCAAGTATCAGAGTAGAAACCGTGAGTGAGGACGGGCTGGCTTTCCAGCAACTGGGGGTGAACACAACCAAACGAAGGCGTGTCATCTCCTCGGTGACCTGGTGAAGACCCAGGGCTTTTTCAGTTGAAATGAAAATTAACTCTGAAGTCAACACAGGTCCGGTGTGTTCATCGTGATGGAGGATCTGCTCACTAGCTTCATTTGGGGCTCGAATCTTTATTGTCTGCCGGCAAGTCCATCTGTTTGAGGTTTGTTAAGCTTCTCTACTGAATTTCAATCAAGAACCTTATGATGCCCACTCTGGTTTTTCCTCCTTCCTCTCGAAAACTTGTTCTTCCTCCTTCCCCCTCCACGTGCGCTGAGAAACGCCATGTGGGCTTGATGTGAATTCCACATCCTTGGGTCTCTGCCTTGCTTGTGTTAAGATCACGTGCAGCTACCTCTAGCCATAATTGCCATTATAATTAGATGCAATTATTTGCTAAGTGTGCTTATGGATTTGCCAGAGAGGTGTGATTAATTGCCATTAATCATATCTTAAAGCTTCCCATCATATTAAAGGGCCACTTAATTCCTTCCTTCTAAACTAATTAATCCACAAGCGGTACGTGCTTAATTGTCTCTGAATAATTATCAAGCTGGTCCAGTCTCTGCCAAGCTCGGCCCGACGGGGGCAGTCACAGGGGCTCCTCGGGCAGCAGCATCCACCTGGATCCCTGTACGGGGAGCTGCCTCCCCTGGCATCTCCCTCTCACTGCCTCCTGGCCAGTAGCTGAACCAAGGCCACTTTGCTGACGACATTTCTGAACATTTTTGTCTGCTTCTTTTTTGAACGACTAGAGAAATGGAAGCAAGAAAACCCTCCCGCTCCTACAAAGCCAGTCTCTTTACCTCTAACTCAGCTCCTCACTGGGCTGCAGGGGGCGATCGAAGGAGGGTTAATGGTAAATGAATAAGTCTGGCAACCTGAGGAAGGCGTGGTGCCCAGGGACTAAAGTCACCAGGGATGACAGTCCGAGTCATACCACCCGGCAAGCCACCTAGACCAGCAGAGGTGTGTGCTAAGGAGAAGGGAGACAGCGACTGTCAGTTGTGGCCTTAAGACCAGTCCTGTGATGAGGACTGTAGTTTGTTCCACTTACCTTTTTTCTTAGATGCTTCTGCCAAGAAAAGGGGCCTGATGGCATCCTAGAGGAGCTGCTTCCAGCTCTTGAAAAGAGAAGCAGAGCCATGCACTGCGCCCGCTCATGAGCCGCCACGACCTACTTCGAGAACTGAAGGACGCGTTCGGCCTCTGCTTAGAGCACTGTGGCTGACGGTCCTCCACTGGCCTTTCATGCAATACTGCTGTCTCCCAAGGTCACGCCCCTTGTCAGTGGCAGCCTGAACCCAACGACTGGTCCACATGGAAGTAGAGAGATCCAGCACGCTCCAAAGAGTCAGCCGAGGCCTGTGATGTGATGAGACCACCTCACTGAAGCTCCCCCCTCCGCCGAGCCTGCTTCCATCCTGTTCCCGTACGGCTACGACCCCGAGAGAACTCCCTGACGGACCCCGCAGCCTCACCGCCACCTCCGACGTTGCTTCCTGCTGCAGAAACCCGCTTTGCTCAGGCACTGAGCCGCAGTCTGCCATCGAGCCCTTCCCAGCGACTGAGGTGGTATTTGCTCTACATCTGCCTTATTCCTTTCCTTTTTCCGATTCAGCTCACTGGACTCCTTCAAAATCCCAGCAGCCACTATTATTAGGAAATCCGGGAGGGGCCAGTGCAAGAGGCAGGCAGGGCACCGAGAGCATCACACCACGTGGACCATCATGTACAGGACAAGAACCCGGCTAGGAGCCTGGGGTCCAGGAAGCCAGGGGTGGACTCAGTCACAGCGAGAGGGAATTTCATTTCAGATTTTATTTTTCATAAGCAGCCTCACTGCTTAGGATCAGGCGAAGAATCTTCTGACAATAAAGAAGGACAAGGTCTTGCAATGCACGTGACAGCCTCGGCATCTGGCCAGTCCTTACTGTGGGGTCTAGTGAAAATAACACGGGCTTGGGACTAGAGTGATCAGTGTCTCACGTCTGGTTTCCCTGTCACTATCTGCATAACCCTGAACGAGCTACTGAACTTTGCTGGGCCTACTTTTCCCGTCTGTACAATAGGATGAGAAGAACCTTGCAGAGTTGGTGGGAGGATTAAATGAGATGATGTACATAAAGCCCCCAGCACAGAGCCTGGTCTTCAACA
The DNA here is from genome assembly GCF_000151845.1 of Pteropus vampyrus. NCBI lineage: Eukaryota > Metazoa > Chordata > Mammalia > Chiroptera > Pteropodidae > Pteropus > Pteropus vampyrus. Next base: position 1,996,048 of record NW_011888841.1, read on the forward strand.
GCTGATAGGCATTAGTAGTTTTCACATAATGGGTTTTTAAGCTTCTCAACATGATGAGTTATGACTAGTCTTTCCTAGCCGATTCATTTACCTCTCACGGTGCTATTTCTGAATAGGGAGACTGTTTCCACTCGGGGAGAACAAGATCTAAGTTTGGGGGCAGCTATATAGAGCAGGGAGCCATCTAATGAGTATGGCTTATTTTTATCCACCATTTCTGCATTTTAAACATCACTATTTTGATATAGGTCAGCTCTTCTGGTAAAGCGATATTCCTATTCACTTGCAAAAGACGAGTTATATAACACCTCTTGGCCCCACAGGACAGAAGGCAATCACAGATGGACAGAGTCGGCAAAGCACAACTTAAAGATGTGTGAGCTCAGGAGACCAGAAGGCCGGGGCTGGGATGGACAGAAATGATGACATGGCCCGGACCAGGATCTTTGCTGAGACAGTGTCACTGTGGAAATAGTTTCCCTGGTTCCCTTGTAATTCTTGAGTCATTTCTCCAGAGTCCATTGTAAGAAAGCAATGTCAGTAACGCAGGGAAATGCTTTACCTCCAGCGGAGGAAATGCTGGAAGAAACTATCAAAGGGATTAGAGAAATCGACGTTCAAGGCTGCCGTCGGGGAAGACCCACACCTCTGCCCAGCCATTCCGCATCATAGCCTTCAGGATTCTGTTGGCTATAATAGAATCCTGGGCTGGGAGGCCGACCGCGTGGCCCAGTGTGTCCCCATGTCCCTGGACTACATCTTTGGAAAAACTAGAAGATGGGCCTGGCCAAGGAACAGAGCGAAACGAGTGAGGAGACCAGGCCCCCAAACCCACTGAGCCCTCTGCTCGGTGAGTCTGAGGGGCCGGGGAGCCATGACTGGTACCTGGAAGGACACACCCACCGCAGCCACCCAGCGAGCGGCTCTGCCAGCTGCTCCGGCCTGTCCTCTCGAGCACACTGCACACGGACCTGGCACCTGGAAGGATCCAGAAAGTTCTCTGCCACCCTCCTTTTTTCTCCTCTCCCTTTCTCCATCCCTCCACCTTCCACCGCAGAAACGGCTCTGAGAAAAGAAGCCTAAAGCGAACTTTCCTCTCTGAAATCTCCTCCTGGGCGTTTTGCTGGTTAACGCTCATCTGGTTGCAAAGTGGAAGGTCGTCCTTTGCCGAAGGTGGTCCCGCATCGAGAGAGAATAGGGGAGGGGCTCAGGTGCTCCAGAGGGCTCTAGTTGACCCTGACCCCCCTGAGGTCACAGCCCCTGCTACCCACACATGGAAGGGACCCCTCTACTGCCCTAGCAGCCCTTTCCCGCCTTCCCCACATCCGCGCGGGCATCACGTGGGGCCCTCGGGCAAAACCACCCATGACGACAGTAACGGTACCATCAACCGAGCGTCGTGATGCTAAGAACTTCTCAGCCAGCACTTTATTTAAACCAGCAGCACTCCTGTGAGAGTAGGTGTTATTGTTTTCCCATTTTACAGTTCAGGAAACCCAGGCTTGGAAAGGACAAGTGACTCACCTAAGTCACATAGCGGGTCGGTGGCAGAGCCGAGACTCGCCCTCAGCTGCAGCTGACCACGGAGCCCACGCTCTCACCCGCACTTAGCTCTGTGGCCCCATGTGCCGGTTAACTGAGGGAGTTAAGTGCACGTGTCGGCTGTGGTGCCCGTTCCCCTGAAAAGCTCTCCGTAACCCGCCCGCTCCCACCCCAGGGCCCCGTTCCCCGGCCGCACCTTGCCCACAGCTGCGTTGGTCCCATTGTCTGTGTGTCTGCTCGCCTCGGCGGAGTGAAGACCCTGTATGGCTCTTGAGAGCAGGGGCTACGTTTCACATGCTCAGAGCCTTGTGCCCTGTGTAGAACCTGGCCCAGAGTGGTGCTGAACCTAAAACCTTCTAGGCCTTTCTGGAGACCGAGGCCACCATGCAGGGCCGTGAGGGGTACAGGTGGGAAGTTAAAATGGAATCTTAACTCAGCTTGCTGGAGCCCACGGCCCAGAGGGGCACCTTCTTCTGATGCTCACAGAGATGCCCATGGCTAATTCAGCCATTCTGAACTGGGAACGGACAGTTTGATGACTGGACTCCACAGCGTACAGCCCGATACTTCCAGTTCAGTTTATTTTAGGCAATCCAGCTGAGTTTCATCAACTGGGATGTGTTATAAACTGAATGCTTTCATCCTCCCGGCCAAATTCATATGTCGAAACCCCAATGTGATGGTGTTAGGAGGCGGGGCCTTTGGGAGGCGATTAGGATTATATGAGACCATGAGGCTGAGGCCCTCATGAACGGGGTCAGTGCCCTTATAAGAGTCACAAGAGAACCAGCCGCTCTCTGCTGTCTGCCATGTGAAGGCGCAGTGAGAAGTCAGCACTCTGCCGCCTGGAAAGGGGCCTTCGTCAGAACTTAGCCACGCGGTCACCCTGATGTCAGACGTTCAGACTCCAGAATGTGGGAAATAAATGTCCGCTGTTTATAAACCACCCAGCCGACAGTACTTTGCTAGAACAGGCCGACCGACTGACAGGATGTAACCTGGGGTGCCTGGTTCGGCAAAACCCACTCAAAAAATTCTCAAGATAAAAGTTCGGAACAGCTCAAGCTCGTTCTCCACCAACTCGTCTGAGAACTTGAAGTCTCCACAAGGAGCTCGGGCTCCGAATTGTTTCATCTCCTCTGACAGCCCGAGTTTAGTTCCTTTCAATTATGTGCATGAAAAATAGCATTGAAGCTAGTAAACCCACATCTCGGTGAAGTCTTACATTATTCAGAACCAGAGGAACGATCCTTTAAATAGAACCGTAGATTCATCTGTCTTTGCTGCCACATTCTCACCTTTAAAAATGAGAACCGACATTAACACCAACGGAGACCGATTTAAGTATTCCTATAATTTCTGATTAAATTAGCTAAAAATAAGTGTTATCGGTGATTCATGGGATTACTCATGCCAGCTAGGAGTGGCGCGTATCTTCTGGACACTGACATAAAATCCAGAGTCTCTCAACGTCATTTCAGCTGACGGTTTAGCCCAGGCACACGACACAGTCCCGGCCACGGGCTCTGGAGCCAAACTCACCGGCTGGGTCCCCAGCTCACCGCCGTGTGACCTCGCTCACCTGACCTCAGTGTCCCCACCTGCTGATGTGGACGTGTGATGGCTCCTCACCTAGAAGCTGTGGTGAGTGTTTGGTAGAACAACCCAGCAACGTACCGAGCGTGGTACCGAGCACGAAGAAATGCTTAAGTGTAATTAAAACCACTCCTTTTTTTTTTTTTTTTCCCCGAAAAATCACTCCTGTTGGAGATTTTAAATTATTCTGGAGAGATTTGGCCCCTTAAAAAGTGAACTCTGTCAGCTAAAAGTCAGTCTGGTTAACAGTGAGAAACAGTGCCTGACAAGAGATGCAGACAGTTCACTAGTTTGAGTGTGAGGCAGACGGAGTGAAGTCAGTGGCCCCAGCCACTGCGGCAGGGGCTGCCTTCCCTGACTGGGATAACTGGGCAGAAGAATCGATCCATTTATCATGCTGTCACCCTCCTTGTGCCCAGCGCTCGGGGCTTCCGGCCTCTCCCGGTTTTCTTCCCCCTGGTGGCCTCCGGGCCCGGTACGTGGCACAGCGGTTCCCGCTATGAGCGAGATTCTCTGTCCACCAGACCAAGGGGTCTTGAGCGAACTCCCTCTCAGCTCGACTCATCCCTGAGACTGAGGGGCATGGCGGTCACCTTGCGGGTCACAGCCCGTTATGGGTAGTGTTGGAGGAGGCGCGCCTGAGCCTGGACCAGGGGAGCGGCAGAACCAGAACAAAGGTACCAGAAGGAGGTCCTCTCGGTCCCCAGTTAGCCTAGGACCATCCTTGTGTTAGCACTGGATGTCCTGGGCCACTTGGAATGCCCGGCCCCCCGAGGACAATCCCGGAGGTCCCCGCATAGGCAGCGCCTGCACAGAAGTATCGGGCAATGTCAGGGTGGGCAGGAAGCCAAGAGCGCTGACCCCAACCTTCCAGGGGTGCTGTGGGCGTCCTTCCGGTCTCGTCAAACGCCTTCGGAGAAACCAGCGCTAGACGCCGGCATTAAGGATCATTTTTATTGCGCCCTTCAGTTTTCTCCAGTGTGAAGAATAGCAGTGCCTTCAGGCTGGGCACTCCCAGCATAATCCCTTTGTCACTCTGTGAGCAATCTCCATATGGCCCCTGTCCTTCATCCTTTGTCCTTCCGGGCTACAGGAGTCGGGCTCCTCTTCTGGGTCAAATTCTCATCCTTAGAACCCAGGAGGGGGCGTGGGCTGCAGGGTCAGAGCCCACGAGGCGCTAACCCGGCCTAGTCCAAACCCGAGGCTCCATCACGGCATCCAGTTCAGGTCTCAACTTTCACCGGGCGTGTGAAGGTTAGATGCGGCAGAAAATGTCCGACTCAGGGCAAAACCGAATGAGAGCGACGGGACTTTCTCCAGAGCAGCCACCCCCACTCTCCAGGGCTCTTTGAAGCAGTCCTCTCTCTACAAGCCCCCTGAACATCTGCTCTTAGCAGAGCCCTGCCCCCATGACACCTCCTCCGAGAAGTCTTCCCAGCCCCTCAGCTCCTTCTATAAATCCTGGCGCTCCCAGAGATTATACCATGAAGTTTCCAACATAATGACTGTCTTGTTTTGTTTCTTGATTGTTTCATGTTAATTTTATTTTCTCAATGACGTTTCAAGATCTTTTAGGAACAAAAAGCTCGTCTCACTTGTCTTACTCTCTTTTCTTCTTTTTTTAAACCTTCAGAGCATCTATCAGGGTTCCAGGAGCTAAAATACACTCAGTAAACACAATCAGAGGATGGTGAACAAATTCTGAAAACACCACCGCCCAGCATGACACCTCACGCTCCAAATCTCAATGAGTGTTTATTGAAGGAATGAAGGAAAGAACACTCCCCACTCTCAGAAATGGACTCCGCTCATCTACATTCCTCTGTTCACCAGCTTGGTAAATAAGAATTCACCAGCAACAGAATAAAAATATTTAAAAAGGGAACGAGACAAAAAATAATAAAGTGGGGTGAAGGGCTTGGTATTTAAATGGGTTCTTTACATTATATGGGGAAATCTTGGCTCCTGATTTGTTCATTTAATTAGCAGAGGGAGCTGGATGTATATTTGAAATACACATCTACCCTAGGCCTTTCCTCTAGAATTTTTACGTGTGTCACCTTTCAAAAACACCCTGCTTCTGCAGTGGCTGTAAGGCAAGCCACAAGATTGCAAAATGTCATATATAAAAACAGTAGCATACGTTTACGCTGCTGGGAGAAAATCATTCTGAGAGAAAACCTTTCACAATACTCTCAATGCTTTTAGCTGCTGCCCGCACGCTATTCCAGATTTCTATTTACTAATGATGGCAATTAAGGCAAAGTCTGAGGCTTAACAAAGTGATTGCTTACTCTAGAAGATATGCTAATCAATTTTCCTGCCGCACTTCATTTTTCCATCTAGCTCAGTGCGTTGTTCCCAGAGCATCGGATGAAGCAGCCCCTCCCTGTACCATAAAATCCATCTTCCCGGCCACATATGAAAACCCGACTGGCAGTGACCAGTAAGATTCTGCTGAAAGAAACGTGAAGAGAATGGCACAGAATCTCTAGCCAATTAACCTTCAACATCACTTATTCTCAGCCTCCTCGTTTGTGAAACAGGCCTGTGAGTTTGGAATCAAATGTAATCACTTATGCAAAGCGCTTACCGTGGTGTACGGAATAGAACCGCTTAAGGAATGTTAGCCATGGCCATAAGGACAACTGTGAAATATATTGTCGAAAACGACGTCGTCGTTATCGTTGTTGATGCTGAACTGCAAAGTATGCGGAGTTGGAGTCTCAGGTGACCAATTTAGGCCCTGATCACTAGAGAAAGGAAAGAACGAGAAAGCAGCAAGGATGAAAGGGACCCGAGGTCCTGGCTCCCCAGTTCTGGTTCTGCCGGCTTCTTGCTCTCGGATGTTCGCAAAACGGAATCCGGTGCCGTAGGTACCTGCCCCACGGCGGCCAGTCTCCCAAATGGCCCTCAGCGATTCTCACCACTGGCAGCCAAGCCCATGGAGGGTTCCTCCCACCTTCGAGGCTAGGTCATAAAATACACTGTGATTTCTCCCTCTCCTCTCGATCTCTCTGGTGGGACCTGTACCATGTGAGAGGCCACGGGAGGAGATATCTGGGAAGCAGATCTCCCACCCCAGCCATGACCGCCGGCCTGGCCAACGTCTGGACTGCAACCTCAAGACAGCCCCTTGAGCCAGAAGGCTCAGCGAAGCCACTCCCAGATGGCTGGTCCTCAGAAAGTCTGAAGCGATAACTATTTGTTGTTTTATGCCATTAAGTTTTCGGGTAATTTGTTACACAGTGAGATAACAAATACGTGGCTCTTGGCCAAAATTTGATGGAATGCATTTTTGTGTCTTGCAGTGCATGATCGCAGGCCAAGATACTTACTTTCAAAACAGTAGCTTAAGAACTAGAAATGCAAACAAAACTGTAATCGTGGAAGTTCTAAATTTTCTTTTTCCGAGGTGTCTAGAAGCTGACCCTAGTTTTAAGGTATACTGCTTACCTCCCTATGTATCTGTCTAACAGTTCCCACCACGCATCCATCTACCAATGCCATGCCTTAAGGCTGGGGTTTCAAGATAGAAGATTCATAGACAAATAATACATAGGAGTGGGGTTGGAGGGAATCACTTTTCTTTCTAGAACTCCTTTTGAGAATGTTTCTTCAGGAAACTTTTTCGACCAACTATTTGGAGTAAATGTTGAGCCTCCAGGGCACGATTCATTCAGTCTGAGACTGTGGGGTGGGGTATCTGTTTGGGTGGGCAGGCTTGGGAGCCAC
>NW_011888841.1:2002970-2016741 GCF_000151845.1 Pteropus vampyrus
GGTTCCTCCCACCTTCGAGGCTAGGTCATAAAATACACTGTGATTTCTCCCTCTCCTCTCGATCTCTCTGGTGGGACCTGTACCATGTGAGAGGCCACGGGAGGAGATATCTGGGAAGCAGATCTCCCACCCCAGCCATGACCGCCGGCCTGGCCAACGTCTGGACTGCAACCTCAAGACAGCCCCTTGAGCCAGAAGGCTCAGCGAAGCCACTCCCAGATGGCTGGTCCTCAGAAAGTCTGAAGCGATAACTATTTGTTGTTTTATGCCATTAAGTTTTCGGGTAATTTGTTACACAGTGAGATAACAAATACGTGGCTCTTGGCCAAAATTTGATGGAATGCATTTTTGTGTCTTGCAGTGCATGATCGCAGGCCAAGATACTTACTTTCAAAACAGTAGCTTAAGAACTAGAAATGCAAACAAAACTGTAATCGTGGAAGTTCTAAATTTTCTTTTTCCGAGGTGTCTAGAAGCTGACCCTAGTTTTAAGGTATACTGCTTACCTCCCTATGTATCTGTCTAACAGTTCCCACCACGCATCCATCTACCAATGCCATGCCTTAAGGCTGGGGTTTCAAGATAGAAGATTCATAGACAAATAATACATAGGAGTGGGGTTGGAGGGAATCACTTTTCTTTCTAGAACCCCTTTTGAGAATGTTTCTTCAGGAAACTTTTTCGACCAACTATTTGGAGTAAATGTTGAGCCTCCAGGGCACGATTCATTCAGTCTGAGACTGTGGGGTGGGGTATCTGTTTGGGTGGGCAGGCTTGGGAGCCACGTTGTTTTGTGTTTCTTCAGAAGAAACACAAAAAAGTGAGGGATGGGGAGAGGAAAAATCAAAGACTCCTTGATATGACTGTAAATTTACTAAACTCACAAAATAATTAAGGCACGTGAATCGGAGAGGTGAGACCAGCGATGGGGCAAGACTTTGTGTTCGTGCCGATGTACGAGAATAAGGACTGCCCAGGCAGCCCAGCAGCACAGAGGCAGAGAGGAGGCATAAACAGACATTGTGGGGAGGGCTTTTAGAGTTTCATAGGCCTGTAATAGTGCAGGTTGAGGCTCAGTTGACTCTCTGAGAGCCACTGAGTCCCAGTGGAGCATCTGGATGGATGGATAGATGGATGGATGGATGGATGAATGGATGGGTGGATGGATGGATGGATGGATGGATGGATGGATGAATGGATGGGTGGATGGATGGATGGATGGATGGATGAATGGATGGATGGATGGATGGATGGATGGATGGATGGATGGATGGATGGATGGGTGGATGGATGGATGGATGGATGAAGGTAGGCAGGTAGACAGGTGTGAGCTCCTTGAGGGCTGAGAGCAGCAGCTTCATCCTATCCATCTTTGTACATTCGACGTGGTGCATGGCAGAGATTTTATAAACTTTTATGGTATAAATGAAAAAATGAGCAAATGGGTGAAAGAATTACATGCAAATGAAAAACAGACGAATTAACTTGCAAGTATTAGTCATCTAATATATGGCCTCTACCTATCCAGTCACCGTTACGTTCGTCCTGAAATATGAGTTTATGTCGTAAGCTTACACATACTTCAGGGTTGCAGGAGATAATCCATCAGCTTAAATATACTTACCATAAAGCAATGCTTTGCTGCTTACAAAAGACATAATATTTCTTGCTGGTCCCCCAGATAAACATTTACGTTCTGTCTTCTCTTTCGGCCATGTGTCCGGGGGCAGTGGAGTGGGAGAGATTGCAGGATAGATATAATCAGCTTGTGCAGCAATATATCTCTGGCCTGAGCAAATCAGGAGCTACTACAAACAAGCTTGCTTGTGCTGATCAATGTCTTTGGATTCTCTTTCTCCGGTTTCTCTGGGATTCTGGAACTGAACATGTGATTTTTCTCTGCACGTTTGAATTGCTCGTCCTTGGACAGATGTGAGAGCCCCAGCCTGTGAAGTTCTAAGTCAGGCACAAAGCCTCTGCCAGCTCCGCAAACGTCCACACGCAGCTCTGTTGGTCTGCCTGGGTCTGCTGGCCACCGCAGATTAACTCAGATTAGTTCTTTTTTTATTAATCACACAGAAAGGAGACCATTCCAATATCAGCTATCATCTCCGGGGTAGTCCTGGTAGTTCTTACTTTGTCAGACCTTGAAATCCTCTCACGTGCCATGTTATAGTTCTGAGTTCATCTGAATTTATGAATTATTTGCAGAGATAATGAAACCTATCAGATTACCTTCCAACTTCATTCTAAATGAAATTAACTGGCAGGGAGACCGTAATGGCTATGGGAAGACTCCCAGGTCCTTAAAATAGCAGCCCGATTTCCTCTCTCCTTTACCCACGCTGCCATTCCTTCACGACCCTTTCCAATTAGCCTGCTACCTCCTTTTCCTCCTTATTGGAGAATTAGATGGGCAGGAGACTGTGTGTGTGTGCGTGTGTGTGTGCACGCATGTGTGTGCGCGTATGTGTGTGTGCACGCGCGCACACACACACACATACATCTGCTGATTCTCATTCAAAGGCAACAGTATTCCTCATCTTCCTGATCAATATCTGCCCACCCGCCAACACCCCCTCACTGCTAGTGAGGGTCTGGACGGCAATTCTCAAAGATGAAAATTAAACAGAAAGAAATTACAGATAGAACTATTCTTTTTTCTTTTCTCCTTTCATTGCCTGGAAGGGGATTTATAAATGTATAGCTCTAGCCTAGAACTTTCTCCTCATCCCCCTGTATCCCACTACCTTTTAAATATCTCACATCGATGGCCAATCGATATTCAAAGTCAACTTATCTGTGGTGAGGACCGTGACACATTCATCGAAACCCACCTAGACGACATTCCCCAGCCTTCCGTGGGGGAGGGGTGGTGTACAGCTGAGTTCTAAGCAAAGGACGGTGAGGAGTAATGTGTGTCAGTCCCAAGCCCGACCCCGTCAAAACCCTGTCACGTGATCCTGCTTGAGTTGCCCCATCTGTTGACTGAATGGAGAGATCCTAAAGGCCTCGTGGAGCCACAAGATGGAAGGAGCCTGGGTCTCCCAGGAAGGTCCAAAAATGGCTCACGGGAGCTAGGAGGGGTGGCCGGCGTTGGCTTTCACTGTGGTTGGGGGTAGGACAAGGGTGAGGGTCCCCACACGTAGGCCAGGTTTTTTGTGGCTGCATCGTCCCACTGGTGTCAAGGAAGGGAACGTGCGGACTTTCTTATCCACTCGTCCAGATGTGGAGAAGAAGGGGGCGGGGTAGTGATGAGGCTTGAAAAGCCGTCAGCCATCAAACAGCGACCACGGGGTCAGACTCCATCACGCCAGAGCTGGAATCACCTTCTCCTTTGCAATGTCCGAACTGAGCACGTCATCTTCCATGACCCAGCTCACTCCTGCCTTCTCCTGCTTCTCTGGGGACCAGACTGACCAACTCCCCCAAACTGGATATGAGCGAAGGGAAACCTTATGGAAGTGACCGGAGTTAAAGTCCACTCGCTCCGCTCTCACCTGCTCCCTTCGCAGCTCCCCCTCCCGGCCCCCCGCCCCCCCTCCCCCACTTAGAGAATTTCCAAGGGCTTGTGGGACGAGTGGGAGCCACCAAAACCCTGTTCCTGCAGGAAGCACTGTGCAAAGCTGAGCCAGCGACCGACTTCAGACACCCGCACAGAACCTGAGGGACCGCGGTGGACACCCCGTCTCTTACTGCCCCGCAGTGGCTTCCGTGAGCCCCACTGTCCCGAGCCAAGAATTATTGAAAGGTTTCCTAGATGCTCACGAGAACAGAAGGCGATAGACTTAGTGTTGGTCGCTCCGTGACTCTGGAGAGCCAGTCAGTCGTCTTTGCTCCTTTGAGCCTAGGAGTCCCACGTGTTAGTGATTCCGGCGAGAATGACCCAGAGAGGATTTTGGCGAACAACAATTTGCAGACGCCCTGAACGTGACTTTGCCTGTTTTCCTGCCACCGAACCAAGATGTTTCCAGGAGGTGGGCTGCACGAGGCCCCCACATCGCTTTAACTTTCTTCCCTCCTACGTTCCTTCCAGAAACGTGATCCCTACTGACCACAGTTCTCTCTGCTCCCCGCTGATCCTCAAAGAGATCCAAAAAATTCACCTTAATTTAACAGATATTTATCGTGGCCTTTTAAGGACTAAACCCAGCTCGGGGGCTAGTTAAATAAAAACCTGTTCCCAAAGAGTTTATAACCCTTGGCAACCTGAACTCAGCCCTTCCTATTTATGTCTGCAGTCGAATCACGTGGACGTGTCATCGGCACGGCTGGCCAGTTTGGAGCCAGCTTTTTCGCCCTACTTCTGATACTTAGTGCCACACGTGAAATCCGTCCCATGCTATGTACTCGTCTCTCAGTCAACCATTGACGCCAGAGAGCTCGGTCCGCCCCCTGGGTCTCCCCTGCCACATTTCACAGAGAGTGCCCCAAACCAGCACCTCCATTGCGTCTCAAGACGAGAGGTCCCACCGTTGAGGAAGCCTGCTGATGTGCTCGGTCCCGCGGTCCCCACTGGTATTTGACCACGGAACATTCCTTTCACCTGCCACCTCTCCAGGACCCTCACTGGGAAGCAGCTGCTCCAACACCATGTGAAGAGAAGGGGTGGTGGGGGGGAGCTGCTCTCGCCCCGCCCCTGCCCTCTGCCCTCTCAGAGCCTCTGAGTCTTTGAAGACAGTCTTCTCGACACTTCTCCCCAGTCCTGTGAAGTGGTCTAGAGTGTACCCTGCTCCGGAGACACTCGAATTTCTCACCCTCTGAAGGAAAGCGGCCTCAGACCGAACACCGGCCCTCGGGGAGAGCCCATGGGGGCTGGGGCCACTAGGGCCGTCTGCTAGCACTTCATCCTGGAACACGGCTCAGGTTTTCGACCGCACTGTTGGCTCAGCCTCAACCAGACTCATCGCCCACATCCGGCCACCACTTACCCTACACTCAGCCCTCTAGATTTTGCTGCTGACTTTTCAAGCCCAAGCTCGAGACCTTCCATTTATGCCTCTGACGTCTCCTTTGGCACCCCTGGGCTTGTGAGATAATTTGTTAAGTCTCCTGCTTCTGTCCTGATTTAATCATCTTAGGCTTTGCATCATCCCAGAATCGATCAGTTGCCCTCATGCGAAAGTCACTAAGAATAGATACGGAACAGGACAGGGTTGAAAACAAAGCCCATGGCACCCCACTGGGAACTACCTCCCACGTACTAGGCTGATGCCAACCCATGAATCGGCATCCAACTGATGTTAACCGTTTGGGTCTTGTGGGCTGGGCTTCCCCAAACCGTGAGGTTGCAAGGAACCCCGTGACAGAGACTCCCAGTAACCCAGAGCTAGGTGGCCTGTGTCTGAAATGGAGAGTGACCATCTTATTTTTACGCAGAAGCGGTGACTGCTGGAGCTGTGTCCTTCCTGCTACACTTCCCACTGCTCCCATAATCCTGTCAGGTAGGCACTCGATCTTGAGGGGTGGCAGTTTAACCCAATCAGGAAATTTTAAGGACCAGGTGCCCAGGGTGCAGGGTTCTGAGCATCCCTTAGGGATCTGGCCCATCTGCCAGGCATTAGGTTATGCTGTGGTCTCCGTCTCCAGCGGGTTCTCTGTACCTTGTAGGATCTCAGAAGTTATCTGGGCATCAAACTTACTCTCAGTTTAGCTATGGGAACATAAGGAGATCACAAGACCTGTCCGACGATGCTATCGACCAACTAAATTTCCCCCGAAGCCCGTGGTGCTGTCCAGCTGTTCTCATCACTACAATCAAAACAGACTGTCTGGGTTTGGAGTCCTGATTGACATGCTTCATTATAATTTAATGTGGAGACTGCTGTTTAACCGACTTCTCATTTTCTCTACTTCCCCTGCTCTAAAATATCAGAAATGTGTTTCTACTAGACTAGAAAGGTGATATTTTCTAATGTGCCAAGCATTTCTGAAAAGGCCAGGGTTTCCTGCTCAGACCCCAGTTCTGGGTTGGAACCGAAACGCTGCGGTGGCGTTTGAGCCTCTCTGCTGGCCGGCAGGAAGCTCCGCTCCAGGAAACAGAACTTCCTCAGGCTGTTGCTCTCTACATCGAAAGGTGTGTGTCTGGCCCCTGAGGACCCTGGGGGCCCAGGGAGCAGGCTGGCCTGCCTGGAGGAGAGAATGCACGTAGAGGAAGAGCCACCACAGGGCTGGTAGAAAGGGGGACACCTGTACGGTGATGAGCAAAGCCGCAGGGAAAGGACGAGCAGAGGAAGGAGCGATGGCTGCTTAGCTTATATTGTCTGCAAGGCAAAGCCCTGGGCACTTGGCAGACATTATCTCATTTATCACTAAGACCACCTCAGGAGATGGGTTCACACCAACATTCAAATGAGAGACATGGACCCGGCTACCTGAGGATCCTGGAAGCCTCCTAAGAAGGGACCCGCCCTCCAGGACGAATGATGGTGCCCACGTTAAGTCCAGGGCAGTGGGGCTTGGGTCAAAATATAAAAGTATTTTCATGCTCAGCAGAGTAGCTTTCATTTATATTACCTCCATGCCCAAGTCCTTGACATAAGACTTAAAAGGCTATTTTCCTATTATCTCTAGGGGACAAAAAGATCCTAAGTGACAGTACCACTGGCGTCACTGCTGTGGGGTGGGTGGCAGGTCTGGCCATGAAGGCAGTGGCACCTTCAGGGTTTTAAACATTGGGTTCTGGCGCCTGAGCCCTCAGAGGTATTGGCCACTCCGCGCCGGTCACTGGCTCCTGCAGTGTGGCCATACGGTGTGCCAGAGCTGGGAACAGTATGTACTAATAAACGTAAACACTCAGTACTAGCAAATGGTTAACAACCAGCTCTGGGGTGGGAAGTGCAAGGAGTGAGGGAGAAGCGACCTAATCTGTAGCATTTGCCGATTTCTGTGGTGTAAATTCTCCCACATGGACAACTTCAAGCTACAAACGGTACATCACTGAGCATAAAGATGAGAAGAGCTGCATGCTGTGTATTTCCCCCATGGACACGCTGACATAACCTCGAGAACTCAGATGATAGTAAAATGTAGTAAAATAATCAGGGGGTGATACATTTTGACTATATATAACCTTTGTTTTTAACATAATTTATTTCATTGTAAGCTTACATAACCATTTTCAATAATGACTGTGTGTAACAACCACTTAGCAAAATCCCTTAAAAATTTTAACAATGGGCTCTCTCTCATAAGCCTGAACGAGCCAGCTCTAGAGCATCACTATCTGGGAAGGAAGAAAATGTGGGCATCACGTGGTATCCTCGAGGTCAAGTTCATAGAACAGGAAGATACTCCTGGGGCATCTAGAGCTCTTTGGGCAGAATCTAACAGGAGCAAAATGATTATAGAGAGGGTGGGGACAAAGCCTGGACGATAGTATTTTGTGGCTGTGTTGATCCTGCTTCTAGTACTGGATCCCTGGCAGCCATCGAAATCCAGTGCGAGGTGTCAGCACTCAGGCCTTCTCTCTCTACAAATGCAGTTGTGTGACATACTTCCAGCACACGCAGAGCTCCTGGCAACAGGACACTCGGCTCCCCGTTCTCGGCCCAAAGCTAAGACATGTCCTCATCTTTCCCTAGGAACGCAGGTTGTGTCCTGAATTAATACGCCTCTGCTCAGCTCATTCTCCCCTCCGCCGGGGATGAAGCAAGTCACAGGGTCATCCCAGGGTCATTCCAGGGTCGTTCTAGGGTCATTACCTTCTCAAACACCCGCAGTGGTGACCGCCTTCTGCTTAAGCCTCGGGGGCAGAGCGGCCCCGCGGTGTCCAGCTCGAATAGACAGCCCTGAGATCTGGATTTCACCTGCCTGAGCACGTTTTGCAGTAGAGCAGCCCAAGCCCATGAAAAGAAAGGGTTATGAAACGGATCCGTGCGATGACACAGCGTGAGCGCAATTAATTGTTGTCAAAGCACTTTGCCGGTTGCCTTCGTCTCTCATGCAGAAAACAACAGTCATAATAGTGACAACTTTATTCAGCGTTGTTGCAATTACCACGCTAAAAATAGGAAGCAAAGAGGAGATTTTCTCACGAGGACTGAGCTCTGTCACCCAGGTGGCATGTCTGGGACAGTCTGCCCCCACGATCGAGGGAGGAGCGGAAGGAAGCAAAGCGTCACTGCGTGTGCCATGTGTTACTACGAGAAGCGTTTTTGCCGTTTGATTCTATAGAATCCTGTGAGCAGGGAGAGCGAAGTGGAGCACAGAGGACCATGATTTACTTTCGTTATCATCACCACACTCAAAAGGGGGTGTTACCGCCCCCCTTTCAGAGATGGGAAAGCCGAGTCTCAGAAAGGTCAAGAAGTTTACACAACATTCCGTAGCTCAAATCCTGTGGATAACGAACCCACTTACGTGGAGCTGCTTGCTGCGACACGAGCAGAGCCACACTCTGGGGCGCCCCCTCCCCTGTTGCTCCTTCATCCCCGTTTCTCCTCTCATAGTCCCCTGACCTCCCTACTGTCTCGCCCTTTCAGGAAGGCAAAAGCGGTCAGAAAGACCCTGGAGTCAAAAAGACTTGAGGCGGAGTCTTGGCTCCACGGCTTACCAGTGACCGTGACCTTGGCTCATTCATTCGACCTCTATAAGCTTTAGGATTTTAAATATACGTTGGGGACAGTCATCGTTCCTATGTCACAATGTTGTTGTGGGGATTAACGAGAGCGTGCCTGTCGAATGCTTTGCACAACACCTGGCACGTGGCATATATTCGACATTATTGGCTAAAGAACACGGCACCGAAAGAGGTCTCGGGTCCTAGGCTGACCTCCACTCGGGGCGCTGTAGGTGGGGACGAGGCATCAGGAGGGTCCAGGCATCTTCGCTCCCTTCCCTCACAGCCCGGTGACTTGTCTCCCTTCAGAGGACCTTGCCCTGGTGGGGACAGGGCGCAGTAGGGATGGTGAGGAAGACACCCTTACAAAGAGTTAAGCCGTGCCGACCACACACGAACTCACTTCATCTTCATAACAAGTCAGCGCAGTGGGTCCCATTATTCACTTCACTTAGCAAAGTGCAAAGTCAGCTGAAGTGACTCACCCAGGTCCCGCCCTGACCCTTTGGGCACAGCCTTACCAGCCCTACAGCTCTGTCTCCCTGAGGGAGCGGGGACCAGGTCACCAACGCCCCCTTCACATGCCATCTGTGCCCCCGAGAAACTCTCTCCTTGATGCCCGGACTCCTGCTTGGTAGAGAAAGCTCACTGTCACCCAAGGGTACCATTTCCCGTGTGATTTGTCCAGGGGCCATTGCTCCTGCCTCGCTCTCCTTCCTCCCTTTGGTCATTTCCGTGTGATAAACAATAGGAGACAAAGACAGTCACGCAGATCCAATGGTATGAGAAGCAGCAGACCTGGGTTTAAACTCCACCCCTGACTAGAGGTGCGTCTCGGCGAGTGACTCACTCTCATGGGTTCCCACATCTAGAAAACAGAGATGATACTGATCCCACAGAATTGAAGATGGGGATCAGAGAAAAGCACAGGAACCGTACAGAATAATACCTGACATGTCAATGTATAGCTACTGCTATTATTGGCCGCTCATTCACAGCGCTGAGCTCTCGTCGGCCTGGCTCACCCTGGAAAGACCCGCGCGCTGAGCCTCCCCGTTTCCTCATCTGCAAAGTGGGGATAAGGATATCCCAGGGGCCTGGGAGGGCTGTTGGGTGAGACCATGGCATGTAAAGCACTTAACACAGCGCCTGGCACGCGACACGGGCTCTACCAACTGTGCCCTTTCCTTACTCAAAGCGTCATGATTAGCTTCCGCCAGGAATTAAAAATTGGCTCAAACTCCCAGCAGACTATTCGATTTTTTTTTTCCCCAGTCCAACTTGCGAGAGGGAAATATTGATGTTTCTCTTTCATAAACGTAAGAACTGCCTCAGAGGTACTTGCAGCTTTTAAAGCTTTCAGAGGACTACCTTAGAGAAGATCTTCCCACGGCAGAGCAGGTCTGAGTCTGGTACATGAAGGAAAAGAAAATCAGGCACTTCCTCTAGCACTTTCTCTTTAAAATGTTCTCCTTTTCTCAAAAATTTAATGCTACTTATCAAACCTTAATAGGACCCTAAGCTACTTTGCCAGATCTCAGGCATGATGGAAAGAACGGGGTTTGTTTTTTTTTTTAAGTTACATGACCTGGATTCAAAGGCAGGTCTGTGCCTGCTGTGCGACTGTAGGCAAGTCGTTTACCCTCTCTGAGCCTCAGCTTCCTCACTTAGAAAATGGGAACCACAGCGTCGACTTCACGGGATTGGGAGGGAGGTCAAATGAGGAGATGTGAAAGCGTTCCGTAAAATGCTTAGCACCGTGCAAATGGGAATCGCTATTATTTACTGCTAAGAGAAATATCGAATTTAATGCTCGATCACTGTAGAGTACCTCAAGGAGATGGCATCTCTGTGTCCTCCTCCTTTCTAAGCTGGAATTTACTATTCCATTTTAACTGTCTTTGTGTACTGATGTCCACTATTATGAGCCACTTCAAATTTTTTCATAAGGAGGCAAAGTAGAAAAAACAAACAAACAAATAAAATAGCTCCGTGTCCGAGAATTAACCTAGACCATTTACTCTCTCTGGTCAGTTGCATTTCAAGATGGCTGCAGGCTGAGATTTGCAGCCTGGAAGCCAGGCCCGCTTCTCGGGATGAAGGCAGCCAGTCTTCCCAGAAACAGCGTCAACGACAAGGCCAACCAGCCCTAAAGCTAACTCTCTGCCCTAACAACATTTACCCAGCCAGGACGATGGGGGTTGGCCCAGGGTAAGCCTGCTCCCCAAAATACCACCCCGAATTCTCTGGTTTGATATATTCAGCCTAAGAGCAAAAGTCTATATTTTGTTCTCTGGAGAATTTTTAGAAGCCGAATGCCTGTTTGAAACTGCTTTTTCTACCTACCAGTTTACCAACCATATGGAGACGAATCCAGGCAGTAATGGGGTTTAAATGAGACAGCCAGGTAGTTGAGACACTCAAGTTGTCACTGCGTTTTAAACATAGCACACGACGTGTTACACAAATACCATTCATAGGCCTGAGTCACAGGGTTCAGATGAAGCTGGGTACATGTATAAATAGCCCGTGTATGGCAAATGGAAAAAAAGGAGGGAAGTTGGGGGAATAAGGTCAAAATCGTTGTGCCCAATTCGAAAATCATATAAATCTCAGCCTTGTCATTTACAACCCCTAGCACAACTCCTACGCGAAAAGGAGAGAATGTCACATGGAAAATTCTAAAGAAGCGAATGTCCTCCAAGTTGAACTAAACAGTACAATGATACAGCATCATAAAATGAAACTATAATTCCGTTGCTTCTTTTCTTCGCCGCTGAATGCCCGCAGTTCAGAGCGGCCACTCCAGCGTTTTCTGGCCTTGGAACTGTCGGAGGGATCCTTAAAAGAAGGTAGCTTGGACTCGTGTTAACCACTCGATTTGCATCTGATAACCCTGTGATGGCTTTAGGTGGCAACAGAAAAATACAGTTCATTGTGGTGAAAAACTAACACTTTAAACATGTAGTAAATGTTTAAAAAGTCATTGTTTCCTAAGATTCCCCCCTCCCCAGCCCACACCCACCTCTGTGACTTGGGACATAATTTATTACCAACGCACTGCGCCAAACCCAGCTTATTGTATCACTAAGGCGGGCTCTCCCGAAGCCGAGCATGAAAATAGATTCTCCCGAAGGCTCGGGGCTCGTTCCAGCTGAGGTCAAGGGCACACCTTCCAGACCCTCCCACGGAGGTGAAGGGCGTGGCCATGGCTTGGAAGAAGCCCAAGGGCCATGGGCAGCCCACAACATCCTGAGGCCTTCGATGGGTCCCGCAGACTCAACCTTGACTCTGGGTCATTCTGTTCCTCAGCGGGCACCTTCCAGCCTTCCCGTCTCCACTCCCGTGGTCCAGGGACCCAGGGTGCACCTGTGGGGAGCCGTTCGAGGAAGTGGATTCAGGGAGCAGCAATTCTCACTCGGGAGCAGTCCAGGGCTTTGTCCCCGCGTCCCCGCTGCTCAGAAGGGATCTACGACCCGAGCGTGGGTGTGAAGGCCACAGACTGTGCGACACAGGGCAACGACGCATGCGCAGTTAACTCGGCCCCCGGCTGCGGCCTGGTTCCAGTTCCCGACTCGGTCGGAGGGTCCGCCGGGTCTCCTCCTCACACATCCCCTCTGCGGTCCCTTCTCCAGTCGCCAGCAGAAGTGACTTCTCAGCCTCGGGCCTCCGCCATCCCAGCCTCTGATGACGCGCGTGGTCTTTGAGTTAGGAGCTCACTAAAGTGTAGATCATGCTAGAAGCGAACAGAAGATGGAAAGACGGCATCAGCGGGAGCCCACGGAGGCCTCGGACCGGCCCTCAAAAGAGGGACCTACCTGCCAAAAGCTGGACCCTGTGTCGTTCCTGTCGCTTTCTCTTTCCTGTCGCTAAAGCATCTCGTCTACTCCCCCTCAACATTTGACTAAACATTTGTTAGGAGAGCATAATGCGTCCCTTGGAGAAAAGATGCGACCGCTCTAAGTGCCTCTCATTGTTCTCAGGAGAATGATTCTATGGCTGTCAGTCCTCTTCTCGCACTTGCCGGGCAGGTCTGGGGGGAGGGGAGGGGGATGGGTGCAGCGGATTCTTTATGCCACCAGCTGTGGCTGTGTCCAGGGGCTCCGGGCTCATGCCAGATGACATGTTAGAGCTGGGGAAGTGACCATCATCACTAGCGCAAGGACACAGGCCCTCTGGGTACACAAATAAAATGAATTCTTAACTGGGGAGCTCCCTGGCCCTCGAGTTTTTCACCGAATCCAGGCGTTAAACATGCACTAGGAGCACGTGTTCTATGGCGATCGGCTGTGCACGCCCAGGCCCAGGAAGGCTGCGGGCTAATCCTGCCAGACCGAGGAACAGTCTGCATCAAAATACACACTTTGTCGATTGGGCAGAAAAAAAGCAAGCACATTTTCACATGGTAAAGAATAAAAACGATAATCTAAGAAACAAAACCAAAGGAAAGAAACTGAGCGTTTAACTGAGTGCTAACCCTATCCGCCCACAAAGCCCCAACGAGCTCTTCTGGGCAGCTGAAGTTCCAGTTTTGAGAGTCCGTTCATGGAGTGCCTCCTGCAGACCAGGCACCACCCACGGTGCTGGGCAGCAAGGCTGGGCACCCCCACCTTGAGGGCGCACAGGGCCACGCTGCAGCAATAACGAGGGTTTAGTGAACACTTACTATGTGCCGGGCACTGGCCAGGGCACTACAGATGCAGAGGTGAAGGAAACAGACAAGGTCTCTGCCATCACGTAAACCATAAACAACATAATTACAGAGTGAGAGAAATAAGCGTGAGGGGCGGCAGGCACGGCCTGCAGTCACTGGCAGGAGGGTGGAGCCTGCTACTCCAGGTAGAAAATGGCCTGCTTTACACTCCTGACTTGAAAAGATCAGGCAGACAGAGTCCACTCTGGACTAACCAGCTAGTATGAGCGTCAGGGTTCCGTGTATTCGTGTCATTAGCATTATTGTTAGCTAGTCACCATCTGGTGTAACTTGCAAATGTCCCCTGGTCCACAAGGCGACCTGCATAGGGGTGGCTTCGGGGGCTGGATGGTTAGCACAGCATAGAGGGAGGAGCTCACGCTCTGGGACCAGATAAATTGCTGTCGGCTAGGACCTCGGACACATTTCTTGACCCCTCTGAGGTCCTCAGGAACCCCAACCCCACCTTTCAGAGTCCCCAGCTGCTGTCACTTGAGCCTCTTCCACTTGTTCAGCTC
>NW_011888841.1:2016791-2020103 GCF_000151845.1 Pteropus vampyrus
ACAACATAATTACAGAGTGAGAGAAATAAGCGTGAGGGGCGGCAGGCACGGCCTGCAGTCACTGGCAGGAGGGTGGAGCCTGCTACTCCAGGTAGAAAATGGCCTGCTTTACACTCCTGACTTGAAAAGATCAGGCAGACAGAGTCCACTCTGGACTAACCAGCTAGTATGAGCGTCAGGGTTCCGTGTATTCGTGTCATTAGCATTATTGTTAGCTAGTCACCATCTGGTGTAACTTGCAAATGTCCCCTGGTCCACAAGGCGACCTGCATAGGGGTGGCTTCGGGGGCTGGATGGTTAGCACAGCATAGAGGGAGGAGCTCACGCTCTGGGACCAGATAAATTGCTGTCGGCTAGGACCTCGGACACATTTCTTGACCCCTCTGAGGTCCTCAGGAACCCCAACCCCACCTTTCAGAGTCCCCAGCTGCTGTCACTTGAGCCTCTTCCACTTGTTCAGCTCAGAGGCAGCTCTCCGCACACGGGGTCCCCTTGCCTCTGCAAAAGAGTGTCCTAGGCTGAAAGTCCTACACGCTCCACCAGCTCAGGATCTGAGGGTCTGGGAGCTCCTGACGCAAGAGAAACAGGGTCTCTGAGGATCCCTGAAGGGCCCCCAAGAGATCGAGTTCAACAGAGAAGGAGGAAGCCCGGCAGCCACCCGGGGTCCCAGTGAGGCAGGAGGAGCAGTTGTTCCCAATTTTGTTTTGGAAACAAAGTAATTAACGAATGTCACGTGAAGCTGTGCCAAACTGAAGTAAAGGACAGACCGTCAAACAGAATGTCTGGAACACAGTCAGTTACAGAAAGATCGCACCTGTCTAACGCGGGCGGGAGCCAACACCGCCCCAGACCGCCCCCTCCCCCACAGGCTAGCAGACGGCCGCTTTGCTCCCCGCTTGGCTCCGTGAATTCTTAGGCCTTCTTTCCCTCAATGCCTCGGGCTCGGCAGTTACTACAACAAAATGGAAATGAGGAAGCCTGACCCGCCTCAGCCTCCATTCAGCCTAAGATGGCTCCCACGCTAATGGGACAGGAGCCAACGAAAGTCCTTGTTCTGCCGGAGGGGCAATGCTGCCCCTGGGGACAGGCCACTCAGCCTATGGCTCTGCAGCAGGGGCGATCTGCAGGCCCACAAAGGAAGAGGCTGAGCAAAGAGACCTAACCTCCATCGTGGCCCAAGGAGACGAGTTACCAAGCCCCTGAGGGCTTAGGCCACCCTTTATAGGCTTTCCGAGACAGGAGCCAGCCAGAGTAGGCTTTAGACGACAGAGAATTCAGACCTGGAGTCAGAGAGACTTGGGGGAACCTGCTGGCACCTAGGAATTCTCTAGAGAGGCTTCGGAGACCCTCGGGCTCCTTGCGAGTTGAAGCAGGCAAGGCCCCAGGACACTCCGTCCAGGAGGAGGAGGGCAGAGGTCATCCTGAGCCTGGACCAACCCTTGACACCAAGAAGAATGTGGGAGAATAGCTCTGAAACCCAAGGCTGAGTTGTTCCAGGGGAAGCTACACCCCAAGGTCTCCGAGTCTTCTGGACACTGGGGACAGAGGGAGGGGAGGGAGAAGGACCAAGCAGCACCCCAGGGCGAAGGGTCTCACTCCCAGGTGCGCTGCTGAGCCTCGAAATTCTGCATCAGAGCTAAGCCCAAGAATCTGCGTTTTTAAGAAGCACTGCCCCTCACCCCTGAGGGTGATGCAGGAGCTCCAAAGACCACATTTCGATCAAGACTTTTCTAGATGTTTCCTACGACAGCCAGCAGTTCAGAGCTAAGTCTCTGGGATCAGACTTGAGATGGACCCACAGCTGTGACACTAGTAGCTGTGACTGAAAAAAATATTTAACTATCTCAGAATCCATTTCTTCACTGTTAACATGTGGGCGATGATAGCATTTAGCTCACAGACTGAGCAAGGCGTGTAAAGCTTAGACCACAGCCTGGCTCCTTGTTAAATGCTGGACAAACACAGCCACCTGTCAACCTGTTCAAGCCCAACCTGAACCCTGAGGTGGCCTTAGAGGCTAATACACCCACCCTCCTCTTCCTCACCCGGCTGCTACCAAGCAGGCCATTCTGGAGACAGTACTAGGCTACCTGAAGATATCGTGCCCTGCCACAGGTAGCAACAGGATAGCAAGGTGACAGGTGAGACACCTCGGAGATGAGCCCAAATAGAAACAGAAAGGAGGAAGAGATGTTTCCAGAAAAGGCAATCTCTGTGCATCAATGCAGAAGACAGTCTGTTTCCAGCCGTCTGCTTAACCGGGAGGTTCTGAGTAAAGAGGTGGCAAGATGGGAGGTTCCTGAAACGCAATTGCGAAGTCAGCGCGTTTTCCTTAATTAGAACGGTGTGACGTAAAATCGGGAGCATTGTAAGCGTAAGCACTTCATGACCCGACATGCCCCTTCGCGAAGCATGACTGCCGCCACCGAGGGTCTCTGTTATGGTCCCCAAGGGTGCTCACACCCAGGCTAGGGGACACGGGGTGCTGAGGCCGTGCGTCGGGGCCACGGATGCCCTGGCTGGCTGGACTGCGCAGGCACCGGGGGCAGGGCGGCCGCGGACTCACCAGTACAGGTAGTAGAAGAAGGAGAGGAGGTAGAAGGCCAGCTTGCACCAGGCCTCCTTCTGGCAGTAGCCCAGGGTGTCTGCGTTCATGACCACCGGCGGGTCGTAGGCCAGCTCGGAGCTATCTGCCGGACAGCGGAAGTACCTGCGGGGGGAGAGGACACCTGAGGCTCGGAGGGGGCATCCGAAGTCGTCTGGGCCAACGGGCCTCTGCGGAAGCCCCGCGGAGCGCGGGCCGCAGCCGGGGGGCACTCCGGTCCCGCACGCGGCGATTTCGCCCACATACCGAGCTGCGCTGCCAGAAGGAAAAGGTGTCGCCCGGTGGCACCCGGGGGGTACCAAGAAGAGCCTCCGTTCCCCAGGGGCGTGGAGAGGGGGTCTGCAGTGTGCCCGCCTGGGTACCAGTCCCAGGACGGGTGCGGGCGGACGCAGAGCTACGCGTCACAGCTCCACCTCCGCCCTTAGTTACCGTGGACTGAATGCTGTTCTCTACCTGAACGTTCTGGGAGGGGCATCATATTCCCGCCTGAGGATGCGGTCATTTACGGGTGCTGTTCTTCTTGAGAGAAAGGCTGGGAACGGCAAAAAGAACATGGGCCACCGCGGGAGAGAGCAGCCAGGAGGGGGCGGGGGAGGGGGAGCAAAGAGCAGTGGGTGGAAGAGACAGAATGGAGAGAGCAGACTGTGTCTGCTTCAAAATGTCACGTCGGCTCAGCGGGAACTGGCCTTGTTCACGGGAGGAGAGAG
>NW_011888841.1:2021488-2038837 GCF_000151845.1 Pteropus vampyrus
GATGTCTCTGCTTGGCTTCTCTCTAAATTCACATTTTAGGAGATTACCAGTACTTAAAGCAGGACTTCCTTACGTAACAGAAGAAGCCTTTTCCCTCCTGCCTAAACCTGTAATTTCTCCTTTCCTCCTGCTCTGGGTCAATAACACCATCGCCCACCCAGCCGCCCAGCTCAGGGGCGCCCTCTCCCTCACGTCCTGCACCCAATCACCAGCCAAGGCCTGTCCAGTTCACCTACGCGAATCCTCTCCTCTCTCTGCTCCAAGCCCACTACCTGCCTCAAGCCTCTGTTATCACTTCACCTGCCGCTTCATCCTAACTGGATTTCGTCCTCAAAATTTCACCCTCCAACCCACCCTTCCCACTGCTGCCAGGGTCACCTTCCTAAAAATCAGATCGCATAATGCCATTTTCCTCCTCAAAAACTTCTGAGGGCTGCCCACTGCCTGCAGGGTAAATTCATCCCAGCTTCTCCCATCGAATCGCGGCAGACCCTCCACAGCTAATACCCTGCTGTCTGTCAACCCGTCTCCACTCACTTCCCTCCCCGAACCCCCACATCCAGCCACACCGAACATACTGAGTGCTCCCCAAACACACTGAGTGCCCCCTGACCTCCGAGCCTTTGCATATGCTAGTCCCGCAACCCGAGACGTGCTCCTCCAGATTTTCCAGGGGCGCTCTTCCGGTCTAATTTAAACGCTCATTTCTCTACTCTCCTGCATGTATTCTGCATATATCCCTTAGTAATATATTTCCCTCTGCCTCCAGGGTGCACATTCCTTGAGGGTAGAGATTATATTTCACATTCGTTTTGTACTCCCCCACAATGTCTGGCATATGGCATGTGTTCCACACGTTTGCTAAATGAAGGAGCGAATGCTCTCGACAGGACTAAACAGAGACTATATTCTATGGTAAAATGCCAACGATGAGATATTTGGGGGGGGGCGGGGGAAGCTCAGGGAGCAAGAGGTAAAGGGTGGTTCATGGATCTGCTCAAATGCATTCTTTACTCCTTGTGTATCCCCCTTCCTGCCTCCCATATCCATATGGCGATTAGATTTGACAAAAAAGCCCAAATCACATGATGGGATGCATGGTCTTAGCAGGGAATAGAATATTTAAAATCAGAACCATCCCAGAAAACCCAGCCCATCTGGTAGGTACTTTTTAAATTAAGATCTAATTCACATACCAAAAAATCCACCTTTTAAAAGTATCCAAGTCCGCGGTTTTTAGCATATTCATAGAGTTGTACAACCATCCCCAGTATCTAATTTCAGGACATTTTCAGCACCCTAAACAGAAAACCCTGTACCCACTGGCAGCCGCTCCCCATTTCCTGCCCGCCTCCCAGCCCCTGGCAACCGCCACGCTACTTCTGCAGATTTGCCCATTCTGGACGTTTCATATAAATGGACTTCTCCGGCGAGCTGCTTTCACGTGTCATTTGTTTCAAGGGTCATCCATGTCATATCCGTACTTTATCGGTTTTTACTGCCGAATAATATTTCATTGTAAGGATATACCACATTGTGTTTATCCAACCCGATAAACATTCGGGTGGTTTCTACTTTTCGGCTACTGTGGATAATGCTGTGGCTGCTTTTGACACTGACCTACAAGGGCGGAGGCTGCGGTTAGTGGAGCCGATAAAAGGACCTTCCTTTATTGGACTTGCCGTCCGAGAGCAGCTTGGGAAGAAGGCTCTGGGGAAGAGGTCTCCAAAAGGAAGGGGTGAGGGAGGCCCCAGGCGGCTGGACTGTCTGCGGGACGGCGTCCCTGGAGGGCAGGCTGCCCAAGCAGAAGAGGAGCAGGACAGACGCGTCCCAGGCGGACTTACCTCCAGAAGTGATAAAAGAGTAGAGGGACGTTCAGCCCCAGCGTGAGCCACTCCTGGGCACACAGGAACATGACGCAGAAGAGGCTGTGGATGGAGTATTCTGGCAGCACCAGCTGAAGAGGGAGCAGAGACACAGGCCTGAGTTAGAGGGAGGAAAAGTCACTCCTGCCTCTGTGGCAGCCACCTTCTGCCCAGATGCTGCCTCCAACATACCGGTGACACGAAGGCCCTCCCTGGAGCAGCAGAGTCACTACCTCGAGACTGCGATCCCTCTCTGGTAAGTTCTCCTCTTTATGGTGCTGGAGCCATGCTTCATATCCAAACTCCAGTGGACACAGGCCCTCGGCACCGTACTCACCAGAACAGGGCACTTGTTTCTAAGGGCCACCCGTGGAGGACCGCTGGGAAGACCAGAAGAGGCCGTCCAGCCCCTGGGATGTCTGACCCGAGGCAGGACCCACTAGGATAAACACTGGCAGGGTTTCCAGCGATTCTATAACCGCCCTGCTCCTGTTTTTCTAGCCCCTTGTGTCCTCCTATAGAAACCCACAAGCCGAAAGCAAATACGTGTATTTATTTGAAACATAGGAGGGTTGGGAAAAAGTTGAGCATTTTGCTTGATGGCGGGTAGATCAAGGGGAGCCCAAGAGAAAGGACATGTCATAATGATAAAGAGGGAAAGCTTAGCCTCTGGAGGGAGGGCCGAGAAGCCAGCCCAGACCAGGAAGGGTCACGTGGTGGAAGGTGGCCAGCAGGAAGACCAAGCTCCCCAACCCCAATCCACCCACACGGGCGTAAATGAGTAGAGCGCAAAATGCCTGTGAACTTCCTCCCAAGGGTGTTTCCATCTTAACACCCTTGGGAGGAAGTGACTAGAAAGTCAAAGTGACTTAGAAATCAAAGTGACTACAAAACAGAAGTATGGTCTCCAGGCCAGAAGTCAGGGAACCCGAAGATAGAGGTGCAAATGCACCATCTTTCCCAGTCATACGGGAATATGGGGGAAACGTGTAGGTGGCAGAGGGGCGCGTATAGCCTCTGCATATGGTTAGACCATCACAAATGCCATAGTCCTCCTAGCAAAATCTTTCTAAGCATCCTTCAAGGCCCACCTCAAATGCCCCTTTCTAATGGGAGCTCTACGACTCTGAGCCTCACAGCACACGTTCTGTCCCTCTCCTGGGGGGCGGGGCTCTGCACAATCCATCCGTCTGGAGTCACTGCCGTCCCCCTACCTCCCAGCGCGTGCAGATCTCCCGCACTTACTCCGTGAGCCAAGGCCACGCTCTCGTCCTGTCTCGTTTCCATTTGCAAAGTGTCGTTTGCACTAAGTATGGACTTAACAAGGATTCGATGAAATGAATTGAACTGACCCAGGGCACATGTTTGCAGCCCAGCTGGCTGACGTTAGGGATGCAGCCTGTGGCCACAAACCAAGATTTCCCTGGGTGGGAAACGAGCTGTCTCAAACCGTCCCACGTGGGTACAGAACGTGACTCTGGTCTCATTCATCACCTCTCTGCGGTCAGATGCACTAACTGCCCCAGATGGGAAATATGGGAAGGGGGGCAGGGGGGCAGGGGAAAGGGACAAGCATTAAAAGTACGTAGACAAGAGGCGCACACGTACAATATGCATTTCGTAACCAAGAGGCATCATCTTTATTCTCAAGTCCTGGGAAGAATGAACTGCACGGACCCACGTCTCAGGCTGTAACCTTGGAATCAACATACAAGAGCCGTCGCTGCGGTGGCGGTGACCTCGGTGGGGGAACCGGGCGCGGCCAGCCCCATGAGCCTCAACCGCCTGGCGGGAATGGTGTGTCTACTGTGTTTTTGCCTCACAGGACCCTGCGGCCATCTCTGCCAACCCCATCCGCGCCAGCCAAGGCCCCACCCCGCCCCCTCCCGTTCACAGAGAAAGGCCCCCGTTCTCAGCCAGCCCCAGCAGGCAGTGGCTGTGACTTCTGCTGTGCGCATCTCGACGTTTTTTTAATCATCAGTTTCAGCCACTTATGCTGAGATAATTAACATGTTTAGAGACAGCCACCCTAGGCCTGAATCATCCGTGATAGCACCATCCTCATCTCCAACTGCAGTGACAAATCTCTGACTGATTACAGCTTGGATTTCAGGTCCCCCATTAATCACGACTGCTTCTTCCCTCTTCAGGGCTTGATTTATAGTGGAAGCTGCCACCTCCAGAGCAGGAAGGATTCGTCACTGTCACCACGCGGAGGAAAACTGCTTACTGGAGGCCAGCTGGTTCTGGAGGTCCCCAGCCTGCCGGGGAGTGGGAAAAAGCTGAAGCAGTCACCCAGCTCTCCTGGGTGGCTTTTCCCCAGGCCTCTGCCGCGGAACGGGACCCTTACAAGTGGGAGCGGCCGCTCCGACTCACCAGGGAGACCTAGGGGTGCGACGGTGCCCTTCCCACACACGCCGGTTCCCTCCTCCTTCCCCACTGCGTCCTTGCTGCGATGGTGTGGAAGGCGGGAACCTACAGGGGGCACCATTGCCACCCACCCATATTTCCATCACTCCAGCCTTGGGAACACAGAGAGTGCACTCCTAGGCTCCGGTCCTTGGGTGGGCTGGAGGGCTGGGGCAGAAACGATGGCAGAAGAGGCTGGCACATCCACTAGCCAGTGCAAAGTGCTCCCGAGTCAGTCTCTCGCCCCCCGACTGAGCGCAGGGTGGCGGGTACTCCGTCACCCTGAAACCATAAGCGAGGAGAGCGGCCCCAGGACAGCCGGTGATGGACGCAGGCTGTGAGCGAGCAGGAAACTGAGGTTATTTTAAGCCGCCGAGATTTGGGAGCTATTTCTAACCATAGCATAATTTAACCTATCTTGTCAGATACAGAATGAGTAATCAATGGGCGAAGGGAAGCAATGTTCATCTCTCTTCATCCTCCCTGGCCGTCCACACCCAGACCTCCCCTCCGCAAGCACAGGGCATACTCAAGCGGGGGCTGGACAGCCCCAGGCGGGCATAATGCTTACTCACCTGAGTGGACAGGTGGAGCGCATGTCCCCTCCCCACCCTGAGCTTATCTACCTGTTACATAAGGACCTCCCTAGAATCCGGCAGGCAAACTACGGGGACACTGAGTGAAGCACTCAGCGTACCCCCACGACCCCGAGTCGTCCCTTAGCACTGGAAAACACTGGGTTTTTGGTAAGAGAAGTTACTGAATGGCGCCAATCTCATTCCTTCAGACGACAAGCAGAGGAACTGTTTCACGCAGGCCACAGTCTGTTGAATTCCTGTGTCTTATTACGCCTTGCTTTATAGAATTACAAATTATTAAATAAGTGCTCTCGAGAAAGGGATTGTGGGATTGCTGAGGGGCTCGCTGAGGGTTCTGTGATCAAGGCAGAATCAAGGGAAACTGGAAAGGATGAGTCCAACCTGATTCTGGGAGGGAGCCAGAGGGCAGCGTTTCGGGAAGAAAAGCCAAGAGAGCTAAAGCAGAGAAAGATGACAGTTGGCTGTGAACCGGCGTGTGTGGGAAGGACCCGCCTAGGTGGGTCCTGTACCAGCCCACCTCCAAGGGCCACTTATTCGACACGGAATGGCATGAAAGCCGGACCTGACAGGAGCCACGGGCTGGGTAAACGTTAGCTTTATTCTCCTCCTACAAGGACCGACCTTCTCAGCTCCTGGTGCCAGAGCCTTTGGGTATCACTATCATTAACTGAAGGGCGGGGACCTGTCATGAGAGTTCGATGACAACTCAGCCTCCTCTCAGTGTCCCCCTGCTCTGATGCATGGCAGAGGTCAAATGTCAGGTGAAGTTCTCGGAGCACAAAAGCAAAGCTCATATCCTTGGAAGGGAATATGTCAAAGACACTGCCCACCAACCAGCTGCTTCCATCAATTCTAAGAGTGTGGGCGTGGCCTCGGGTGAGGACCGCCTGTCCTGACTTCCTGTCCAGATGCTCGTCCTTAATTTCCATTTCTTGGCAGACATTTCCATCTGGGTATTCCACAACCACTGCATGCTAAAAACTCACGCTCCTCCCAGGACCCGCAAACTATATCTCCTAAACTTCCAATTTCTGATAACAACAGCCATCTCTGAATCCTTGGCCTCATCTACTTCCATGTCGGGCTGTTTCCAAATCCTGCCGTTTCTTCTTCACATCCAGCAGCTTCCTGTCCACATGCTCCCTCCATCCAACAGAGCAGCCACCTCCTCAGCCCTGTCCATGTCGCTCCCAGCTCAGCTCTAAGCCTTCAACCACGACCTTGTTTTTCCAGGAATTTAATTTAATTTTTATTTTATTTTATTTCTGTTCAAAATCTTTCATTTCTATTTATGTATCCATTCATTCACTGCTTTAGCCCACAAACGATTTTCTATCAGCTTCAGCACAGACAGAGAGGTGACGGCCAGCACCCCTACTGCTGGAGATCTGCTCCTGGCTCCCGCCAGGCATCCCAGGGGGTAGGCCGGGGGGCTGGCATAAGCATGCCTGGGCCCAAACACACTACGAACAAGCCACGGAAGCCACGGGGAAGGGCCCAGGGCTGAGTGTAGCTTGAAGGAAGTGGCAGCTGTGAGACCCAGAGTCTCCACCCCCCTCCGAATGGACCCTGTTGCCTCAGACAACAAGCTTTTCTGCCGTGATCATATTGAGTTAAAAGTATTGGCCCACAATCTCAGAGTGTTATATAAATTCTTACTGGTTACATAACGATCAACTATATGATATTGAGAAAAGCAGCTAAGCACGCTGTGTCTCATTCTCATCTGTAAATGCCAAATTTGCAACCTCCCCACGAGGCTGTTATCAGGGGCACACGATGTCCTCCCAGTGACTGCTCGGGCGCTATTGGGATGAACGCGATTGTTGTTATTCACAATCACATGCCAGCTGATGACCGTTCTCAGGTAGGTTACTTGTCGCTCTTACCTTGATAGGTAGCGGAAAGGCCCTGAAGCAAATCTGCCTTCCTAATTCTCCAGCTAGTTTCTACTGACCGCCCCCCCCCACACACACACACACACACACTGATTAAACCAAGCTCCGGCTTCCCCAAGTGGGAAGAAAAAAACTGTTTCATAGTCTGCCGCTCAAACCATAAAACTTCAGTCGCTGCCTGTTTTCGACAACACGAATCCAGGGCCCGGTGAGTCTGCCCGAAGGTGCATCTGCCGGGCACAGTGCGGGTGAAGAAGAAAAGGGTAACGCCTCTTATATTTGAATCCTCAGCCTGTGCTAAACTGGCCCTAAATCGGAGGCGCCTGTCAGGGCAGAGGGAATTTTCTCATAGACGTCCAGTATGGAGATCTGTTCTCCATTTGTCCCCAAATGGATAATCATGCACCTGAGTCACGAGGGGACACGGAAGGAGGGGAAGGATGGCGTGCTCGGGCTCCTGGGATTTTGCTACACTGCTGTGAGAAAAGTGCCCCAAACGCTGTCAGGGAACCTTGTCTGAGCCCCTTTTGCTACCCTGGGCCAAGCTCTCCTGGAGCACCCACCCAGGCAAGAGCCTGCACTGGCCTGTGGAGGGGAGGGCGGCCCAGCCTCTCGGGCCCGCCTCCCCCGGGGCATGGCTTCCCTGCAGGCCCCGAAATGCCAGGCACCCCAACCTCAGATGGCACAAGCAAGCAGGAGCACCCTGACATGTAGGACTTGGGGTTGACCCACTTGAATGTTGCCTATTTGATGGTACCCACATGTTAGATTGTTTGACCTCCTGGATTTTGCTCTAATGTTTATCGAATATTTTTAAGCGGTGAGCAGATGACTTTGGTACATAAGCAATTTAGCACAGAATCACCTAGTCTAGAAGTGGAATTTAAAAGTCACCATAAAATCAGTCTGGGTTATTGCATGAACATGAGGGACTGCAGAGGTGGCTCTGAGTTCTGCGCTGCCAGCTGCTCTTCCAAATGCCTGGGCCAAGCATCACTTTGACCTTGTCATGGTCAGGATCAGACCTCACGGCTGATCCAAGGGAACTAGGCCAAGCCTCAAGGGAAGCCAGTCCCCGCAGCCTGCCAGGCGCACCAGGAAATGGGACGGACCCAGCAGAGGCGTTCCCGCCCGAGTGACCTGGGACCTGAGGACAAAAAATTCTTCTTTCCCTTCCAGCCTGGGGAAGCCAGGGGGTCACTGAGGACACAGAGCTGGGGCAGGGGCCAGAGTGTCGTTTATAGTCCCAGAGGGGCTTCCTCCCCAGGCCTCCCACTGTCCAACCCCATGGGGCCCTCTGGTTCACCCCACCCTCCCTGAGCACGTTTAATCCACACTGGGGAAGTTTCCACGGCCTCCTCAGCACCCACGGGGACCCTCTTCTACCTGTACACGGGGAGAAGGTAACAGAGGGGGCAAGGCCACGCCCCTGCCGCCCGCAGCTCCTGGCTACCCAGCCTGGGGGTGGCCTGGCTCACTGCTCCGCCCAGAGGCCTCTGTCACGACTTGGCTATTCACTGAAAATCCTGCCCCACCTGGTCACACATGCTCCAGACGCTCGCCCTGCCGCCAGGGCACCATGGCCCAGAGACACGGCTCTGCCTGCCCCGCTCCCCGCCCAGAGGCTCTGGAGCGCCTGATTCTTCCTGTCCTGACTGCTCCTCGGGGGCCAGCGTCCAGCCTGACTGACGCCCACCTGCTCCGGCACCCCTAGTCACACTGCTGTTTCCCATGGACCCTCACCACCAGCTGTGCCCTGCGCTGGGGACACCAACCAACTGGGGAAATCCTCCCGCTTGGATCCGTGAGAAGTGTGCCTATGCACAACTCCAGGAGGAAGGAGGTCCCTCCCATCCGAATTCACAGGGGTCTCAGCTTCGTTTCTGGGGAAGGCAAGCGTTGACAGAGCTGACAGAGCTGACTCCACCGCCCCGCCCCCCCCAGCCGTCTCCCCCTCCAGCCCTTCCCAGTCGCCAGGAGGTGCCAGGAGGTTTGGCCGCACAGATGGCTGGCCCCACCCCCAGAGTTTGGATTCAGTAGGTCTGGGTTGGGTCTCAGATTCTGCTTTTTTAACCAATTTCCAGGTGAAACACGAAAAGCCGAGCTCTTCAAAATGTGGTCCCAGGACCAGCATCACTTGGGAGCTGGTTAGAAAGGCAGAACTTTGGCTCCACCCCGGACCTGCTGAATCAGAACCTGCATTTTAACAAGATCCCGAGGTGATTTATATGCAGGTTAAAGTTTAAGAAGTGGCTGCTCAGCACCGATTCCCAAAATAGGGTCCCCTAGGCACCTGAGTGAGAATTGCCTAGGGCATTTACTCAAAATGCTGATTTCTGGGTTCTCCCAGTCCACTGGGGTGGACTCTCTGGGCCAGGAATCTGCATTTTTAGGAGCATCCCAGGCGAGTCTGTTGAACGCTTGAGCTGAGATTCTGTTAAACACGGGCCAGAGGCTGGGGGAGTACACGAGGGAGACACTTCCTTTCTGAGGACCCCGGGGCCAGCCGTCTCTGATCTTGAAGGATCGGCCCTGGCATCTCCCCAGGATGCAGGTCAGCTCCCCAGCTCCTTCCAGCTCTGGAAGCCACAGCCTCCAGCTCCCTCCATCTCCTGCCTGTCCCTAGCAGGCCACCTCTGCGCCTCACCTGCACGAGCTCCTCCTACCTGTCTCTGGCCTTCCTAGCCTCTCGGTGGCTGGTTCCTTTTAGGACCAAACCTCAGGTTTGGGCCCTGCCTACTTTTCAGCATTGTTTTCATGCAGCTTTAAGACACCCTTGAATTTCAAACGCTTTTCTGCCCGTTTCCTTGCATCCTTGTTAAATTGCTGAACTATCTAAGAGCCCACTCAGGGAGGAGGTGAGAATAAAAGCTCTCTCAAACCGTACCTTCTTTTTAAAGGGACGAAATTCTCCTACAACTCGCTGGTAATTCTGAGACGTCTTAAGCTAACACTTGCAGCTACCCACTCCTTTTCTTCAAGCCAGGTAGATGGGAGCAGAAATCCGTTCGGAAGATAGGGAGCGATTAGGCAAAAACACAGACTGTTTTGAGAGGAGAGACGCTAACAGAATGCGGTGTTCTAGAACGAGAGGGCAGGGGAGTAACGATTGAGCAAGGCTCGCCGTGCTGAGGAGGCCCACTTATGCATTCATTCAGCAAATGTTTATTACAAGCTCTCACGAGGCGATGGGACGGTCTGTCTAGGGGGGACCGTGTCATGGATTCTAGAGAACAAAGCGGGAACCGAAGCGCAGAGGCGGGGTGCAAACACCTCGACGTGGGAAGGAAGAGAAGAGGAAACCACGTCTCCGGAGGGAGGATGTGAGGGAGGGTTCCTTGGACAGCCGCCCCCGAGCTGAGATGTACCTGGGGAGACAGAACGTCAAGGCGGGGGCGGCGGGGGGCGGGGGGGCACACGGCGCCCTCCCTCACTGAGGCGTTTGAGACAGTCATGCTTTTCCTGATGTCCTAGAAAGACAGCACTTCCACGGACATGACGCTGAGACTGGCCTCCTTTCTACCGGCTACCGGGGTGAGGGCAGGGGCGGGGGGACACACACATGCGACCCGTTTCTAGGGTACAGTCACAATGACTTCGCCTGGCCAGGGAAGACCACGTGACAGAAAGGGGCCGAGGGCAGAAACAAGTCATCTTTGCCTTTCTTTTCGTCCACGGCCCAGGCAC
The DNA here is from genome assembly GCF_000151845.1 of Pteropus vampyrus. Taxonomy (NCBI): domain Eukaryota; kingdom Metazoa; phylum Chordata; class Mammalia; order Chiroptera; family Pteropodidae; genus Pteropus; species Pteropus vampyrus. The sequence goes on from NW_011888841.1 coordinate 2,031,947, forward strand.
ACGGTGGATGACAGTCTCGACCTTGAAAACACCTTCAAGTTCACCAGTGCACGCTGACACCGCCGCCAGCCCCGCCCTCCCCGCTCTGGCCTGTCCCACCCACACTGCCCTCCCGGCCCCAACTCTTGTTGGGGAAACGGGGTTCCAGAACCCCAAGGCCACGCCTTCCTCATTCAATACGGTAACTTCGGCTTCCGGCAAGGTTTCAGCGGCAGTGTCTTAGTGAAAAGAATATTAGATTAAGGAATAAGAGACTTAGGCTCTAGACCCGCCTAGTAAGCTACAGGACCTCGAGTAGTCTTTTTATCTCAGTGGGCTCAGCTTCTTCATCTATAAAATGGGAACAGTAATAGTATCTGCTTCATAGGAATTTTATGAGCATTAAATGAGTTAATATGTGTGAAGCTCTTAAAATAGCATCTGGGCATAGTGATTTACACACCGTAAGTAATAACTAGCATCTGTAAGAAGAGGCATTTGACCTGCACAATCCCCACTGTTCTTTTCAGCTCAAATATTCTATATACCATGTAAAAAGCAGCAATTAAATTCCCTTGAAAATTAAACCAATGTATCTTCCCTTTCTCTCTCCAATCTATTTCCAGCGCTTGCAAATTTTTTAAATCCTCTTCCTCCACTAATGTCTAACCCCAGAAATGCCACGAGTTCTGGGCAGCTGATAGTTTTGCGCATCAGCGGTATCTATCCCTATGTCATAAAGTGCCCCCGACTCCTGAAAATGAGTTCCTCATCTCCCTCGAGTCACCACTGTCACGTGTCTGCGCCATCGGTTTGTCTGTGTGTCCTTGTGGCTCTCTCTCTGTACTCATTGCTCTCTCGGCACTGTGCCCGGCACATAGTAGGCGCTCACAAACTCATCATTTATTCATTCAACGGATGTGCTGAGAGCCCACTGTGAGGTGTCAAACACTGCTGAAAGGCACTGGAGGTGCCAGGATGAATGAAATGGGCACTGTGACAATGTGCGGCCATCCCCAGGCTGGTGGGAGAGACTGACAGCTGAACAATAGAACATGGGCTGCACTTAAGTGATGATAAATAAAGGGGTCAAAAGAAACAGCCTGAACAGCAGACAGTGGGAGGCTCTCGGCCTCACAGGCAGCCACGAGGAGAGGGGTCCCACTGCAGAGACCACAGAAACGCCTTGGGTCCGTCCCGGCCCGCGCCACCTCTCACAAGGACCATGGCCACCTCCTCCTAACGGTCTCCCCTCCCCCACCCCTCTCCCCCACTCCCAATCTACATTTCACCCAATAGCCAAAGAACTCATTTTGGAATATAAATAAGGCCATGTCACTTCTCCGTGCCCCTCTGACCCTACACCCACCATTGCTCCTTTGTCGCTCCAAGCCAGCCACACTCGCCCCTTTGTTGTTCCTCAGATCTGGCCTCTCTGTTCTCAGCTTAGGGCCTTGGCATGAGCTGCAGCCTCTGCCTGGAGAGCCCCTCCCCCCAGACATTCTTGCAGCTGGCTCCTCATTATTCAGAATCTACTCAAGGTCATCTCCTCAGGTGAGTCCTCTGTCTGCGTACATCTCTCTCCTTATGTGCCATAATTTCTTCATGGCACTTACCATTACTTGAAAATACATCAATGATGCATCTGTTTCCTTGTTTACTGTGCGTTTTCACACTAGGACACTCCATGAGGGCAGCTTGTCTCGTTCACAGCTTTATCCCCAATGCCTAGAACAGTGACTGGCACAGAGTGTAACTTTTCGTTGAGCGAATAAATAAACTGGCCTTTCGTTCATTTCACAAACACAGTCATCACCATTACTGAGCTAATTCCTGAGTATGAAAAACCATAATAGCTTCCTTGGTAAACTAAAAAAATAATGTAGACTCAAATTTAGCAAGCCTCAGGTTCAGCGAGCATCTGTTTGTCCCACGTCCACAGACTGTAGCTCCGGCCTTGGCTGCCTCTTCCAGATGTATACAACTGGTCATGAATGGCTCAGGCAAAGATGAATCAGTACAAATTCAAACTCAGTTCAGCTCTCCAAGCTCTGAGCACTCAAGGCGCTGGGTTAAATACGGCAGGAGCCTCAGCAATAAGACAAGGAGCTGACGGTAGACCGGGGGAGATAAGCTGAACACCCGAATAACAGTATAAGCCAAGGCAGAGCACGGGGAGAAGCAGAACAGCAGCATAAGCAGGGTAGGTCCAAAGGCGGAAGGAAGCAGATTTGCAAACACCGGCCCTCGCTAACACGCACACTGCTATGGACTGCGTGTTTGTGTCCTTACGAAATTCGTATGCTAAAACCTAAGCCCAACGTGATGGTATTAGAAGGCGGGGCGTTTGGGAGGTGATTATGTCATGAGGGTGGGGCCCTCGTAAGTGGAATTAGTGCCCTTATAAGAAGGGACGAGAGGGACGATCTCCCTCTTGGCCATGTAAAGATAAAGCAAGAAGACAGCCGTCTGCAAAGCAGGCAGAGAGCCGTCACTAGAACCCTACTATGCTGCCACCCTGCGCTCAGACTTCCCAGACTCCACACGGCGAGAACGTAATTTCTGTCGTTTAAGTCACTCGGTCTGGAGTATTTTCAGTGTAGCAGCCTGAGCAGATGAAGACACACACACACACACACACACGGGCGCACACGAGGCCTCAGAGGGGCTTCCTCCTGCTTCTCCCGCTGTCAGGGCACCAGGTAGGAAGAAGCCGAATGGGCTGGCCGATGTGATGACAAAAGGCCACCTGTCCCCAGTGATTGCCCAGAACCCTCTGCTGCTCCTGAGGTTCCCACGCAGGCCCCCAGCAGTGGCCCCATCCCTCCTCCGGCCCAAGCAGCAGCTCCCGGGGGGCCCGGCGAGGAGCTGCGTTGGGTCTCTGCAAGAACGCGACACTTCCGGCCCTTTCCCACCTCCATTTCTCATCACGCCCACCCCTGGGCAATGAAGAAAAAGCAAAGAAGGGCAGGACAAGATGAGAAGACAGATCCCACTTAGGGTCCTTGCGCCCCAGCCCGCAGCTCCCTCTGCTCCATGGGGTACCTCCCAGTTCCCTTCTAATCTCCTCAGAACCCCCTTCCTAAGCTCCCAGCCTACTTTCCAAACCCTAGAGTCCTCACAATGCATTCCATTCTTTCTTCAAATCTCCATCCCCGCACTAATCCCAAGGATTTTGTTCCCCTTGCCTCTCTCCCGGCCCCCAACAACCTTGCTACTGGGGCTAATTCATCCCTGGAGAAACCAAGGCTACAGTGGGGACAGATGGCATCTGCGATTCCCAAGCAAAGCTCAGGACACGTATCCCCTGCATTCAGTCGCTCACTCATTCATTCAGATGCACGATACGCCAGGTTCTGGGTGTGCGAGGGGCATACGAAAGGGAGAGGCATCACCCCCGTCTGCAGACACACTGTCGTGAAGGAAAAGAACGGGTTACAATGGATGGGGAAACAGATGGTCGGAGGCCTGGGGGTCTGGGATTCTGGGGAGGCTGCCCTGTAGCAGAATCAGAGCCGAAGAAGAGTAGCCCTCTGGCCACTCCCTTTCTTTGCAGTGGCCCAGGCAAGAGACGGTGATGGTGAGGACGGGACAGGGCAGAGGCGCAGAGTCACACTGATGGGTTTGACAAATACTTAGGAGGCCCGATGAGTAGAACTTAGTCATCGATTAGATGAGAGGTGCGTGTAAGGCAGAGGGGGAGTCGATGGATTTATTGAGATGAGTAGCCCTGGGAGAAGAAAAGTTCGGAGAAAGGAGATATGAGCTCCATGCTGGCCGGTGCTGCAGGCGTCTAGACACCCAAGGCGGCTGGGTGTAGAGCGCTGGTCCCCAGAAAAAGGAGGTTGTGGGAGCGTCGATGGGCAGCGGCATCCAGGCTGCCGGCGGGCCAGCGAGAATGAGAAGAGGCCAAGAACAAAGTCCAGGATTCCGCCCCCGGGTTCGCCAACATCCGGCATCCAAGGGATGAGCAGAGACAGACAGCAGACCGAGAGCCGTGGGCAGCAGCGATCCGCGCGGCAGAAGGACGCCCCGCAGGCCTGGTGTCGGGAAAGCCGGGGGACTTCGGGGTCAGAGACGGAAGGAGAAAGGGGCAGCCAGACACCACGAGGGCAACGGACACCGCGGGAAGGAAAATGCCCCCTGGATCTGGGGACGTGGGAGTCACTGCCGCCTCACACACTGATCACAGGAGTATGGCTTTGGAAGGGGGGCTGGCGAAGGCCAGTAGCTAGAGGAGCACCTGGGAACAGGGGCTATTTTTGCTTGTTTGTTTGTTTGTTTGTTTGTTTTCAGGAAGGCATATGTGATCAACACAACTTTAAGTGGCGACAGGACAGACCTACAGTAATAGTGATCCCATCCCGCCCAATGTAAGGTGACATGAATCTGCGGACTGGCCTACAGATTGAATGCCATGGGTTTCTATTTCAAACGATCCACTTCCAGGCGAATTTTTGGAATGCGAACAATCCATTTACAAGTTGGGGACAGTCCGTGCCTCTCCGGTAGCTCCCACGGCTCTCTGTGACAGTGCTGTCAGGTGCCCTGGAATAGGTATCGACAACTTAATCAATGACTGGATGAATGGGATGGCCCTGAGGTCTGAATGATCACTTCTTCCTGGAACTGCAATGGCGCCTGCTCATTCATCCCATCCACTGGTTCTACAGAGACTACCCAGGGCCTAGCACGCACTGGGGCCCTGGGCCGGCCCAGCGCCTGACACTTGGCACAGTGAGTATGTGGGCGGCATAGGTAAGGCCTTCGGAACACGGCCTCCTTCCACCTGGGCAGCACGGAGCGAGGGTCCACAGCGTGTGTTTACCCCCTTGCAGGGAGCAAAGAAGATGGGCCAAAATTATCATTCTCTCCTCCCCATTACCTTTCATATTTTCCCTGGTGCCACGTGAGAAATTTGTCTCGATAAGGTGATTCTCAGTGAGTTTCAATATATGCTTTTGTGCAGCTGTTCTGATAGAAAATTCTGGAAATGTCCTACTGAACGATGGGGGCTACTGGAGCCATCCTGGCTATGACCCCCCCAGCTGGTTTCTGGGAGCTGTGTTAATTTCAGGGAGCCCAGGCCTCACAGAGGCGGCTTGTGTATCTCTGAATTGCGGACCAATTAAAAATTCTGAGTTGCGGACCAATTAAAAATTCATTGAAACAGGAGAAACAAAATTCAGTGAGGCCGAAGTATTAAAGGAGACAGATTTAATCTGGGTAGAAATGCTTTACTCCCTTCTTCCAATAAAGCCAGGCATCATGCATATATGTTGATGGATAATTAATAATAATAATAATAATAATAGCTAACGTTTATCCAGCCCCAACCATCACGTTAAGTGCTTTACTGCCTCATCTCATTTATTCTGAAGTTGGTGCTTTTAGAATCATTTTACAGAGTAGGAAAATGAAGCTCAGAGAAGTCAAACTAACCTGCCCACGGTCACCTGCCCAAGGTCACACAGCCCTTTAGAGACTCGACCAGGGCTACTGAGGGTGAACCTGAGCGCACACACGCCACGCATGGTGGCCGAGGCACACCAAGCAGGCGAAGCAAGGCAGGAGCCGTGACATCCACCATCCTGCCTGGGACTGTGCGAAGACTCAGTCGTGACAGCCAAAACCACAGAGACTTCTCAGAAGTCACATGCGTTTTTCCTCCTTCTGACTTTTAATAAAACCAGAGACGTGTCATGGCAAAAATGAAGAAAAAACTTTTTTTAAAACAGGCACATCGGAAGCCACAGGTGCAGTGATTCTGTTTCAAATAAATGTCGGTCCGCAGAGGGTGGTTTCCTGGGCAGCGTGTGCCCGACGCTCACTCAGCACATGGCTGAAGATGCTTCCCCGAAGATCCAGGGTTCAATACCAGTACGGTCACGAAAGGGACGTGTGACAGCTGCTGAGAATGCTGGGGGCTTGTGAAACAGCTTTAGATTTAGTTAAGTAATGAAGGTTATTTAATGCTAACCTTCAGCTCGGTCAGGCCGCTGCTAAAACATGGTGTGGCAGCCGGGAAGTCTGAGAAGCTGGGAAACGTGGAGAAAGCTTTCTAGAGTTTTCAAGGTGGTTGCCGGAGCAACCTGGGGGCCCGCATCCCGGAAGGGCTGAAACGTTCTATTTTAAAAACACCCAGCTGATCGTCAGAAAGCCAGAAATGAAACAACCAAATAATAAGGTACACAATGGAAATTCTTATAAAGATGAGGTTTTTCTCAAAACTGGAAACAATTCAAACTAAGAGGAATATTGTGACCATGGAAGCAAACGTTTCAAAGTGACTCCTCAGAGTTCTGATTATCACCTGCATTTTGCACAAAATATGGAAATTAAAAGCTCCTCTCTCCACTTGGATTTCCTTTCAACTCCTGACTACATTACGAGTTCCTTCTATCTTTCAAGTCTCACCTCTTCAAAAAAGTCTCTCATACATGCATGCATGCGATCGGTCCTTCGCTCAACAAACACTTGTTGAGTAATTTATCACATCACACTGAGCGATATCCTGCCAGGTGATCCAAAGGCAAGATGACTTAACGACACAGGAAAAGTCCGGAAGGAGATATGAGACAGATACACAAATGCCCATAACGCCAGGCAGTAAGAGATCTTATCGTGTGATTGTGGGTGCCAAAGGTCACTGGTTCCTCAAATGGTTGGACATCAGACTCCTTTGGTAAAGCTTTATAAAAATGCAGAATTCCCAGAGCGTGGGGCCCAGGGATCTGTATTTTAAAGGCTGTGCCTCTGAGTGGAGAGCCGTCAGGTTTGGAAGCACCTGCTAAAGGTGAGAGGAAGAAGCTCCCCACGGCTGAAATGGTGAAGATTTCATGGAAGTGGCGGGAGGTGGGGGGCGGTGGGGGGAGCGACTTTCAAGCCCAGGGAAGATACGGCCCGGCCCGC
>NW_011888841.1:2039684-2052321 GCF_000151845.1 Pteropus vampyrus
ACACACACACACAGAACATAATTGGGAAAATATGACTGGAAACTGTAATTCGATAACATAATAATAACAACGTCCTTGGGTGAGATAATGGTATTGTGCTTGTGTCAGAGAATGTATTTTGGGGTGAAGAACCATTATGTAGGCAAGTAAACAGTCCAGTAAAAAAAATAAATAAAAAGTGTATGATCTCCATACATGGGGGAGGGAAGGACAGGTAAAGCGAATGTGGCAAGTGATGAATCTTGATGAAGACTCTACAGTAGGTCCTCGCTGACCGTGGTCGATAGGCTCTGTGACTTTAAGAGAAACGACATATAATAAAACCAATCCTACCATAGGCTAATTGATATAAACAAGAGTTACGTTCCTAGAACAACTCGTCGACGTTATAACGAGATGCAGTAGAAGAAAATGACGTCATTCGAGGACCTGCTACGTTCGTCACACGGCTCCTTCGGCGTTCCCTTCCATTCCAGTTTCCCCGCACGCCCTCCATTTTTTCCCACGTTCCCTTGTCCAAATCTCACTGCTGCCTCGGAAGCTCAGAGGGTGCGGCCAGGGCCTCGGCTGCCAAGAGGGTTCCAGCCCGGAGTGGAAACCACTGCCCTATTTTATGTCAGAGCTGGAAACACTTCGGCATCTAAGCGCCCACCCACCCAGTTTGGTCAAAGGCTTTTTCCAACTGTTGGAGGTGCCAGGAGACTTCGGGTGTCTGCGTACCCCACATGGCCCTGCACTAGGAAGGGGAGGGGCAAGGCCAAGGTGGAAGTCAGCCACCAGCTGAGCCACAGCAGCCGGGCCACAAAGGGCAGCTTAAATACATTCATAAAGCTGAATAATGGAATCTGCTTAGCAAAGGGTCTCAAACTGGGCTGCACTTTAGAATCACCGTGGGGGACATTTTAAAAATGCTGACGCCCAGGATTTATGCCAAACCAATTAAGTCAGAATCTCTGGAGACGGGACCCAGGCAACAGTATTTCTTAAAACTCTCCAAGGGATTCCAGTGTGCAGCCAAGTTTGAAAAACAGTGCTCTAAAGGAGCACTTTGCAAATGTTAGACATCACGGCTAATAGTTATGTGGGCCTGGCAATGACGGTGGCCAGCCAGGGATTTCTTATTGTCATCAGTGTCTCTGCCTGCCTGGCCACCTCTTTCAAGTAGCTCTAACCAGTTCTTGGGACAAGAATGGAGTTTTGGAACAGCAGTGTGCCCATCATGCCATGGAAGAGGCTGGATTGCGGCGTGACGGGCCCCACACACCTTCTCAGGTGCACCTTCGGTGGCGTCAGGGCACGAGCTGCTGGGCTGGCTTCAGCGCGTGTGTCACACCGTTAAGAAGGGGCCGCGCTCCAGGCGGAAGAGTGGATGCTCCGTGTCCTCCGTGGTGTGAGTGACATCACCTGCTCAGAACAAGGACATCCCTGGAACTTCCGTGTGTCTCTGGTCATGAAGAGGCGTGGCTGCCCAGTGCAGCACGTCGGCGCGGATGGTCAGCCCTCTGTCCCAGGCAGTGGGGTCCCGTGGGCTGCCGAAGGCTCTGACAACCAGCAGGGGACGTTCTGCAGGGGGTGAAGTCAGCCACTGTGTTCTTGCAGGACCAGGACACGGGGGGGGGGGGCGCGAGAGGCTGCTAGGTGAGGGAAAACCTGCCGTTTCCAGCAAAGTCTCCGCTGACCAGCAAGGGGAGGGCCCCAGGCAGGGCTGAGGAAGGAGGGGAGGGCAGTGAGCAGGAAGTAAGGCCCCCTGTCTGCCAAGACTGAGAAACTCTGGTCCATGACCATGACTTCCTGCCACTCAGCTCTGCCTCCGCCCCGGGCTGCACCAGAGGCTGAGTGGCAGGCCAGCCCGCGGGCTCCCCACTCCGACGTAGCCAGGGTGACAACGATGTGGGAGACGGATACCTCTTACTCCACGTGCGGGGTGGATATTATGAATTGCTTCGACCCTTTTGTGAAAGTAATCTGGCAATTTTTAGAAAAGTACAAACTCGTGTACTCTTCGACCCCACGACCCCACTCCTGGAACATAAACACACACAGGTGTTTATTGCCGGGTTACTGACAGGGGACAAATACACGGAACTAAGAACGGACAGAATTTCCGCAGGTGTGGAGATGACTGAATAATTGTGTGTACTATGGAATATCATGAAAGTCTGTGCCCTCATTATCCTCATCAGTGAAAGGGACCACAGGGTCGCCCACATCGTAATGACATCCGCACCGCAGGGTGAGTATTGAGATGATGCATTCGAGCACTTCGCACGACGTCTGGCATGTTCTACGTCATACGCAATAACTTAATAATAAACATTGTTGTTATGGAAAAATCTTTTCCTAAGCCACTGAGGACAAACCTGCTAAGTCTCAGTGAGCTCACCTCCTCCAGCAAAGAAAAAGAAGCCAAGCCCCCTTCCTTCACCCTGCATTGCCGAGGGATACCTCGCATCAGCCTCCCCGGAGCTGTGCACGTGATGACTCGTGTGTGCAGCCCGCACAGCACTATGCTTGGGCAGTGCTGGCCATTACTTCCTCCAGCCCCAGGATGGGTCATGCTGTCCTGCCGCTAAGTGACAACTTCTGGGCAGGGACACACCTGGGATCTCCCAGGAAGGAATGTCCTATAAATGAAAATAGTTACAATAATTACATAACTTCAGCCCACCTCAGCAATGGGCACTTCTGCAAAAGCTCACATCGCATGTATGGATTTGGCCCTGACCCTGGGCCGGCTGGGGAGACAGGCCCAGAGCTAATTAGAGTGATGAATGGCCCATGCCTTGTCTAACATGTGCTGAGTTAACTGTCTGCCCTTGGGGGAACTGGCTTTGCATGTGGCTTCCTGCAAAGGATGTGGCAGCGTGAAGAGGCAGGGCCCAGTCCCCTTCATCTGGTCCATCTCCCCTGGAAAATAATGGGCGTGACTCTTTTTCTTTCTTGAGGTGTGATCGACACACAACATTATATGAGTTTCAGTTACATGGCCTAAAGATTCAATATTTGTACCTCCTGCAAAATGGTCAACACAAGTCTAGTTCTACTTAGTTACAGAATTTTTAGTTACACAATTCTACTTAGTTACAGCATTTTTTTCTTGAGAACTTTTAGTATCTACTCTCTTAGCAACCTGCAAATATGCAACACAGTGTTATTAAGTGCAGTCGCCAGGCTGTACGTCACACCTCATGACTTGTTTATTTCATAACTAGGAATTTGGAGCTTTCGACGCCCTTCGGCCATTTCACCCCCAGCCCCGGCCTCCGGGAACTGCCCGCCTGTCCTCTGTGTCTACAAGCTTGGTGTTTTGTTTTGGTTTTCGATTCCACACGTAAGTGACATCATACAGCATCTCTTTCTTTGTCTGACATATTTCACTTGGCATGATGCCCCCAAGGTCCATCTACGTTGCCATAAAAGGCAAGACTTCACTCTTTTTTGTGGCCGAGTAATACCCCACTGTGCCCATGCCACGCTTCCTCTATCCATTCATCCTCGGATGGACTTTAAGGTGGTTTCGGCATCATAGCTACTGTAAATAAGTGATTCCTCACGGGCTTTCCTCAGAATAAATTTGCTTTTCATTCTGATAAACATGCAATAAAATCCAACAAAGAGAATCAAAGTCTTGCCCTCTCTCTCACCGGATGACATTTGCGGATGATGAGAACATTACGGTAAAATCTACACCCAGGGGATGTGTCATTTGCCGAGGAGCAAAATTCTAGGTGAGGCCAACCATTCCTCCTAACCCAGGGGATATCGTGTCCTTACAAACTCTTCTCTGGGGCTTGGATCCTGTTCCGGGTAAATGGAACCCCTCCCTCATTTTTCATACGCTGCGGTCCTAACCCCCAGGGCCCCAGAAGGTGACTGTGTTTGGAGACAGGGTCTTTAAAGCAGGAGTTAAGGTTGAATGAGGTCTTCAGAATGGGTCTTAATCCAATATGACCGATATCCTTATAAGAGGAGGAAATTAGGACACAGACACACACAGAGGGACGACCATGTGAGGACACAGCGAGAAGGGGGCCATCTTCGAGCCGAAGAGAGAGGCCTCAGGGGAAAACCAACCCTGCTGACACCTCGATCTGGGACTTGTAGCCTCCAGAACTACAAAGACACAAATTCTGATTTGTGTCTAAGCCACCAGTCTGTGGCACTTTGTCATGTGGCTGTAGCAGGCTAACGCATCCCAAGGGGGCCTGCGTTAGGGGGTGCGGGGTCTTCCAAAGGCTCTCTCAAGCATCAGTTTCCCAATAGTCTCTTACATCGAGATGGTGCCTTTAGCCAAAATCTCTTAGCCTTTTGACTTGGAGGATGAGAACTGGTTGAGAAGGGAGGGTAGTCAGACTAGAGACAAGCATGGCACACATATGCATGCGGCCGACAGTGGGTCACGTGAGTGGATAAACGCTGGGGTGTCAGAGGGTGGTGTCCAAGTTGCTCTGGAAGTCCCAAAGGTGTAGAACCATTCTGGGAAGTGTTGGGAAACATGATTTTTATCCTTAGAGCATGGAAACATAAGGACTACTAGAAAGGGTAGGGGCTGGGAGACAGAGTAGATTTGGATCCAGACCCAGCACGTAGCACCTGAGTGACCTGGGCAGGTGATACACACCCTCGAGTCTCAGCTCCTCATCTCCACTGCACAGAGCTGCTGTACGAATACATGCAACACTGTGGGTGAAGCACCCAGTAGCCATCATAGAGCTTGGCCCACGCATTCATTCATTCATTCATTCATTCAGTCAGTCAGTCAGCAAAGCATTACTGAGTATGTGCTGTTTTCTTCACAAGGTGCTGAGCAGAGAACAAGATACACCGACCCTGCCCTCATCAGCTTTATAACCTACCGAGGAAAACGAACATTTTACGGATTATTATACCTCTGCCTTTCCCCTCCCACATTGCTGTCCTTTTAAAGCCCAGAATATTTGTGCTTGAAATACTTTATCCATAACTTGAAGCACCCCAGTGTCCACCACTCTTAGTTGCTCTTAGCCGCTGGCATCACCACTATCAGAAGGCGTTTAAATCGGCACCACAGTGGCGTGTGTCAACGTCTCGCTCATGCGAACAGGGTTACACAGAACCTCGCGGATGTATTGTTTGTCGCTTCCCCAGTGCATCATGCGGATGCGATCCCCTAGGAGAGGAACCGTGCGTAAGGGCCTCCTTCATTTGGTTCCCACCGGGACGCCAGAGGCACTGGCAACCGCTTCGTGCTGATGCGCTGAGCGGTGACAGCAGCGACGCCACCGCTAAGAGGCGTCCACAGCAGAGCTGCTGTTGCTGCGTGTGCTCCGCCCACCTCCCTGTGCTGCAGTCGGTGACCACCGCCCCCCGGAGCGCCATCGTGGCTCTGCCCATTTGGCAGATACAGAAAGGGAACAGTATGGCTTTTCTGTCCCTTTATAATAACGGCACTTGGCATTTACACAGCACATTTAACGTATTTAGTGCATTTTCTTGTCTATTGCCTGGTCTTATCCTAATGAAACAAAACTCTCCGTGATTGTCTGTGCCGTAGAGACAGCTTAGGACTCAGAGCCAGTGACACTCTGCACGGGAGGAGGACCCATGCCCCAAATTGCTTCAAGAATAACAAATCCCATGTAAGTTGCAGACGGAGCCGGCATGATAGTGCAGCGACACAGCTCATCTCTGGGGAGGTGCCTCAGGAGCACAGGAATCAATTCAGCCCAAGCTGCGAGTCCAGCGACTTCTCTCCCTGGAGTCTCAGGCTGTCTCCGTTGGCCCTGCCTGGAGCAGACCAGTGCCCTCTTTTAACTTCAGAGAGAGGCAGAGACCGGGGAACGCTACAGGGAACAAGAGGCTATTAGGATTTGGTAACATTGGCACATTTCGTGGCCTAGAAACATAACCCAGAATTGTTTCTTGCTTTTTCAGCCATTTGGAAAAGGGCGAGAATGAGCATCTGGAAGGGTGAGCATTCGGAGGGCTGAAAAACAGGTTTTTTTTACTTCTCATCACATTCTGAAAAACGGGGAGCGTCTGGAAGTAAAGCTCCCACCGAGAAAAGCAAGCTGTCCGCAGATTACTTCCAAGGAGTCTTCTCACTGGGCTGACCAGCTCCGCGTAAGGAGGAAGTTAGGGACTCACCCCTCCAGTCCACTTGGGCGCCTGCTGGCAAATCATTGCTTTCACTCTGCTACCATTTAGAAAATTACGGCTCTCTAAACCATACCCTGGAAGACTGATAAAGTGAAAAGGCATCCCCACCGGCGCTGCCGAAGCCCGGCTTCCCCTCCGACGTGGTGATTTGCAGCTTTGCTGCGCACAGGAATCCCCGAGGGTGGGGGTGGGGGGTGGCGTCGCAAACCCCAGTGTCCTGGCTGCAAACCAGAACAATGAAATCAGAAACTCCGGGGGTGGGACCCACCAGGAACAGCATTTTTTAAGCTCCCCAGGCGAGTCCAGTGCGAGGCCAAGGTTAAGAACCAGCGCTCTGGAACCACTGCCATGCTCGCACACTGGGCAGTGAGGGATGCTCTGGTGAGATGTTGAAACCATGTCACACCTGTCACTGGCCTTGCTTTGGTCTCCCCCGCTTGCCCCGCTTGAGCCCAGGCCCAGCCATGAGAATTCCGCCTCACGCACTGTGAAAACAATAGTCCAAGCCGTTACACGGTCGCCGGGCTCACGTGCACGAGCCATTTCGCTAATTAACATGAAGCGTCACACGCCACGCTAGGCCACGTGACAGATACTGAAATGAGGCGGACGCAATCCTTGCTTTAAGAATACAAACGTGTGAGATGCACGTACAAGCGACTATAATACAGGGTTATCATGTGATGGTGGCTTTGAGAGACCCTCGGGCAGGAATTTAGAGAAGAAACAAGATCGCTTTTAAGCTGGGCTGAGCACGTCTTCACAACCGACACATCACAGAGCGCACACGCACGCACGCACGCACGCACGCACACACACACACGTGGTGGCCACGTGCCTAAGGTCTGGACGATAAGTTAAGCTAAAGGGGTGGGTACGGATTCTGGGTTATGTTTTTCATGGAGGTGGCCCGTTTCCTCTTCCCTCCTCCATCCTGCTACTTGAAAGGACGTCTGGGTATGACGCCCTCGCAGATCAGGGGGACAGGAGAATGTCCTCGTGATGGCAGAGCTCCAAAGGCAGGAGGAGCCTGGGTCCCCAGATGACCCTGGGAGGCAGGCCCCCTACACAGCCTGGCCTGGCAGGCTCCCCCATCAGAACGATCTCCCTCGCGTCCTGTGCTCACAGCAGAACCCATATCCAGTGCACCTTCCTGCCACCCATGCCCTGCAATGCCTGGAGTTCCTTTCTCCATTAATGAGAGAAGAAAGGTGTTACAGAAAACTAAATTACTTCTGTCAGAACGCTCAACGATTTGGTGACTTCTCATAGTAACACCGCCGAGAGTCCATAGTCTTTATTGCTTAGAAGTTCGGGCTGCGAGAACCTGCTCTGCTGATGAATGCGGTACGCTGACCGGCCACTTCTCGGTCCACACTGTCTGCACAGACTGCAGGGGAATCCGAGTGATCCTCATTCTTGGTTAGTGGCCTGCAGAGACTGGCCCCTAGTGTAGGAGCAAGAATCTCTGTAAAAGGAAAATTGCCAGCTCCTATAGATAAAAGCAAATGGAAGCAGCAAAGGACAGAGAGAGAGAGAGAGAGAATGAGAGAGAGAGCACGCAAGGCTCTGGAACTCGACCCCTGACTGGGTGGCCTCGAGCCAGGTAGTTACCACCTGGGGAGGGCAGATCATTTCACCCCACTCAGAGATGCCGCGAAGACTTAGCTACACAGCCATCCTTGGGCCCTTCCACAAACCTGCTGAATCTGGACTCCCCAGGATTAAGGTGGGGTTCTCCAGAGAAACAGAGCCAACAGGATGTGCGAGTGTATCTATATCTAGATATAAATACAGAGATAGAGATCGAGACAGAGGTAGAGAGATTTATTTTTAAAATGGACTCATGTAACTGTAGCGGATTGATAAATCCAAATTCGGCAGGGCAGCCAACAGGCCGCAGACCCAGGAGGAACCAGTGTTGCAGCTACAGACCAAAGACCATCTGCTGCAGAATTCCTCCTTGCCCGGGAGAGGTCATCCTTTGTTCTATTGAAGCCTTCCACTGCTTAGACAAGGCCCACCCACATTACAGAATATAAAGGTGTGCAGCCTTACCCCAGGCCTATCAGATGCCAGATTGGTGAGGGGCTGTGCCCTGAGGGGGAAGACAAAATTCCCGCGTAGTCAATGCTATGTACAGTGAAATGGCCCCTGATCCAGAGCAGGGCTGGGGAGAACGTTATTTCCTCTCTGTGTGTAGCCCTAATAGATACACCAGTGAGCCAGGAAGGTATGGTCCCTGCCCCCAGGGAAATGACAGCTCAGTCAAGCTCCGTCCAGCTTTGCGACCTCGGGCTCTGAGGAGGGCACTATGGCAAGCCGGCTGAGCAGCCCAGGGTGCAATGGCTGTGATGTCACCTTCCCACTTAGCCCTCCAGGTCTCAATTTCCCCATCTGAAAATGAGGGATCTGGCTAGATGACCTCTAAGTTCCATTCCAGCTCTAGCATTTCACGTCCCGACCGTCGACTGGACATCAACCTTGTGTCGTACATTGTGTTAAACTGGAGATTCCAAGATAATAAGACATTCTTCCTACGCTGAACTCTCAACCTAATCGGAGAGGCAGGCATCCAAAGAGACAATAATTCAGTGCTGTAAATGCTGCAGTAAAGATGTAACACCTACATCTAAGAGTCTATGTTACCATTCCAGAAAAAAAATCTGCAAAATTTCTAACCCCTAAAACTTTTCTTTGGTTTCGTTGAGATATTATCGACAGCACTGCGTGAGTTTGAGGTGTACGGCATAATGATGTGACTTTTGCTTATTGTGAAATGGTTACCACAGTGAGCTTAGTTAACATCCATTATCTCATACAGATACAAGAAAGAAAGAAAGAAAGGAAGAAAGAAAGGGTTTTTTTTTTCTTGTGATGAGAACTCTTAAGATGTACTCTCTTAACAACTTTCAAATAAACCACATAGCAGCGTACTGCACAGGCGGACCTCAGAGACACTGTGGGTTCAGCTTCAGAACACGGCAATAAAGCAAGCATTCCAATAAAGCAAGTCGTAATTCTTCTTGCTGGTGGAGGGTCTTGCTTTCAACTTGTGAAAAACACACCATCGGAGAAGCACAGCAAAGCAAAGCGCACGAAACGAGGTACGCCTGCGGTCACGGCGGCACACGTTTCGTCCTACTGCTTAATATCTGGTAACCGGAAGCTTGCACCTTGGGACCACCTTCATCCAATTCCCTCTCCCCCCCGCTCCCTGCCTCTGATAACCACAGATCTGATCTCTTTTTTCTCTGAGTTTGTTTTGTTGTTGTCGCTGTTGGTGTTCGATTCTACACATAAGTGAGATGTACGGTATCTGTCTTTGTCTGACTTATTTCGCTTAGCATAATGCCCTCGAGGTCCATCCACGAAGTCACGAAGGGCAGGATGTCCTTTTTTATGGCTGAATAATATTCAATTGTAAATAGACTGATTGATGATAGATAGATAGATAGATAGATAGATACACAGACAGAGACAGACAGACACACACACACACACACACACACACACACACACACACACACACACACACTACAACTCCTTCATCTATTCATCTGTCAATGAACGTTTAGGTTGCTTCCATGTCTTAACTATTGTAAATAACGGTGCTATGAACGTGGCAGTGTAAATACCTTTTCGACATAGTATTTTCACATCCTTTGGATATATACTCAGATCATACGGTAGTTTTATTTTTAATTGTTTGAGGAACCTCTATACAGTGTTCCACAAGCGCTGTACCAATTTACATTCCCGCCAAGGGTTCCCTGTTCTCCATATCCTCGCCAGCACTGATCTCTGGTCTTTTTCATGACAGCCATTCTCACAGTTGTGAGGTTATTGTCTCAACCCCTGAATCTTAATCCCCTTCCTATGGATAAATGGTAGATTGATGGCATTTATGGTGCCAATTAATGCCCCCCTGTATCCATGTCCTTTGCCTTGAACTCTGTAGTCCACCCTACTGTGCCCTGGGCTTGGCCATAGGCCTTGCTCTAGCCAATGGGGCGCTAGCAAATTTGCTGGAAAACAAAGCTTTAAAAGATGCCTGTGCGTTTCCACTCTTCTCTTGCTTCTCTATGACATCGTGAGATCAAGCCGGGACTAGTCACTGCAGGACGAGACGTGGAACGGAACCAATCATCTCAGCCGAGGCCATCCTAGACTCGCCAATGGTCCGCTGACGGCCAGACACGTGAATGAGCCCCAGCCAAGAGCAGAAGAACACGCTCTCCTCCACACAAGCCCAGCCAAGGTCATTGGAACCAGCCAGATGACCCACGGATTCGTGAGAAATGTAAATAGGGGTTGTTGTTAACTGGTTTAAAACTCCATTATCATAGTTAATAAGGATGAGGCCAACCAGCTCCCCAGATTTGAGTGAGAGGCCGAGCCCATATGCTAGGGGGCTGTTGTGAAGTCCTCTGCTTGTCCTACTGTGTTCCTGGGAGCAAAGCACGGCCACGGTTCTTGCTCCAGGCCCCCCCAGCCTCTGGTTCGGAAACCCCATGACAGCACCACTATTTATAGAGCGAGGAAAATGTTCCCCCTTTCGCTCCGACTGACAAGGAGTTTGCCACAGAAAGCGTCTAGAAATAAATTATACATGAGACACGGTTTCTGAACTAGTTGCAAGTTCTGTTCCAGGAGAGTTTTACTTTTCTTCAAACATTCCCTCCAGGGGTGAACTATCCTACCAAGAAGTTAAATAGAATCAGAAAAGAGCCTTAAAGGAATCCACTTGGACCCATTACGGCGAGCCAAGCGTATCAGAGGGTCCCTGAAGCCCTGTGCGGCTCTCAGCGTTCAAATCTTCCCTTTAAAATAGCTGAGCGATATTGCTGTAGCGGTTGGTCCTTCTGGGGCATGTTTCAGAGAGAACCGACGATTTCCCCTGCAGGGTGATTGATTCAAATGCAGACTCTGTTCAGAGAGGCTTGGCTCAGAACCCCAGCCTTACCAGCTTATAACATGCGAGACTCCGGGATAAATCCTTAACCTCGCCAAGCCTTGGTTTCCTAATCTGTTAAATGGGGCTATTATTAATCGTGACTACTTCGTAGGGCGGTTGTGAGGATTAGCAGAGTTAATACTTTTAAGGGCACATAGCGGTCACTCAAGAAACACAAGCAGCCATCACCATTGCCGCGCTTTAGAAATCCCCCGAGCCACAGAGAGACTTCTGATCTGGAAAACTTCTGAGTCAGGGCTGGTTTGTCTCAGGCATTCCACACGTCCGCCTCCGAGTTTCTGTGTCCCTTTTCACTGGATTATGTCTCTCAAGTAAAATACACCATTCCCTCCGGAGGCGCACAGAAGAAACACGTTATGAGAGAAAGACACTGGAAATCGAAGCAGCCCCTTGAGGCCGGGAGTGCCAGTAATTCGAGAAAAGATACCCTTCTTCACCATTCTTCCAAGTATTTTAATATTTGCATGACAAATATTGTTCTCCAAAATGGCATGGGTCTTTCTCTGGGTTCTGGTAGATAAATGCATTTAGCAGCCTCCTCTTAGGTCAAAGAAATTGGGACAGAGTTTGAAACTACTTGTAAATTTGTAGTATCAGCAGATACCTACCCACTCCCCATCTCCTCCGACCCCGCTTTCGGAACCACATCATGTGGTTTCTATGTGGATTCGGGGTTCACACCATTGAGCTGCACTTCACACCATGACACCTCCCCTAGCTAGGACAGAGGGGTGGCGCTGATAAGCATGAAAGAGAAAGGGCACAGGTGGCCTCGCGTGGTAACACTTTGGGCCTGATCGGTGCAGTTTTCTTTCCAGAATTAAACTTGGAGCACCCACCTCCCCCCACAAGCCTTTACACCTCCCAGTGAATTCAACACCCCGGCCACGCCCACCCACCTGCTCATCCTCCTCTTCCGCACCCCACGTGCTGCTCAATGGAGAGAGTGAAAATTACCCGTCCACCGGAGCTTTTTACACCCGCGAATGTCAGGAAACCTGCAGTAAGACGGGGCACACTCCCGGGGAAATCGGGGGTGAAATGGACAATCACAGAATGGTCATGCCAGAAGGGACATCCCAAACTATGCAGCTCGGTGCCCCCTCTCCGGCAGGCTCAGCCTAACTCGAAACCACCTCAGCCATGAAGCTGGCTCACTTGATTTAAGGGAGGTAAATATTTCATAGCTCCCCGAGGCCAACCAACCACCATGGCTTATAAAGAAATTTACTCTTTCCTGTCGTACCGATCTTGGCCGTTCAAGTTCATTTCCTCTAACCATTCCCTGAACTTGGAGATGCAACAGGAGGCCCTTGGTCAGTCTTCTCCTCATGAGGACCCTTTTTGCGCCTGAACGCAGCCATCAACCCAACTGTTTTCTACGGTGTTCCCCACCCCCAAACCTGTCCTTTACGGCGACCCGCAGAGCCGGCAACATGCTCCAGGAGGAAGAGCAGCTTGAGAAGCAAGTGGCTCTTGCCATAAAAAATGAATCATAAGCACAAGTTGACACAAGAATCC
>NW_011888841.1:2052371-2066784 GCF_000151845.1 Pteropus vampyrus
GGTTCTTGCTCCAGGCCCCCCCAGCCTCTGGTTCGGAAACCCCATGACAGCACCACTATTTATAGAGCGAGGAAAATGTTCCCCCTTTCGCTCCGACTGACAAGGAGTTTGCCACAGAAAGCGTCTAGAAATAAATTATACATGAGACACGGTTTCTGAACTAGTTGCAAGTTCTGTTCCAGGAGAGTTTTACTTTTCTTCAAACATTCCCTCCAGGGGTGAACTATCCTACCAAGAAGTTAAATAGAATCAGAAAAGAGCCTTAAAGGAATCCACTTGGACCCATTACGGCGAGCCAAGCGTATCAGAGGGTCCCTGAAGCCCTGTGCGGCTCTCAGCGTTCAAATCTTCCCTTTAAAATAGCTGAGCGATATTGCTGTAGCGGTTGGTCCTTCTGGGGCATGTTTCAGAGAGAACCGACGATTTCCCCTGCAGGGTGATTGATTCAAATGCAGACTCTGTTCAGAGAGGCTTGGCTCAGAACCCCAGCCTTACCAGCTTATAACATGCGAGACTCCGGGATAAATCCTTAACCTCGCCAAGCCTTGGTTTCCTAATCTGTTAAATGGGGCTATTATTAATCGTGACTACTTCGTAGGGCGGTTGTGAGGATTAGCAGAGTTAATACTTTTAAGGGCACATAGCGGTCACTCAAGAAACACAAGCAGCCATCACCATTGCCGCGCTTTAGAAATCCCCCGAGCCACAGAGAGACTTCTGATCTGGAAAACTTCTGAGTCAGGGCTGGTTTGTCTCAGGCATTCCACACGTCCGCCTCCGAGTTTCTGTGTCCCTTTTCACTGGATTATGTCTCTCAAGTAAAATACACCATTCCCTCCGGAGGCGCACAGAAGAAACACGTTATGAGAGAAAGACACTGGAAATCGAAGCAGCCCCTTGAGGCCGGGAGTGCCAGTAATTCGAGAAAAGATACCCTTCTTCACCATTCTTCCAAGTATTTTAATATTTGCATGACAAATATTGTTCTCCAAAATGGCATGGGTCTTTCTCTGGGTTCTGGTAGATAAATGCATTTAGCAGCCTCCTCTTAGGTCAAAGAAATTGGGACAGAGTTTGAAACTACTTGTAAATTTGTAGTATCAGCAGATACCTACCCACTCCCCATCTCCTCCGACCCCGCTTTCGGAACCACATCATGTGGTTTCTATGTGGATTCGGGGTTCACACCATTGAGCTGCACTTCACACCATGACACCTCCCCTAGCTAGGACAGAGGGGTGGCGCTGATAAGCATGAAAGAGAAAGGGCACAGGTGGCCTCGCGTGGTAACACTTTGGGCCTGATCGGTGCAGTTTTCTTTCCAGAATTAAACTTGGAGCACCCACCTCCCCCCACAAGCCTTTACACCTCCCAGTGAATTCAACACCCCGGCCACGCCCACCCACCTGCTCATCCTCCTCTTCCGCACCCCACGTGCTGCTCAATGGAGAGAGTGAAAATTACCCGTCCACCGGAGCTTTTTACACCCGCGAATGTCAGGAAACCTGCAGTAAGACGGGGCACACTCCCGGGGAAATCGGGGGTGAAATGGACAATCACAGAATGGTCATGCCAGAAGGGACATCCCAAACTATGCAGCTCGGTGCCCCCTCTCCGGCAGGCTCAGCCTAACTCGAAACCACCTCAGCCATGAAGCTGGCTCACTTGATTTAAGGGAGGTAAATATTTCATAGCTCCCTGAGGCCAACCAACCACCATGGCTTATAAAGAAATTTACTCTTTCCTGTCGTACCGATCTTGGCCATTCAAGTTCATTTCCTCTAACCATTCCCTGAACTTGGAGATGCAACAGGAGGCCCTTGGTCAGTCTTCTCCTCATGAGGACCCTTTTTGCGCCTGAACGCAGCCATCAACCCAACTGTTTTCTACGGTGTTCCCCACCCCCAAACCTGTCCTTTACGGCGACCCGCAGAGCCGGCGACATGCTCCAGGAGGAAGAGCAGCTTGAGAAGCAAGTGGCTCTTGCCATAAAAAATGAATCATAAGCACAAGTTGACACAAGAATCCTGCAGTTCAGACAATTACCCGAAGGACACATTTTCTGATAATTACAGAGCTAAAAATGGATCCACTTTGCAATTCCCTTCCTTCCTCCCGAGAAAGCTGAGGAGGTGGTTTAACAACAGTCAACCGCCGAGATGCTTCGCGTTCTGGGGTGTTTAGGAGATGAGTTCCAAGAAATTTCTTGGAAGGTACGGTTCCCAGAAGGTGGTGGTGCCAACTAAACCCATTAACCCCTCCCCGCCGTCCTCGACGCACGCGCCAGCTTGGGAACTGGAACTCAGAAGCCCGCTCGGAATGAGAGACACAGAAGGGAGGAGGCCCAGGCCACCCCGCCTTATGACGCTGACCAAACACCAATGACACCTAAGAAAATGGGAGGGGCCGCTGAGGGGAACACTGCCAGCCAAGGATGAGGTCAGCCTGCTTCAGCACCAAGGGTGGGTGCTCAGGGGTGTCATAAGGAGTTTTAGGCGGCAGCTAAGGGTCAGGGTAATGGTAAAACCACCATTTCCTATGTGCGGAGTGTGCGTGAGCTAGATGCGCGTGTATTTATCTCACTTCCTTCCGACGCCTACGAGGAGGGGGCTGTGCTTACTCCCCGCACTGTGCGGTCACGCCGAGGGCTGCACAGCGAATCGGGGCAGAGGCAGCAAGAGCCTCTATGCTTCGCCACCCCCTACGCCACCTCTCGGGTGGAAGGAACCGGAATTGGCTGACGGAAGATATTAACGAGGTTGAAACACAAACACAGGTGACGAAGAGGGCAGAAGGCAGAGGCACAAAGAAATAGGAGAGGAGAAAGTGTGGGTCAGAGACCGTCTCTGTCCATGATGAACACAGAGTTTGGTTTGATTGTAAAATACGTATCTGATGTTCAGTAGTAAATGTTAGCACTAAAATACACAAGTCTTGTGCTAGGTCATGGACACTATTGAAAGAACGAAGCGAAAAAATTATTGATTATCCCAGTATTCCCAACAAAGATGTAGATTACAGAAGGGTCAGAAACTTAGCGTTAGTCATTAACTTACTGAAGAAATATCGACTGAGCGCCAGCAGCAAGCTCTTACTGTTCTTCCTCCTATGTCACTAGATACGACAGTAAACAGAACGAAGCCATCGCTCTTCCGCAACTTACATTCTGGCGGCAGGAGACAGACTCGCATGCCCTCAGCGTGTCTGTGAGAACACAGACAATGACCAAATTAAGCTGAAACGTAAGACCTCGACGGCCAGACCATCGGAAACGCCAACAATTTGAAATTATATTCGGAAAGAAATCATGTTGCTATCAATGAAAAGGGCCCCGGGCATCCAGAGCACAGAGACACAGAGGCGAAGAGCTAACAGAACCAAGTGGCGAAGAGATGGATGGAGGTGCTTGCAGCAGGAGGCCTGGGGCAGGAGGAAGGAAGAGGCCACAGGAAATAAAGCTGCAGGCGTGTGGCTCGTTACTGCTTCAAGACGGTCGAGGGGTGCTCGCCACCCCGTGCAGCTCCTTCTCGCATAGCCTGTGTACTTTAATAGCCTTGGCTTTGACCTTTGAAAGGTCCAGGGTGTGGGGAGCAGGACACTGGCAGAGGCAGCCACAGGCCATTGCTTACTGTGTGGCCAGAGTCAATGGTCAGGTAATAGAGACGGATGAGCATGGCTAACATGGGATGGACACGGTTTAAACCTCCAGAGAACTCAGGAGGGTGCATTCCGGTTGGGGGAAAAGGGCGACTTGGAGTGTGAAAGACACTCAGGTTTCAGTCTTAAAACACACACCAGAGACTATGGAAGTGACAGGTGGAGCGGGTGACCGGTGCCCAAGGTGTCATTGGGGAAGATAATTTTCAGCTTTGCGAATTACCCCTAATACCAAATGTCATGTTATTTTCGTAACCGTGCTTTATTCCTTGGATCACCAGTACACTCGAATGTACTTTCATTCTCTAGCCAACCTCCCCTGCTAATGATATACATACTGAGTTTCTTGGAAAACATTCAAGGACATGTAATAGCTAGAAAAATAATTAACTTCTTGATTAAGCTCTCTCTCCTGTGCAAGACACAGAAAAAATTTCAAAAGCTTGCAAATTTGTTTCCCTTCTATCAATGCTGGCATGGCATTTGGTTTCTCTCCTATTCATATAAGGCTCAAACATGCCTTGTGGGTTGGCAGGTGGCTTTTTCTATAGCTTGTCGCCCACCCGCTCTGGACGGAGATCAAGGATGTCCTTTGGTTCAAGGCTATGCGCACTGCTTATTTTACCTGAAAGTTGCTGTTCTTTACACTTTGCTGCAAAAATACACACTTTCCTGACTGGAAAGTGACAGACTGGTCTCTCTGGTCCTCCAGCTATGCCACGGAATTGTGCTGAATACCAAGCTTGTGCTGCTTGAGCTGCACACGCACACATGAATATGTGTGAGCACATGGGCTCCCTGAATGCATTTAGGGCAGCTGTGACCTACTGCCCACCCATTCAGAGAAACTCCCTGAATACTTGGCTCTCCCTTCAATAACACGTCCCTTCCCATCCCAATGATGCCATCAATCAAACTGCAAAGCTGAGTGGCAGGCCGAAACCTTGAAACCTCGAAGGAAACCCAGCATCCAGTTAAAACTTCCCTAAGGGGCGGGGGGGAGGGGGGGGAGGCAGGGGAGGGAGTCCTGAGCCCAGAACCAGACAGGAACAAAGGCCCTAACGTCAGCTGTAAATGCCAGCCGTCATTATGCAGAGATAAAGGCACTTGAAAATATCCAGTACTGTCCTGACACTTTGATTGATGGCCACCCCTCTTAATTAGCTCCCCTTGTCTCTAAAGGCTTCCAAAGAACCCATCGCTGGCTCCCGCCGCCCTCCCCCTTCCTGGGGAGACAGGGCCTGGGCAGGCGCTGAGCCTCGCCGGCCGCTTCCACTGTGTCACCACCCACGGCCACGGCCACGGCCACGGCCACGGCCACGGCCACGGCGCTCTTGCACTGACCTTTCGCAGAAGGAAGCAGATGCGTTCGATGTTCCTCAGCCGTTCTCTCTAGGAGGACGCACAAGAAAGACAGGAGAGGGGAGGTCAGAGCAGGAGAAGCCCCCGCGTTCAGCCCCCAGGAGAGGAGGCAGAACCCGCCGGCGGCTCCTCCCGGCCAGGTGGCTCGCATGCTCCCACCGGTGGCTCTTCCTAACTTTTGTCCATCTCCCTTGTCACAGTCGTTTGCTCTTAACAGACTCTGCCAGCAAATCGCATGGGCTCAGCTTCCCTCTCAGCCCAGCAGAGGCGTCTGGACCTTGTCCTACAGGCAAAGTCTTTCTCAGCCTCATGTACCTGTAAGACGGTCGGACTGCAGACCGGGCAGCACGTGTTCACTGCCTGTGTGACAGCCTGCAGTCAGCCCTCCTGGGGGTCTTCCCACTTGGGCCTCAAAGAGCACAGGTGCCCTGATGAGTGTCTAAGGAGAGGGCGTTCTCTGCCCATTGGCTTTATACTTCTAAAGTGAGTGTTTTTAGAGAAAGTCATCTCCCCACTAAATCAGACACCAGCAGCGTCCCCCAGGCTAAGACTTTTCAAGACACGCAAGTCCATGTCTGGGGTCTGACTCGCTGCCGAGGGAAGGTGCCCTGTGGCTGGGCAGGTGATGATGCTCACATCACACCCTAAATGCTGCCTCCCCTTCCCCAGTGGCTTTCTTGGTTTTCGAAGCCACTGCAAGCATAGCTGTGGCATCTCCTGGTGCTTCTTTCATTACCAAGGCAATCTGCTTGCCATAGGTGTGATGGCAACGAGATTCCTCAGGGATCTGCAGGAGACGTGTGGCTGGGACCCTTCTCTTTCCTGACGGAATCATAAATATAGTAATTCCTGTGCATCCTTTCAGCCCAGAGGAGAGAACCCTCATCAGGACAAATTAGTGTCTGCAGGGCTAGGAAGAGAGAGCACATCCTCAACACATGTGCATGCACACACGCATGTGCACACACAAGCACACACACAGAACTGGGCATGGAGGTTTTCTAAACGGAGAACAATAGGCCAAGGTGTGAGACACCAGGCATGAAGGGGGTTGTGCCAGACACACACCGGCCCCCTCAGCAGAGAGCAGCGCCTCCGAAGGACCTCTCCCACCGCTTTAAACGCTGATGAAGCGTTAACACAGGGAGTTAGGGGTACAGCAGAGCACTCCCCCTCCTGGAAAGGTCCGCCCAGAGGGTCCAACAACATCTGGGGCTTCAGGCGGTCTTAAACCCAAAGAACCAGCGGGCCGCGGGCGCATTGACTTAGAAACACATCACCCCAATCGGCAGTTACTGGTAACACAATCAAGTCCCTCCGCGGCCATTGGTGCCAGCTGGGGAAGTGGCTTTTCCAAGCCCCCCGGCCCTGAAATACCACTGCAGGGGCCAAAGGAGCTTGAAGACCAGCCAGATGAGGCATCCAAGCATCTGACTTCCTGCCAGGCAGGGTGACATCATCAGAACTGGGAAAAAGGTGTCGACACTGTTCCATTTAGGGACTTTGCGGATTTTTCAAAAATATCTCAGACAAGAATCTTTTCCCTGGTGGCTTCAGACTATCCACAAGATATCTGGCCTTTGGGGCTCAGGCTACTTAATGAGTTCACTAACTAATTAGAAGTATAGCTTTAGTAATAGGAATAAGGAGTTGGGATCCAGCTTCTACGTACGCTACATGGCTTCACCCTTCAATGTTCATTCTTTCATCAATAATTAGTTACTGAGTACCTACTGTGTGCGGGTTCTATTCTGACACTGACCTTTCAGAGAAGCTCCCATGAGACCTTGCCGGCCCTAATTCTCTTCGTTCTGTGTGAACTGGGAAACTTTCCACGGCGAGACGGAAACAGAGTCCGTGAAAACATCTCATGGTTTCACCAATCACCTGCAACCCGGTGCGGATTCTGCGTGATGGAACTGAGCGGCAGGACAGACTGTTCACTAGCATTTCCCCTGGGGTCAAACAAGAAGGCTCAGGGTGTTAAAAGCCAGCCACGTTCTGATCTGAGCCCAAACAACGAGGAGGGAGGAAAGCAGGCTCTCGACTTCCCGGCATTCCAAAATGGAAGCTTCCTGCCAGTCTAGAGCAGCTCTGTGCACCTGGCGGTTAGCGACAACCAGGCGTGGAAATGTTAGTGCCAAACGCGAAGACATCCAGAAAGAGAGGAGACCTGGGGTGTGACCCTTTCAGGCCCGGAGAAGCCGAGTCAGCACAGGTGGGTAACGAAAACAAATAGATTTGAATAATGAATATTTTGAATATTCTATTTCACAAAATACCATCAGTTTTCAAGGGGAGCTTAGGAATTTGTTCAAGCAACAAAATTCTGCTTTGCATATGTGGCTTGGAAAGGGTTTGTTTCTGTTTTAGAGAATCAAAGAAAGTGATGCCAACAGGGCCTCGGGCTTTATCAAGTCAAGACTCTTAAACAGGCAACGTGGAGCAGGTGCTGAGCACACAGGAGTTGGAGACAGGCAGAACCGGGTTCCAATCCTGACTTCACTGCTCAGAGCTACGAGTCCTTGGATAAGAGTCTGTATGTTGGGTCAGTGATGGCCGTCTGGCAGAGTTCTTGTGAGGATCACGAATAATCTACAACATAAAATTTCTAGCATATAGTATACCCACCCCCCCCCCACCAAAAAAAAAAAAACTTACAGCTCCAATAATAACCGTGTACTTTACAGAGGGGGACACTGAAGACTGGTCCCTTGGTCTTTTGTTTCCTATCTAAGAGCATATCCTTTCTGGGGGGCCCTGCAGCTAAGAATAGACCTCTTTGTCCCTATCACTAAGGAACGTTGCCATGAGCCTCCAGGTTTAGATGGTATCACACTAGCAAATCCTGGTGTCCTTGCTACAGCTTCTGACTGAAAAGATCAACAGAGCCATTCGAACAAGAACTTGCCTTTGGCCTGGAATCCAGGCCTGAAGGGAACTGCAAACAGACACGGGCCCAGTGGGTTCGGATGGAGAACCACACTAGAGTGGCCCATGTGCACGCCATCTGCTGAGCCCAGCAGGGCTGGTCTGGAAGGGGTTCGGAAAAGGCTCTGTGCACACACGCAGCTGGTCCCCGGACCAGACGACCACACTGGGTGAGATTTCCAGGGTGTAGGAAGCTGAGCTCAGCCCACGTAGCTCACTGAACGAAAACTTCCTGGATGGTGAGTATGGGGCTAGGAGCTTTGTACACCAACGTACCCTGTCAGTCTCCCTGTGAGACACCGGGCCAAGTGCAGGGTGGGGACACCCCTAACGACGCTCCCGTATCCTGCCCAGCACGCTGGCCAACACACAGCTGTCCTTGTTCCAAGATGAGCCCAAAACACACTGACACGAGGCCCCGAGGACTCAGCAGACACAGCACAGCAGACCTGCCCCTCCTGGCTTACTGGAACCGCCATACTTGACGTGCAAGATAAATCAAGACCCCAGCAGCCTCAAGAACGAGAAGTCTCCTCGGCAATGCTGAGCCAGGCACAGAGGCACAGTACTCAGAGCCGAGAATGTTCTCTACTCATCCTACTTACGCATCGAAACCTCGCCCTCCCTCACGGGCCTTGGGTGGCCTGTGGTGACGCCACCCTGCCCACCACCAACACCCCCTGCTTACCGCATGGACAGGGTTGCACTGGTCTATGGGGCTCTTAAAATCTGTCCTTAACTCATCGAAGGCGATTATCTGAAACAGAAGACACGGAATCGAGACATTAGTGCAATACACATCGAAAGCTTCCTAGAGATCTATTTCAAAATAATAAAGGCGGCGGGAACGGGGCATCAGCGACACAAGACTGGCCAAGAGCTGGTCGCTGCTGACGCGAGAGATGGCACTGGGGCTGATCGTGCCCTTGGCCCACTTCTGCGTTTGTGTAGACTTTCCCCAAACGGGAAAAGGGAGAGTCTTTGTTTAAGATTCATAAATAAGCCCCGAGACCTGACACACAGTAGGGTGGTTCGGACAACAGACCTGTGTCGTAAACATTCAACTCACTGGGAGACCAGATCTTAATTGTTCCCAACCCTAGAAGAAACGAAATTGTTGGACGTGATGGAGGCGCGTTAGCTAATGCTTCAGGGGCAATGGTATTGCGATCTAACTGTATCATCTTAAACTTATAAAACACTTCATGTAAAATATACCTCAATTTTCTTAAATCTCCAACATAAAATCTTTTAAGTTTCTTGTACTTGACAAACATGTAGAGAAAAACTCTTGGGTGATGAGGGCAGGTTGTTAGGGTTTGGATAAAGGTACAAATATTTTTAAACCTCACACCAGCACTTCCGGCTTCTCTCCTTACAGGAAGAAGCTGTTGATATTTTAGTTTTGTTTATTTTGACAAAGATGCTGATTGGAAGTAAAATAAACAGAAGTCAAATAAAAGGGGGAAGAGAAAAAAAGGAAGCTGAGGCAACAGAAATAAAATAACCCCATCTCTAGCCGTCCACAGGCTGGACCACCAACGCCTGGATGGTCACAGCTTCACGGCTTTGTCCTCCCGACTCAAGTCCTCAAATTCGTTCTGGACAAACTCAGAGCTCCCCAGAGAGCAACGTTTTCTCCATTTGTCTGGAGGGGAGAATGTTGGAGGTGACCTCCTCCAGTTACAGAATGAGG
The DNA here is from genome assembly GCF_000151845.1 of Pteropus vampyrus. Lineage (NCBI taxonomy): Eukaryota > Metazoa > Chordata > Mammalia > Chiroptera > Pteropodidae > Pteropus > Pteropus vampyrus. The sequence goes on from NW_011888841.1 coordinate 2,062,018, forward strand.
CACGGCACACCCACAGAAAGACCTACTTAAAATTCCTTCTGAGAACTTCGGGGGCGACGCTTCCTAACCTCAGCCACCTATCCCCAGGAGGGGGCCTCCGACAGAACGAGGTGGTGTTTCGCCGGTGGCGTGTTCTCTCAGCATTGTCTTTCCTGGGCTACAGCCAACTCCCCCAGGAAGGCACGTCCGGGGGTCCCTGAACACTTGGCAGAATTGCCGAAGCCATAGAGCCAGCACGTTGCCCCCCAAGAGTCACCATTCCAGCAACATGGAGCTCAGAGTAAGGACCACGTTGGGGGAAACCAGTTACTTCCCTCTACAAAGCGGGTGTAATTTTAAAGCAGTCACCTGTCATCCTGATTTTAATACTCCTGCAGAATTAGGAGGACATTCTAGTATAATTTGTATTAAATAGACTCGTTTCTATATTCTCTCTTGCCAGGTAGTTAATTATCCAGCCTGAACTTGAATACTTTCGTAATAAGATACTCATCACTTTCTGAGGATGCTCAGACCATTCCCGGCTACTTCTAATTAATCATTGTCTTCCTGGGTTGAACTTCTGTGACTCCGCAGGGTTCCACCCACAGTCTAAGCCGGGGTCAGCAAACTGTGGCCCGGGCCCGAGGGCCAAATCCAGCTTGCCACCCATTTCTGATCAATTTGCTAGCTCAAAGTGGTTTTTGCACTTTTAAAATAATTGAAAAAATCAAAAGAAGAAGAATATTTTGTGACATGTAAAAATGATGTTATATTCAAATTTCAGCTTCCATGAATAAAGTTTTATTGGAACAGAGACACATTCATTCTTTCATATATCACATATACTTTCGCATTACAAAGGCAAACTTGAGCAGCTGCAGCAGACACCCCACGGGCTGCAAAGCCCAAAACAGTTACGATCTTGCACGTTACAGAAAGAACTCCCAACCCTGTCTATTCTTTTCTTTGCCCTCTAGAGCTGCACTGTCCAATAAGGTAGCCTCATTTACCTACTTAGATTTCAAATTTAATTAGTTAAAAATAAATTTAAAATTCAGTTCTCACATTGTAATTGCTCAAAAACCACATCTGTCTAGTAGCTATTAAACAGCACGTCCATAAAACGCTTCCATCGTCACAGAAAGTTCCATAACAGCACTGTTTTAGAGGGCCATAGGGTAGGTCAAATCACTCTTCCACAGGAACCCCTGTAAGGATTGTCAGCTACCGTGAACCCAGCAAATCATCCTTCTTCAAGCTGAATCTCTCCAACTTTTACTCATATAAACTGGCACTAAGTTACTTTGTCATCTTGATAGTCCTCCACTGACATTACTAAACACCATGTTCAAGGTGAGGTCAGCTGACATAAAAAGTATCGCTCACCTCCTCTGTTCTGTAACCTATGTCTCTGTTAATATAACCTGATAGCACTAGCTTTTCTGTGGCCACATCACATCCCTGGCTTCGTACTGGCCTTGCATTGCCTAAAAGGCCTCCATCTTTTTCATGTGCTTCGGTTAAACTCAGTCCGCCCCATTCTGCATGCACGTTGTTGGATTTGGGGCCCTTAGAACAGAAACTGACCTTTATCCCTTTAATTCCTCCCTATTCAGTTTGGTCCATCGGTCCAATCTGTTGAGATAGGATCTATCTTCCAACTACAAATCCCAGGGAACACAATGTCCTCAGTACCCGCATCCACGCCCCAGCATAGATGCAAGCCAAGCAGCACCAGGCACCAGCAATCCTGCGACATATTATTTACCCGATTATAAACACAATTCACGGTATTTTGATCCAGTCAACTAAAAGCAAGTCTCTAGGTGGCTTTAGAATCCCATAACTGTTGGTGGACCACATATGAGCTCCCCAGAGAGGCTGGGAGCCCGTGGAGGGAAATCAAGCCCCCATGCTGTGGCTGTGGCTGCAGACATAGCTGTGAGGTAGGTTCCCATGCCCATCCCTGACCTGTGCCCGTGTCCCTGCGTAAGTGCTAGAAGGCAGGTCTGGACTGAGGGGGGAGGAGCCCTTAGGGACTCCGAGCTGCTGAGCAAGTGGGAGAGCAGGCAACCACTGCCCCTCTCGGCTCCTGGCCTGGACGAAGGGGTGAAGAACGGCAGGCCTGCAAGTGTAGTTGATGCCTTCGAGTCCCAGATCACGTGCCTTTCACGGTGCTTCCTGATGATGGTGACTGACGGCAATGCATCCCCACCCCACCTGGTAACAACTCACTGATTCATCCAGCCATTCACTTGACATTCAGTGAGCACCCTTTCTACACGGGCACTGGGCTAGCCCCTGCAGAGACAAACTTCCGCAAGATGCCACGTCTGTCCTCAGCAACTTCCTGGACCAGAGGGGGAGACCAGATGTAAAGAGATGTAACAAGTGCTACAATCAAGATGATTGTAATAAAAGCCCCCATTTATCATATGCTCACTGTGTGGGCACCGAGCTTCAGGCTGCGCCTGCTTCCCACTGTTTAACCCTTCAGCCTCCCTGGGAGGCCGGTACCATCACTCTCGTTTTAGAGATCAAGAAACCGAGGCCAAACGTGGTTAAATTACTTGCCCAAGACGACTGCTTCGATGCCAGGACTCAAACCCAAGCCTCTCATATCACTGCGGGGAGGATTAGGTGAAACAATGTACATAAAGCATTGGGCACAAGGCAGGCTATAACAGATACTGTTACTTTTATTCCTGTACCTATTACCACCATGCAGATGTTTGGGATGCAGATGTTTGGGGTGCAGATGTTTGAGACGCATGCTGCGAAAGCAGCGGACTGTCCTGTCACAGGTGGGAGACGGAGCAATGGATGCTGGGAAGGGGCCCGGGATCGGCAGGTGAGCTGGGAAGGGAGTCATCAGCGGCCCCTGAACCAGTCCCCTAGACCTGAATGATAAGTACAAATTGGGGAACACAAGGCACAGCTTACGTGCATTGTCTCTGCCAGAATTTGCAGGCACAGCTGGTTCTGACATTGCTTCCCTGGTTCTCATCTAGTTAACAGAAAACCGAGACGCCCCAGAGCCATGCACTTCTGGGACCGAAGCCAAGAGAGCAGCAGACAGGGCAGGCCCAGCCAGCTCTGCTCCCGCTGACACTCAGCAGGGCCTCCCTGGCTCCAGCCAGCAGCCCTCCTGGTCCGCGTTCAATCCACAGAGGATAAGACAAGAAGCTCACACGCTCTGCCGACTTACAGGGGGGCAGGCAGCCACTCTGAAGAACACGAGCGGAGGAGGGGAAGGAGGAGGGCGGCAGCTTGCAGCACTCTGGGGCCTCCTGGTCCCACTCAGTCAGGCCTCAGCCCCCTGCTCCACGCAGCCCTCGAGTCGGCTGGAGGAGATGTTAGAAAAACCAAGGCGGATGAGGCGCTGGTTTGACCAACGGCGAAGGCTCTCTCCTTGACCAAACTTTACTCAGGCCCCTCCGAGCCCTCTTTTCAACTAGTCTTCAACCTTGGGCTCCTGTGTCCAGCCTGGTAGAGCCTCGTTTTGCAAGAATCCTGCTAAGCTGGTTCAGAGAGAATCCCCACCTTCGAGATCTGATCGCTCCAGCCTGTCTCCAGCAAGAATCCTACCAAGTCAGTTTAGGAAGAATCCTCCTACCCTCGATGGCTCCTCATGTAGGACTGAAAAACTTTCCAATAAATCAGTCACAGGGAAGCGATATCTTCAGGCGCCAGCCCCCAGGAAAGCACTGACAGCCACAAGGATGCAGATAACGAAACTGCCTGCTAGGCCCTGTTTGATCTAAGAGTTCCCCGGAAACATTTGTCTTTGTGTAAGACGTTTACAGCCAACATCTGCTTTCCGTAATCTGCTTGCTTGCTTGTTCAGAAGACCACCAGGATATGGTCTTAAGCTTTATACGCTGCCTCCTCTGGAAGCTCGAAGCTGATCTCCTCTGACCCTGCGTGGTAGAGTCAGTCGCTGGCCGGCTAATAAACGCTCACGATTCATCTCAATTGGCTCCGTGGGTCTTAGAATTGATGGCGCCACAACACTCATAGTAATTTTCCATCCACCAACCCCTTCACCCTGCTCCTTGGCTATAAACCTGTCCTTGTTGTATTCGGAATTCAGCTCGATCTCTCTCTCCTGTTGCAATAGTCTTGAAAAAAGTCTTCCCACTTTGACGAGGGTCAGAATAACTTTTTAACACTATTCTCTTGTGTTAACTGAAAAAACAAAAGCCTCTGGGAATGGCAGCCTATTAAGCAAGGCAGGGGTTGTTCTGAATGTGAATGCGGATTCTTCCTTCAAATTGCAGGTGTAGAAAGCGGGGGCAGAACTCCCAGCTCCGGGTCAGAACTTAAATCTTTAAAAGTCGGTGGTGGGGAGTTGCTTTATGTTTGTTTTGAGATTTTCGGGGGCAGAGGGTGAATCAACCCTACTCCTTGGTTGGGTTGTCATCATTGATCTCAACAAGGCCCCCTCTTCTTTTATTTATTTTGTCATCAATTTTCTTTTGTCCCATTAGCCCTTTGTCTCTATCCTAGACAACTATGGGTTTACATGTAATGTGTATCTTCCTCTTTGTTGCATTATTGCAAAGTGTATATATATGTATGTGTATGTATGTGTGTGTGTGTGTGTGTGTGTGTGTATATATATATATATATGCATGTCTGTATTCGTATATTTTTAATTTACCTAACGTATCTCATTCTCTTTCTTACTTTTTGCACTCAGCACTGCAGCTGCCAGATGCCATGGGTACGGCCACTAAATTTTTTCTATCCAATGAGAAGCAGAGATTGATTGGACCTTTGCAC
>NW_011888841.1:2068281-2074672 GCF_000151845.1 Pteropus vampyrus
GCTCACATCTAAAAACCATTTACTGTGCATATATTTTAACTACAGTAAAGCACTCAGACGAACAACACAGCAGACACAGCAACGGGTATTAGATTTTTATTGAAGCATCTCTCAGTAATTGCTGAGAACTCAACACAAAAGTGTGACCCAGTAAAAATGTTTTCCAGTGGAGGCAAGACAAGACAATATGGTCCTGATTTCAAATGTGCTTCAAGTAATCTTCCACTGATCTACCTCCCAAGCAGACACCTGAACAGCTGAAGAACCAGTAAGCGGAGGTTAGCTTCTCCGGTGAAGACCTAGACTGTTTCTGCAAATTGAAGAATCTAACCAGGCTTCTCCATCCGGCTTGGACGTCCACTTTTCCTTCCGCCCAAAGAGGAGCTGTGCTGAAATGTCTCGGTGACCTCTCGGATCCCTGCCCACCCTTCCCCACCCTGCTTCCGGCCCTAGGGGCCTGACCTCTGAGGAATGCACTCCAGGCCTACCTTGCCCTTTTTCCTCCTACCATGTTAGGTCAATAGGAGGCACCAGCAGAAGACTTATCCCCTGGTTCTCTCCCCGCTGCACTGTGGCCTGGCAGTGTCTCTGCTCCACCACCTGAGGCCGCATCTCCCGTCTGGAGTCTCCCCCACCGCACACCCATCACTTCCCGGGAACTGCTTCAGACCCAGGGCAGCGTCAGCTTCCGCTTCTGCTGGACTCTGCTGCTTCACCATCCCTGATTCCTGATCGGTGTCTGAGTCCTGCCCCTCCTCTGTAAATAGTCCTTTCATGAAACTCCTCAGTCATCCCCTCTGAACGTGCCATCTGTCTTCTCCTGGGTCCCTAACTGATACAGGAGCCTGCAAGAAACCTGAAGGTTAGACCACATTGCCTTTCCTGATAAATAAATTAAACTAAATAGAGAAATACTCTGGACCATTCCAGGACATGAATAGATGATGGATCAAATCCTTGAAATTCTATACCAACGAGAAGGAAACTATTTTGGCCTGGAAAAATTTCAGAGCAAATACTACTAGTTACGAGTCACTCTAGTTGCTCAGCAAAGTGTCCTTTTGTTTGTTTGTTTTTTAAATCTCAGTAATGCTGCTGCGGACTAGCCGGCTTTGAACAATACAGCTTCCAAATGAATTCTCCAGGATGAATTATTTGCAAAGCGTGTCCCTGAGAAACAAAAGGAAGTGACTTGCTGTATGCAGTTATTGCATATAACCAATGAAAGTTTGCAAGACATCTGCTGATTCTGGTTTTAGAATTAGGTTTCAGACAATGGCTAAAATAAGTGTCTATGGAGGCCAAGCCTAATACGACCAAAGAAAAAACTTTAAAACTGTATCATCAGCATATAGAAGATCCTCTTCATTTAAAAAAAAAAAAAAAAACCCTATAGAAGGAGATATGCATCTAGACCAGCGGTCCCCAACATTTTCGGCCCCAGGGTCTGGGGCTCCCGTGAGAATCCAATGCCCGATGATCTGAGGTGGAGCTGAGGCGGTGATGCCAGCACTGGGCAGCAGCTGCAGATACAGATGAAGCTTCGCTCGCCCTGCCACTCACCTCCTGCTGTGCAGCCCGGTCCCTAACAGGCCACGGATCGGTACCCGGTCTGCAACCCAGGGCTTGGAGATCCCTGATCTAGAACATCCAAAAGCAACTTCAAATCTTTGTTAAAAAAGAAAGCGGGTTAGAGCGCAGCTGCTTTACTTTGTTCAAAATAGATATGCAACCTAGTAAGAGAGCCCAGACCGACTGGCATGCTGACCGAGGAAGTGACAGTCACTGAGAGTTTATAATGAGTTCACACAGCTTCGCCATTCACAGAATGAAAGCTAAAGAGAGATCACAGTCTTATATTTTCTTTAACAGATGCCTTCATGAGAGAAGTGTGTAAAAGCAATCAATAAAAACATAGCAACGTTTTTATAAAACCCAAATGCTCCTCATGTAAAATAATGGCTTGAGAAATGCTGACCCACAACTTAAGTAAGAAAATCACAAAATGTACACGGAATGTTTAATAAACTACTGTTGCTTTTAAGGATGAGGTTCTCCCAGTTTGAAATGTGATTAGCCAAAAAATGATTTAGTAGGAAAACGTAACCTAATCCAAACTTTATTTTCACTATCAACACTGGGCTGGTCGCTCACCCCGCCTGCCATAAAACCTTCTCCTCTCCTCTTGCTGGCCCTCACCGTCAGTGAGTAAGGAAACTTCCCACGAGCCCTTTGCCCTCTCAGCTCCTGCCCAGCTAGGGCTGCTGGGACCCGCTCGGTGGGCCGCGGTGGGGAACAGAAGCCCCAGTGCCCCCTGTGCCATCCTCACTGGGGACACGAAGCACAACCCCACCAACTGGTGCAACCTGGATTTAATCTGCTTCCGTGGGTCTGGTTTCTAAGAGCCCGGAGAAAAGTCCCTGGGGGTGCTGCTGCCTTTCCTGCTCCTCCTATGCCGATGTGGTCGGTACGGCTGAGGTTCCTTCCTCAGCCAGCCGCCCGGTACAGGAGCTGACCGCTCTATGGGGAATGTAACTGACAGCTGAGTCTCGCTGGCTCAAGTCACCAACTTGTTGGCTTCTGTGCGCAGACCACCCAGCAGCCCCTCGGAGACTGGAGCCATCTCATTTCCTGCCACCCAATGGCCAGTGCCAGTCCAGCCCAGGCAAGTTACCCCAATCTCCTTGTCCACCTGCTGCAAAACAGACACCGTCTGCTGTCTCCCACCTGGTCAAGCCACTGGCCTTATGCAGCCCACAGAGAAGAAGGGTCCAGGCGGGGTCACAGTCCAATTATATGCCCCCCCCAAAAAAAATCCAGAAATTACAGGTCAAACCTCCAGGCCAATACTCCCGCTGTGCAAGAATATCCTTCAGGTCAATAACATCACGAAAGGTTCTTAACTTCACTGACGGGCCAGGGGATGCGAATAAAGGATTCATGAGGTAGCATTTCAAACACATCAGACGGAGAAATGTTAACGATAAGTCGATCTCTGTCAGGGAAACAGGAAAAGGAACCCCGCCCACTGCTGGTGGAAATGTGAAGTGATCTAGCCTTTGGAAAGCCATCTGGTAACACCTATCAGGAACGACACAATATATCCTTCGCCCAGCGACCCTCCTTCTGGAAGCTAGCTCATTGAAATAAAGGCACCGCTAGGTCAGATGTCCCCAGCACTGCTTGAGCTGGCGGAAAACGGGAAGCACAGTAAATGCCCATCTGTAATGGAGCAACTGAATAAGAGGCGACGCATCAGCTCCGTGGCGTACGACGCGGCCCTGACTGAGGTCTGTCCCAGCGAACTCACGAGGACTTGAACTGCTACTCAGTGAGAAGAGCAAGCTACAGAAAAATTTAACACCGAAACCGAGACGCACCCCCAAAAAGAATTTGCCTGAATATGATTACATGACCATGAAGAAATACATGAAGGATGCGCACCGGGCCATGGACACCGGTGACCCTGAGGGTGGGGGGTGGCAGTGGCTGGGAGGGGAACCGAGTACCCGTGGGTGGCGGGAGCAGTCCAGCAAGAGCAACAACGAAAACAACTGATTAAAGTGGTCGTTGAAAAAACAGAACGTGTGATTAATTCCACATAATTCTATTTATGTAAAATTACGCACACGGGTGACCATAAAAAGATATTTGAAAGTAGTCACCAGAACGCTGATAGAGGTTATCGCTAAGCGGGTTCCTTACACCATTCCCGCGTTGTTTGCGTTTTTACAGTAAGTATGAATTATTCATGTAATCAGGAAAAGATCCCCCAAAGCTATTTTACTATTAATTTGTTTTTATTCCCTTGCTTTTCTAACTCTTGTAACTCCAAACTCACCACCTCCAACCAAATAAGCCAGATCACAGAGGCAGCTGCCCACTGCGCCGGGCTCACATTCTTTGGCTTTGCTGTGTGTGCGTGTGTGTGTGTGTGCACGTGTGTGCGTGTCTGTGTGTGTGTGTGTGTGCGTGCGTGTGTGTGCGTGTGCGCGTGTGTGTGTGTGTGTGTGTGTTTTCTAGCTCTGTCGCTATCTGCATCTACCTCTCCTCCCCCATCTCTTTCACTCCAGCTCACTACCACCTGACCAAGCACACAGAACCCTGGGGGCTTGTGCCAGAAGCCCCCATCAAGCCAGTGTCTATACTGAGTATACTGAACACAGGGGCTCCATACCGACCTCCTCACCTTTGCTCAAGGAGCCCAGATAGTATACCAGGCTGCGGGCAGCCCGGGCTTGAGGTAGGGCAAAAACAAGGCTCCACAAGACAGCCAAGGGAGCCTTCTCCTCAATTATCATCTCAGGAGTTGGGCCCTGACAAATCTTTTCCCAATCTCTTACTTCCAAGAAGTTTACGAGGCCGCGAAAACCTCACGTGAATAGGGAACGCTTTGTGAACAGCCTGCCGATTTGCTATGTTTTCATTGTCTGGCTGTTTAAATTGGAACAGCCCTTCCCTTCCGCGGCCCATCTCAATGGTGTTTGGCCAACACAAGGGCCCCAGAGTCCCTGAGCCCAAAATAGAACTAAAGACGAGGGCAGTGGGTCAGGGGCCGCTCTCCTGAGTACAGGGGCAGGGACAGGCCACTAGGCTCTCGGTGCTTATTTGGACATTATTTTACATAAATTTACATGTTGGTCTCAAGAGGTCTAATTCCAAGCATTTAAAATCGAAATAGTTACGTTGTGCCACTTCCTGAAAGTATGTATCCCGTTAGCCTCCCCGTGCCTGGTCCGGGTGCAGGGACATTCCTGTCCCGTTCGAAAGTGTGTCGCTCCGGCCTCTGCTTCCGTCATCACATCTCCTCTGACTCTGACCCTCCTGCTTCTGTCTGAAAAGGATCTCTGTGATCACCTTGGGCCCACCCCGATCATGCCCCCGTCTCGACATCCTTCGTTTAATTGCATCCGCAAAGTCCCGTTCGCTGTATGAGGTGACACGGTCACAGGTCACAGGGATGGCCCCGTGCCCTAAAAGTCCTCTGCGCTCTGCCTGTTCACCCCTCCCGCCCCCCAAACCCCAGCGACCCACGGATCTTTTTACGTCTCCATAGTTTTGCCTCTTCCAGAAGGTCACACAGTGTGCAGCTTTTTCAGATTGTCTTCCGCCACCTAGTAACATGCGTTTAAGTTCCCCTCAAGTCTTGTTTATGGCTTGATAGCTCGTTGCTTTTAAGTGCTCTTAAGTTTGTGAGCTTCACTTTCTCCCAGGGGTTCTGACCCAGCTCACTGCTTTGGCTCTTATCCTAACCTTCAGGCTTGGGTGTGAACTTCCGGCTGTAGCCCTGGCCACCCAGAACCGAGTCCCTGCCAGCTACCACTGAGGCAACTTCTGCCCGCGCCTAGTCCCCAGACCCAGGCAAGGGGGTGACCAGAAACTTCTATTGCACCTCAACGTTCCCTACTCAAAGTTCATAGTCTACGGACAAGCCGAGCCAGACGACTTCTTCAGATTTCTCCCAAATGCATTCTGACCATCCAGACTAAGCCTTCCATCTTCTCCTCTCCATCTGTCCCACATAAATGCCACCTCTCCATGATGCCCTCCTCCGACGTGACCTTGACCTGAACCTCCATCATAGACCTCTACTGTCTTACAGTAGAGTTTATCTAAGACTGTAAGATCACTGAGGATTGGGCCTTTCTCTTAATTTTTATATTCCTCGTAAGTCCAAACATAGTAACTGACAAACGGGTGCTCAAGAAACATGAACAGGATTAAACACACCTGGTTTCCCTAAAGGGACGCTCGGCATAGAGCCCAAAATACCCTGCACATTGCCAAGGGCAAAAGATGATCTGATTTAGAAATTATACATGGTCCACGCTTCTCCTTTGAATCTCTCCATTGCTTCCTGTTGGCTACCTCAATTCTTATTAAATCCTTCAGGGAAAGGTGGCCAGGAAAATATACTACAACATAAATTCCTCCATTTGGGGGGGCATGGGGGGAGGGGTAGAAAAGAAATGGATTTTAGATATGCTTTTCTTTAGATTTTTTAGGCTACAATAGATATAAACATCCACCGGCCACAATGGCCACAGGGCCACCCGCTGCCATCACAGAGCCTTCCAGACTAGGACTTGCCATGCTGTAAATTGGACCAAGGCCTAAACCTCACCGCCCTGCAGACTTCAGAAATGTACACTCTGGAGACAGAGGCCAGGCCACACGCGTGCTCCTGGGCGGGCCGCACGACCCTAACTCCAAAGCAGGGTGGATGCTTGACGCCACGGGCTGTCCACCCTCCATGGTGAATCCTGTAACAGACATGGCATCCAACACAGTGCTGAGCACAGGAGCGGGACAGTGAGGCCACTCCACCCAGCAATGACCACATACCAAACAAGGCAAAACCCAAGAAAGCAACCCCGGAGAGAGGAGGGGA
>NW_011888841.1:2076532-2081656 GCF_000151845.1 Pteropus vampyrus
GAAGCGTCACTTCAGAACTCCGAAGGAGAGTTTATAGCTCAGAGCAGCATCCGTTCATAGTACCCCAACTTCTGCCCAGCGCCCAGCCTCCTCCATCACAGGGCCAGGCTTTCGATCCCGAGATGGAGACCTCAGCATCTCTGATTTTCTTTCATCAGAGCTACTCTAGTATATGTGCCGTTCCAGGACTATAAGAAATCAGAGGTACCAGTCAGTCTCTTGAAAACAAAAAAGCTCATCTACAGAGCCCAGGGAGCTTGGAACAGGGACCGAGCACGTACGGCTCAGCAGAAGGGTGATGCGGCACAGTGGCGAGGAGCGAGCCCGGAGCTGAGACTGCCTGGAATCAGTCCCGGCTCTGCCACCGCCCAGCTATGTCACCATGGGCAACCTTTCTGTGCCTCTGTTTCCTCGTCTGAAAGACAGAGATTATAATAGGATCTGTATAACAGGACACTGTGGGGATTAAATGAGTCACTAGACTTAGCACAGTGTCTGGGAGAGTAAGCATTTAATCAATATCAACTATTATTACTGGATTTTGCCTAGTCACAGCCTTGCACAAAATAGCAATAGAGATAAAATATCATTCTTTAACAAATCTCTATGTCCACACTGAGCACAGGCAGCCCACCCACACCAGAATCCCCAAGGGCAGAAATTAATCTGAATTTTGTGAAAATTTCCTGGTGATTCATATGCGCAGTCAAGTTTCAGAACCACCTGTCTAGAATACCTGTAAGGAAGACCTTAAATGGAACTCCAGCAAGAGGCAAGATGAATAAAACGCACGGCTTGCAATGGGTTTACAAAGGCGCCTCGATCTTCCATCTCTCACCAGACTCCATAGCAGAGAAAGAGAAAGGACAGCGAGAAGAGACCACAGACAGGACGGCTCACCGTCCTTAGTCTCGCGTGATGTCCAGGTGATGCAGGTGTGACTGCTTCTTTGAGAGAGCCCTGTGCCCCAGGAGTCTCCCGACCAACAACCCACTTATTTCCCATTAACTACTGATGGGGAAGGAAAGGGAGGGCCTGGCAGCCTCAGGAATTTTTGGAGGTGGAGACAGGACAGTTTCCCCATCCTGTGCAAAAGGGAAGTGAACGAGTCACAGAGGAAAACAGGAAGTGTGTTCCGGGGAGAGACCCGTGGCCTCCGCGAGTTGTCCGTCTTTCGTTCGAGAAACGCGCCAGTGCCCAAAACAGACCCCGGGATGCAGCTAGCGCTGCCCGAGCAGAGGCCACGCCTGCGGAGCTTCGCAACATTTCCACTCGGACATCGTGAGATTGACAGTCATGGGGCTGGTGGTTCCTGGCTTCCTCTGGGGACTAAGAAATTGGAGTCCTGGCCTGAAATGGTGGCTGGAAGGAGGAGCAAAGGCCAGAAGCCACAGACGAGGCCCTGTTTCTCCACGGATGGGGCTGGGGCACGGAGTGGCAAGGCGAGCTCTTTGGGGGCGCCTCCAGGGCTCTGCGCCTGGGCGCCTGGGGTGGAGGACAGCACCTCTGAGTACAGGTGGGGGCTCCAGAGGGGCCGGCTGGGCAGGGACGGAGGGGTGGGCTCTCACCTGGGTCACACACGGTGGGCTTGGGCACTATTCCCCGGAAACGACTGGGGGCCCAAGAGGTGCATCCCCTCAGAAGGGAACCTTCTTCCCTTTCCTCCCGCAGGTGGGGGATGCAGCAGCTGCCACCGTGCAGGGCAGCGGTGGGCTGGCGCCAGGGTCTGCTGCTTCCCTCAGCAGCTCTGCCACCAAGTGGTACCTCAAGGACTGTAATCACAGCGTCTCTGTATCCCAACTACTCTGACAGAGCCTGACTAAGAATAGGAAGCAAACAGGGCACAGGCCCCGTGAAACAGTTCGGGGCAATCTCTGCCGAATGCCAGCTGTTTCAAGGGAAACGTGTCGCCTCCTCTCTTCCTCACGATTGCGGGATCTTTCTTCCCTTATCTTTGGATCTGCTGCTTAAGAAACGACATGCAGTGGCCTTCAGCCTGCCCCAAACAGGCCCTGACCCTTAACAACCGCTCGACCGTCCCTAGGGTGACAACACGCACAAAGGGGCATCTTGGCAGATGGCGGCCGAGGTCTCCCCCATCCCCCCTCAAACCGCTTGTCCCCGGGCTCAGCGCTGTCCTCACTCCCCCAACTCATAGCACAGGAGTCCGTGTCCGCCGCTCCTCCAGCGCCTGCCAGCTCTGGGCACAGACACTAATGAGCAGAGCAGAGATGCGAACGACAAGGGGGTGCTGAGGCTAAATAAATTATTCAGGGGATCACAGGAACAGAAGGCTCAGGGTCTGAATCACATGTGGCTTCCCCGACAGACGACACCAACATCCTCTGCGAAGGAAGGCCTTTTCCAAGCAGCACCCCTCCAGCTGCCTCTGGGACATCCGGTTTGAGGACAGTGAGGCACAGGGGAGCCGAAAGGGGCTTTGCTGTCACCGCGCCCAGCTCCTGGCTTTACAGATGGGAGAACCACGGCCCAGCGAGGTGGGCTGAGGCTGGTGAGGTAAAGAAGGCACACGCGCAGGTGTCGCAAAGCAGCGGGGGTGCCAGACGGCTCTCCCCTCATACAACCACGAAGAACAAAAGGCAACTGCAGGGTCCACGACAGACAACAGACAGCGTCCTGGACAGCCCCGCGCCACTCCCACGCAAGCCAGCGGGGCTTGGAGGAGGAGGGTGACAAGGGACCCCATCGAGGTCTGACAGAATCGTCAGAGGATGGGACTGCTTGTATTTGAAAGTCTACTTCGAGGACAGTGCTACGCAGGGAAAGTCAGGTCTCGCGAAGACAGAGGTCAAAGATCAAGTCAAGGTCTCGCGAAGACAGAGGTCAAAGATCAAGTGCTCAGGAGCCATCACGGCATCTGCCCAGAGGGGATGACAGGCGGGATGACTGACAGGTGAGAGTTCACCTCCTCACAGGGCAAGAAAATTCAGATCAGACCCCCCAGAGAATACACTTCCTGAGCAAAGGGATGCTGCCACCCCTCCTTCACGGAGCAGGAAGCTGAGGCCCAGAGCAGCGGAATGAGGCTGGGAAAATCAGGAAAGGCAAGTGGGAGGAGAGTTCTAGAGCCCAAATTCAGAAGGTCAGGCCCGACACGTCACCGGGAAGAGTGGTCCACACAGGCAGGAGGGAATCCACCTGTCAGGGCCAGCACCCTGGTGGCCAGGGCCCAGAGCCGGGCTGACCCCAGCCAGCCCGGAGGCAGGGGCTGGGCCAGAGCCCTGTCACCTTCCCTGGCCCCTCGACACTCTCCCTGTGGCTTCCGCCTCTCAGTGCGCACCCTCTGCAGACACTGCCCGCCCCTCCCAGCGTCACACTCAGGCCTCACAAAGCTGGGCCGGGGGCTGCGGTCGGAGGCCCAGCACATGGGCACCTTCTCCGCAGACCTGGCTGCAAAGCGTTCTTCCCAGCTCACTGCGTGAGCGCTTTCTTTCCCTGACGATCCAGGCAGGACCTGCTCAAGCTACGCACAAAAGCAAGGTTTGCAATTTGGAGACGCTATAAACTGGAAATGCTCCTTCCTGCATTTTTCTTTCTTACTCATCCGTTTGAAAAGCACTGAAGCCACTGGCAAATCTGACAGACCTCTGCGAGGCAGGGTCATGGATGCCGCTGGCAAAAAGGGGAGTCCGAGGAGGGACTGGAGGTGGGGGTGCAGATGGAAGGGTCGGTCGGCCAAAGGGATCCCCTGAAAGGCTAGGAGGTCAAAGGGCCTCGGAGGGAGCCGCCCCCACCGGCCACCACAGCACTCCACGCCGTGACAAGCCGGCCATGACCCTGCTTGTGACCTCGTGTCCTTCAAGACTGTTCTGAGGCAGAGGACAGACACCCTAACAAAGGGAGAAGGGCGCGGCCTCACTAATGGTTTACGAGACCCGCTGAAGGCAACGGAGGACCTGAGCCAAACCGAACCTCCCGAAGGTGGCCACGACGTGTCGCAGGAAAGGTGGACACCGGGAGAAAGAAAAGATCCCGCTGTTTGGCCAGCAGAGAGACCGCAACCCAAAGAGAGCTGAAGCGACTGGCCGGCAGGGTGTGGGGACGGGCAGGGGACCGGAGCACGGCGTCCTGTCTCACACTCCGAATCCCGACCGCGTGCGTGTGCCGGGCCTCGTGTGTGACAACCTCTGCTCACAGGTAGAGAATGCACCTCTCACAGAGGTAAAGTAAATAAATGAAAGAATGTGAGAATTTAAACGACCCTGTAATTCACATCTTCCTCGGGGCCGTGCAATAACTTAAATGTAAGGACTGGCCGAGTATCGCACGGGTCCCTCTTTCCTTAATTCAATCAAGACTGTTCTCGTTAGCCCCATCCAGAACACAACCGAGCGTCACCAAGCCCAGTCGTGAGCTGTGGAGGAAGCTCAGCGGGGCCTCAAAAAACCTCGTTTCGTTATAACGTCAAGATGCTACGCAGCCTAACTTCTGTTTATCTCAGCTCGTGGTCAGATGGTTCTGGTGTACGTCATGTCCCTTAAAGTCGCAGAACTGATGGATGACATCGAGTGAGGACTTACTGTACGAATCCTTGGTCTGCACAGCGATAAAGATCAAGCAGGCACATGTTTATTTTTCATTCCAGTTGTTGCAAAACACGTTAGGTGGCCTGACGAGAACTCCTGGATCTGGAGTGTGAGCATCGGTCAGGGAGCCTGGAGCCCTGGAGATCAGCTCTGGCTCTGCCATAAATGGGCCTTGTGGCCTCGGCCACGTCACCCTGCCTCTCCGGGTTCAAAACAGACCAGATGGTCTTAGGTCCCTTTAGGTGTTAGGGTTCTAGGGCCTCATGATTATATGACTCTATCCCCTTTCATCAATGTAAATCAAAGTGAAAAAAAAAACAGATCAGCAAACCGTCAGCCAAACTCACTCAACTCTGCCCATTTCCAGAAGTGCACGGTCCGCTGAGTGCGGAGCGCCACGTGCCGACACGGAGCAACACGCCCGCTCGACGCCGGCTGAGCCCTTGACCCCAAACCCTTTACTGGGTCAGGTTTGGGTTTGTTTAATCGATACTACTTTTCCGGAATGAAATGTTCTTCTCGGTGTTTTACTATAAGAAAGGAAAACACGAAAACCCGAGGGAGGACACGGACTACG
>NW_011888841.1:2082591-2084236 GCF_000151845.1 Pteropus vampyrus
GTCCCCAACCTTGGTGGCCCCAAGGACCGGTGCTCCTATGAGAATCTAATGCCTGACAATCCGAGGCGGAGCTGAGGCGGTGATGCCAGCGCTGGGGAGCGGAAGCAGATACAGGGGAAGCTTCGCTCACTCACCTGCCGCTCACCTCCGGCTGTGCTGCCTGGTTCCTAACAGGCCTGGGGGTCGGGGACCCCTGCTCTCTGGAGCGTTTTGATGATGAGAAGGCGGCGACGTGACTAAGGGGCAGCCGTCAGCCATCACGTGAACGTGGGAAGCACACTCAGGGCCAGGAGCCAGCAAGCCCAGCCTCCTGGCCAGGGCACCGCTGCTCCTCGTCAGGCTGAGAATGGAGATAAATGAGACCCTTTTCTGCAGCTCACGTGAGATGGCGCATCGCAGGGTCTGCGGCAGCAAGAAGTGAACCTTTCGAGAAAATTCTGCTTTCTGTGAGTGCAGGGGAGGGGGCAGTTAAACTACAGAGCGCAGGCAGTGAACAGCGGTCATTTTTTGGTCTCCCGACATCTATGCCCACTTCCGCCACCGGTGTGATTTCCTCTGCGGAATGACCTCTCTCCTTCGAGTGCAGTCCCAGGGGCCTGTCCTTGCACTCGGGAGGCCGAAGGGGGTGCCTGGACACCCCCGTCGTGCTCCACACCCGGTCCAGCCAGCAGGGGCGCCGAGCCACGCTCGGCCTGGAAGAGTCTCTGTCCATCCTCGGAAGGAGAGCTGCAGGGACAGGAGCGGGGCGGCGACCTACACCCAGGTTCCGTGGTAGTTCCGGGTCTTGTTCTGCGGGCCCTGCGGGTCCTTTTCTGTCACTTCCTTTCTGGGTTAAGGAGGCCAGGACCGGTTCCTGAGAACCTTAACTAATACCTTGTCTACACTGATATCTGACACTGGATGCCCAGGAAGGCCATCGGAAAGGAAAAACCCTGGCCGGAGAATGGGCAAAGAACAAGGTGCCCACGGCCAGCAGCGGGAGAACCACAGGGCTCAGGAGCCGGCTCGGGGCTGAGGCCATTTTGTTTGGCTCCTTCACTTTACACACACACGAGGCCCAGGAGCAGTCTGCTGGGGACCGTGCTCGGCACCGGCCCCCTTAGCTGTCACCCCCCCTTCTAGGGCATGACTTTTGGTTCTAACATTGCCAACCAATGCGAAAAAAGGGTGCCAAGACCGAACATCTTTCTCTCCGGTGATTTTTCTCCAAGTCAGCAAATATTGTTTGTCGTGGCTTTGTGGGCGTCCTCCGCTCCATTCCCTCCTCCCTCTCCAGAACCTCCAGGAAAAAAAGCCATCCTCGACGCACGGTCCAGCAATGATGAAGAGGCTTTCAGGCCCACAGCATCTGGTTCCAATTCCCAGCCCCAGGTGATTCCACACACTCCAGGAGACCGTCCCTCCCCACCCACTGCCACTCACACGCAGCGGCCGTGACCAATCCCTTCCCAACGTCACCTCCCTCTGCGTCCTCACAAAGTGGCCGGCGTCAGCTATCAGACAAGGATCCCCAAGCCCCACCCAGTGGCCTGCTGAGGACGCACCACAGCGAGAATGAGAGTGTGATAAGGATCCCGGGCAGGTGCATGAGAGTCGCCTGCACCATTTCCAGGTAAACGCAGAGGAAGGAGAGAGAAGGAAAGCA
>NW_011888841.1:2085176-2094598 GCF_000151845.1 Pteropus vampyrus
GGAGAGAGGGGGACATCACGTGGATTCAGAGGCCTGGCCCGCAGGTCGTCCCTCACTAGGAGAAAAGGGGTCCAGAGAAAGACAATCAGTGTGTCATTCAGTCACACGTGTGTCCTGAGCACGCATCTAAAGTTTGCACAGATACCATAAAGGACTGGAAGTTAGAGGCCCCTTCAGAGCAGACAGCACTGCGGAAACACAGTCCCCCACGGGCGGTTCCAGTGTTGGTCACGGTCAAGGGCGGACCATGCCAACAGGGTGGCGGGTCTCAGCCACAAGCCTCTGGGTGGTGAGAAGCAAACAACGGCTGGGTGACCGTGTGTGGCTAACAGATCCCACCACGGTGTTCAGCCCAAACTGTATGCACTACAAGGGGACACGCAGGGGCTCCCTACCTCCCACACCCACCTCCCAACCTAACCGGGAGGATGGAGAAAGCAAACTCCATCCCCCCCAAAATCTACAGCCAGCAAAGTGTGGGGTTTTCATTGCTATGGAATATTTTTTGTTGTGGTGGTAATGGCATGTGTGCATGTGAATTTACATTTTTACAAATCTGGTTTGTTTTTTTTAACCACTTTTGTGACTCAAGGCAGCTTAAAGAAACTAGAAAACGAAGTCATCTCAAAAACTGTCTCCCAGCGAGCTGACGGCCTGCTTCCCCTCCCTGCCCCAGCGGTCCCAGCCTGGGGGCAAAAATGAAATCGAGAGGCCGCAGCTCCTCTTCAGCTCAAGGAAGGCTGCCTGGTCCCTCTCAAGGCAGCCACCGAAGGACTGGGACTTTGGGCCTCCCACTGATTTGAGATCGGAAATGCAAATAAGGTTTCAATGAATGAAAATATATATATATATATCTTTTACATGATCCTTTCGTTCTTGACATTGAGTGCATTTCTCGGTTCTCACACACCCAAAACATTCTCTGGCCTAAAATCTGGGAAAACACTGCTACCCCTCCCCAACGCCATCGCCTCCGGTGGTGAGGCAACCTCCCTGGCAGAGCCCGAGTTGTTTCTGGTAAAATCCGTTTAAGAAACATCTCTAAGTTCTGACAAGTAGGACCCAATGCTAAGTTTGACGAAAGAATCTCTCTCACTATTTAATTCACCTAAAAGACTTGTGGATTCCTGAGTAACGCAGCCAAACGGACCAGGTGTTTAAGCAAACAGGTAAACCTGGGATGTTTGGGGCACCGCTGTTGGTCCATCCTAGAGGAAGGCAGGGAGGCCACCAATGGGACCAGAGGGTCAAAAAAGGATGGAGAGTTGGTGCAGCAAAGCCTGAGAGCCAAGACCGCTTCTGCAGTACAACGAGAGGAGCCACAGAAAATTAAACGCAGACTCACTAATCGATCCCGCATTTCCACTTTGGGGCATATATACGAAAGAATGGAAAACAGGGTACAAAGAGACATTTGCATAGCCATGTCCATGGGAGCACTGTCACAATAATGGCCAAAAGGTAGAACCGAGAGATGGATGGATAAACAAAATGTAAAATATACAAACGACGGAATACTCTTCACCTTTAAAAAGTGATGAAATCCTAACACGTGTTACACTGTGGCTGCATCTTGAGGACATTACGCCTCAGTGATGTGAGCCAGACACAGGGGGGCAAAAAGCGTGTGATTCCGCTTATATGAGGTCCATAGAAGAGTCGAACTCACAGACACAGGAAGTCGAATGGTGGTTCTAGGGGGCCGTGGGGGGCGGGGCAGGGAGTTAGGGTTTCACGGGGACGGAGTTTCAGTGTGGAACGATGAGAAGGCTCTGTTGACGGATGGCGAGGACGGTTGCACAACAACATGAACATACTTAATGGCACTGAACTGTACACTTAAAAATGGCTTAGAAGAGTCAGTTTTATGTTATGCATTATCACAATAAAAAAAAAAAAATTAAAACTAGAGGAGCCAGAAGAACCCGAAGCAGAAACCGCGGGGCTAGGGGACCCAGAGAAACACCGAGGAAGCTGAGCGAAAGCGGGCGACAGGGCAGAGCTGGAGAAGACAGGGGTCTTCACGCAGCGGCCTGAGGCTGGACCACGTAGCTGATGGAGACAGGACAGAAACACCCAGTCCGAGTGGACAGACACTTAATTATCGTGTCTAAACAATCACTGTTTCTCCAGCCCCTGCCTTCTCTGTAGAGTAATTTAACAGTCCATTTAAGACAATGGCCCCGGAGCATCAGGTGGTGACGGAAGGTTCTGCTCTCAGAGCCCCGGCACAGACAGGGGTGCCGAGGCCTGGGGTGGCGGGGGCCCCTGGAGGGTGAAGCCATTCCCTCTGACGAAGCTGCCCGGCCTTCAGGCTGACCACTGGGTCCCAGACACTGTGCTGAGCGGTCTCCCTCTTGCACGTCGAGTCTCAGGGCGGATGGTAGGAGAGGGTGCCAGCACCCGGGGGAGTGCCAGCTCGCACAGCACCCACGGCGCCCTGCCCAGCCCGGCCGGGCATTGCTCATGCAGACGGCCACCACTGTCCCCAGAGCCACAGGCTCCCTTTTCTCCCAAGGGATGAGACCTGCAAGGTTCTGGGCTCACAAGCCAAAGGAAACTGCCAAAGAGTGACTGTCATTCCCCTCACAGTGGTCGGAGAGCCACCCACCACGAGCCATGCGCTCCACACATGTGGGCTGCGTCTTCCTAAGCTCCGAGATGCATGACGTAGACAAGGGCCCTGCCTTCCACCAGCTTCCACTTCACTCAGAGATCCCAGGTGCCCACAGGTGGAGGTGTGCGCTGCCACCAGGTCGCACGTGCACACGAGCAAAGGAGCCACACGAGCTTTCTCAGGAGTTTGCAGCTGGAGGGGACAGAGTTGACAATGCTGAGACTTGAGCCAGACAGCGAAAGAAGGTGCAGAATTTAGATCCAAGGAGGCAGAAGTCCTTCCTTGTGGAAAGAGGAATAAATGCACCTACGTAGGAGGCAATTTGGTCTACCTGTGGAGTTGGGGCCGTGAGACGGGGCAGAATGGGACACTGACCGCACAGGTAGGTCGATACTACGTTGTCATAGGCCTCCAGCATCCAACTGGTATGGCCATTATCCTACGAGATCCATGAGATCCCAGGCTTAGCCTTCAATCCCCATGCCCTGTAGCAGGGATCACCCCAAGACTCTGAAGCCTTTCACTGCCTGCGATGCTGTGCCCACAGAAACGGTGGTGGCTCCGTTTCAGTCTATCAGCTTCATCATGATTTAGGTATCTTTTTTAGTGTTTTATATTTTGGCTTTATTTTAGCATATGTAAAGATGTCTCTCTCATTTTGCTCTCTTTCTATGCCAAATTAAAAATACCTGCCAGCCTCCTCATTCAACTCTGGGTTGGTATTCAGAGACCAATTCAGGATTTAATTGTGCACTTGGAGTTTTCAGTGACCTTTATGGGGATTAATCAGATTACCAGAACCACGAAAAGAAGTACAGGCAAGTCTGAGTCACCCGCGCAGACGCAAAAGCCCTGACTCCAAGATCCCAAACAGAAGCCACTGCCAATCCCACAGATGTGTTTGCAAAGTGCATGCAGGACCTCAACGTCTGTACGAGGCCTGACTCCACGCCTCTCCTCGGACACAGGTCACTTTCTTTCCCTAAGGATCCTCCAGCGACGAGAAGAGGAAGCGACTCAGAAGCAACCTGAATGGCAAACACACCAATGTGGAATTCAATATCTACCTCATCGAAGCCACAAGGGGACTATGTACACCTGGTCAAGGGGTGAGAGACAGGTGTATTTCGCAACTACCTGGGATCAAAAATAGGTACCACAAGATGCCATGGGACCCCTACCTTCAAGCATCGAATCGACACAGCCCGCGCCAGCCCCGACTCCGTCCTCTGCCCTGGGGCACCCACGAGGGCCGAGGCCACTGTCTGACAGCCCTTGCCAATGACAGTGATTCCTCCTTAACGTCTGTTGTCCGGACCCTCAGCCCAGCGAGGCCCTCCTCACCTCCAACCAGACGGCTCTGTCCCGCCTGGGGTCTCCCCTCAACCCGTGGATTTCGGACCGAGCTCGATGACCCTGCCGCCGCACCGGGGGCTCCGTGGGCCTCCAGTGGAGTCCGAGAATGAGCATGTCTAACCGATGCAACCACGTAAGCCTGGGAAAAAAATTCCCTGAGCCAGAGTTTGTCAAGCTTGGGTTGGCTACGGCAAATTGTCCAGATCCTGCATTTATTGAATCTGTACTAACTGGACCCTGACCACCCCTGGGCTGGACCCTGAGGACACAAATTGAGGGTGGTGGTCCCACTCCCCAGGGGCTTGTGTTCCAGGCACAGAGACAAGTACAACACCGTGTGACCAGTGCAGCAGGGGCTCAGGCCAGGGGAGCAGGCAGGAGGGGGCAGACTCAGATACAAGGGAGAGTGGAACTTCCCGCGGACCAAGGGCAGTCAGGTGAAAAACAGGTGGGTGGTGAGGCGAACGTGATAACCACCACCCCACAGAAACGCGACAAGAACAGGTGGGTGAAGAACATTCCAGGGAGGCGGAACAGCCGTTCGGGTAAGTATAAGAAGTCGAGTCTGGAACACGGAAGACGAGAAAGGCGGTTGACCAGTTAACTGGGCCCTGGTCCTCGGGCCCGAGTCCCGTCGCTGGGAGGAGCAGGGAGCATGCGCAGTGCGGGGAAGACACGGAGCGGCCCCTGCAGGTGTTAGAAAGGTCACTCTTGGCAGCTCTGGGGAGGGGGATAACCGAGGAGACTGGTTGGGAAGAGACCACCACGCTCTGAGAAAGGGCAGGTAAGAGGCCACACCGAGGCAGGGAGCAGCAGGACAGACAGGAGTGGGGAGGAGCTGGCGGTGTGGGATCCTCCGAGGCTGTGCGGAGGAGGGCGCGTGGGCGCTTCGGCTTAGGGCTTTCTGTGGGATGAGGGGAAGGCAGACCACACAACCTACGTCAGGGGACAGGTCTGGGAGGAGGGGAGACCACCAGCAGGCAGGTGGAAGGGGAGGGGGACGAGCCCACACAGGCGTGGGCGCGGGGACAGCTGTGGGGACAGGGAACAGAGCAGCGTGCCAAGGGGGCCACAAGAAGGACGTGGACAACCGGGTCAAAGCCACAGAGAGGACAGGATGAGCACTGAATGGCAGTCAGAGACTGGCCGGAAGGAGGCCACTGGCGCCCTTGCCAAGAGCAGGGTGGGACACAAGGCAGGAGCCAAAGAGGAAGTGAATGCCTTAGAAGAAGATAAGCCAAAGTGGCAAAGGGCTAACATGTGCTAATTCTGAGCGGCGGCTGCAGAGGAAGGCTCTGCGAGTCTGTACTTTTCTGCATGTTTGATATAAGGATGAAAAGGAACGGAAGGCAGGGTGTGGGGAGGCAGAACTCTGCCAGGGAAGGGAAGCTGGTGGCATCGGAAGGGTCAGGGACAAAGGGGTTTGTCTGTCGGCGGAGACACCACAACCTTTGAATCTACAGGGAGGAAGGGGCAGCGAAGGGCAGCGGGAAGCGACACAGGAAGTGGGGATAAGTGATGGAGTAACGTCCCTGGGGAATTCACAGGGGACGAATTTACCTCTGATGGAGAAGTTCAGGGAGGGGCAGGACAGGGCGGTGGCCCTGCCTGAGAACCTCTGTCCTCTCTGTGAGCTGGAGGTGAGGTCATCTGCTGAGAGGAGGTGATGGAGGGCTTGGGGGAGCTTCGGGGGGCTCTGAGAAAATGCCCAACACCTAGAATATTACTGGAAGACCTGGAAGAACTGAAGGATCATGCTGATGAGTTATGAGGGGATGATGGGACCAGCCGAGGCCAAACCAGACGTTCATCTCAGCCCCGCAGCCCGCGGGCACCTGGGGGAGGGAAGAGGGGAACGGGTGGATCCCTGGGAGACCAGGGTGGGAGTGACAGGACATGGCAGCTGAGCAAGGGCAGAGACTGAATCGTCCCCTCCAGGGATGAGACGTTGAGAGGAAATGGTCAGTCACGGCGAAGGCCAGGCACAGAGCACAGGCCACAGAGTGCGGAGGTGAGGGGTCTGGGGTCACATCGGAAAGGCACATCCAGGCCGTGGGCCCAAAGGGAAGGAAATGGCCATTGGAGGTGACGATCACCGACAGCACCTAGGATGGATGACGCAGGACAGGAGGATGTGACTGTGACCAGATGCCAAGTCCTCGGCGGAGCTGGATGACAGCAACAAGGCCGGCTGGTGAAGTCCCTCTCCAGACAGCACGTCTGCAAGAGAGCGAGGCCCAGAGGGACCCGCCCGCAGGCTTCCTGGGAGGCGGAGCTGCAGAACACGGGTCGAGTCCAGGGTCGAGTCCAGGGTGGCGGCACAGAGCCGTGCGGATGTCAGGGGGACAAAGGGCTGGAAACAAGGCGAGTGAGGTCAGTGGGCCTCAAAATTCAGGGCCAGTACAGGTGGATGCTCCAATTACCTGGCAAAGGCTTCCAACACTCACTGCCTTTAAGGTTTGGTCAGTAACTCTAACGTCAAATGCCACCGTGCCCCCTGCAACATCCAACCCCAAAGAGGCCTTGAAATCCCAGCACGTAGTTGGGCTGGGGACCAGCGCCAGCTTGTTTTAGGTCATCTGTGGATTCCGCATCCTGCTCTCCTCTCTCTCAACCTGACTGTGGCGGGGACGCAATGACGATACAAACCTTCCCTCCACGGATAGTTTACGGATAATCACCAGCCAGCATCTCAATGCCAGCGGGGGCGTGGAGGCACAAGGCAGCGCAGACATTACACCTAACGAAGGCATCTTCTGCGGGTACAGCCAGTCCTTCTCCCCAGGCTGCTGCACGAGAACCAGCTCCATTCTCACCAAAACGGGCCCTTTAACCCCGGTAATGGCCAGGCTTCCTTTGAACAACTACAGTTCCCAAGGTTTCAAAGTACCAAGGTATAGCAGAAAATGCATGCACCCAGGCAGCGGAAACGAGAAATTATTCTACGAGTATTTACTGAGCCCCTCGTACACGCCAGGCACTGGTCTAGGCTCTGGGGAAAAAACGGTGAAGCAGAAAAGGTCACGGAGCTTCCGGCCACCATAACCGTGAGTGGGGCCTGCGAGGCTGGAGGTGCAGAGGTCCCGTGTGAATGTGGAGGCGGCAGAGCAGGGTGGGGGTGTTTCAGACAGAACGGACACCGGAGGCCAGGCGAGGGCTGTGCCTCGGTGCCCTCATCTGGGTCGGCCAAAGCAAGGTCATAAAAGGAGAGCCGACTGACACCCCCCGGCACCCTGCCGTTTCGTAAAGACCCATATATTTTGTCTCCAGATGGATAATTTGAGAAACGGAGCAGTTTCCTCGGTTTCCAATGGCTGAGTCTGTGACAGAGTGAAACTGGCTGAAAGGCTCGGCTGCAAAGACACTCGCCTAGCAAAACTGCCTCTCAGTAAATATGTCTTTGTTAGCATCAGTCAGGGCCCATTAAAACTCTCCAATGACAAACGCTGCCAGGAATCCAAAGAAATGGCGTTGGGAAGTTATTTTATTTGTATGTTGTCATCACGCGGCGTTTTAAAATGTGACTCTACATATAAAAAAACTTTAAAAGTTAAAAACCCGAAATAACTGCTAATGAACCTTCGGTCTTTTCAAAGAATGGTTTCATCTGTGTTTATACAAACAAGACAGCTCGACCGAGCTGGAGCTGCGAGGACTCTTGCGGGTAAACACTGTTCATTTTATACTGGCTGGAAAGAAACATCACTTCACATCTGAAACCCTTTAGAACACTTATTTTTATTTTTTTTTTCCCTTCTAAACGTCAATATGCAGTTTTCAGAACTATACACATACACAATGACTAGGAAAGGAGACATCCAAATTTTTTCTGGATGACAAGATTAGTGGTGATTTTGTTCCATTACATGGCCCTGTATTTTCAAATTTTTTCAACCATGAACCTGTATCATTTTATAAGCAGAAAATGTAATTTTGAAAAAAATGGAATACAATTTCTTCTTTTCAGAAAGGATATACAGTATGTTTAGTGTCTTGCTGTCATTGTTGTTATAACTCCAATCAGAAATTCCAACTACGAATATTTTACTTATACAGAGAAAGGCGATCCTTTGGAGAGAAATGATCATCAAAGTTAGGCAATCCAAAGACAGTGACCAGAGTTAGAACAAGCACCTTAGACTCAGCTCAAATCCCAGCTTTCATACATCCCAGCTGTGCAACCTTAGGTAAGCTTCATAACTTCTCTGATCCAGTTTCTTCATCTGTAAAATGTCAGTTATGAGGACTAAGTGGCTGCCTGGGTGCTAAAGGGCGATTTGCCTGAAGGCATGCAGAGCCAGACACATGCATCAAAAAACCCTCGGTTTTATTCTGCGTCTTCCAAATGTGAGAAATGTCCTCAAAGATAGTGGCTGATATCAAAGAAATTAATTGGTAATTTGAAATATTTTCATTTGGAAACAAATGCAGATAAATTTTCGCAGTAAGAAACGAGACTCGAAAGGACTGTCCAGCCGATGGCTGGCCACATCCATCCTTGCTCCTGGACCTCCCGTGGGAAGAAGGGGAGGCAAACGATTGGAGGCCCAGCTGACAGGTCCTCAGAGTGCCAGAACTGGCCTACGGTAGGCACTCAACAACGAGCAGCTCCTATCGGTACCCCAGAGCAGGAATGTGCGATTACATATCTCACAGCCTAGACGCGGCTGTGGGGCAGGCCTTTTCATTGCTGTGGATTGTTAAGTGCTCAATTCCTTACTTGGGATGTCAGTATATGCTAAACAGTCAACATGGCTCATCAAATCAGGAAATATACAAGGAATCTAAGAAGCTGGAAAGAAAGCAAAAAAACGTAGAGTCTAACACGGATCTAACTTTCCTAATTTTGGTTGAAATCATTACCGCCATGTAATCGACTCCCACACATACAACGTGTTCACCGAAATCGATGAGTCTCCGATCCCCCCTTTCACTATTCAGGAACCAAATCGATGCTTCGGGTTGTTTGATTTGGAGAGAGGGAGAAGGAAAAAGGCTAGGAGAGGAAGAGGGGCTGACACTCAGGGAAACGGTATTATAATTTGAATTCAGAGCACAGATACTCTTTATTCTTAGAAATTGCAAACTCGCCACTTCTATTGGGGATCAGGTCAGGACCCGACCCAGACTGGAAACCTGACAGATTCGGCTGCCCCTGGACAAGGGGGTGAGCGCTGGGGAGGGCAGAGGCCAACGTGGGATCACGGCAGTGCCTGGTTTCGATTCAAATGTTATTAGTCAACCAGCGGCACAACCCGTCCATCTAATTAACTGGCTCTTGAATTATTTATTATCTCCCTGAGTGAGAGAAAATTATTCTTTCTGGTTACCTGTTCTGCTCTAGGCTAGTCCAGAGAACTCCATGTCTGACAGCTTGATGGAACTCTCTGGTACCTGCCACCCTCTGGCCAAGGTAAACACATAAAGAAATCGCAAATGAAGTATTTCC
>NW_011888841.1:2095368-2099749 GCF_000151845.1 Pteropus vampyrus
TGCCTCAAGGAATTCACCTCAGGGTCCTTCCCTGTCACCCGGACTTGCTGGGCAGGGAGGGCTGTTAATGGTGGGAGACTATGCACTGCGGTGCTTCCTCCCAAATTGCTTGGCCTTCGCCATTCTGCCCACCACCTCTGATGGTGAAGACAGAGCGCTAACCCGCCCCGGAGGAGGAAGCCCCGAGAGTCTGGGGGACTCTGGGGGACTCGCCACACCATGCAGTGTTGAGGGCCCGTGTTCCTCCTCTGTCCTGCTCTCTGCTTCTCTTCCTGCTTCTATTCAGAATCATTCCACCTCGCTCCCTGCACCTACCTGCTTTACTGGGACACACCACAACAGCCCTCGACATGGGGGGCCCCCTGGAAGGACAGTGGGAAAGCTGGTGCCCCCTAGGGTGCTGGGGGCCTGGAGAGAGAGTGGTTTGCCCACCTGCAGGGGGGCTTCATGAGTCGAATGGGTCAGACCCCAGGAAACCCAAGGAGGAAACGCTGTCCTTGGCCCCTCTCTGTGTGACCTCCCTCTGCAGCCTCGGGCCTCATTCATCCCCATCCCTCCCCAGTCTCCCCAGCCTCCTGGCTTTTCTCCCGCCTTCTGCCACCTGGACCCCCATGACCTGGACCCTCCCCTCCCTGGCCTAGCCTCTCCCTACTTCCCCTTACAAGGCACCCTCATCCTCTTTCCACTGTCTCCAATTATGTCTAAATGCAGCCCACCACAGATGCTGACATTTTAAATGTTTAGTTGTTATAGTTACTTGACTAATTGCCGGGCGACCCAGCACTTCTCCGTCTCCCTGCGGACAAGAGAGGAGGGGACAGGGGAAGTAGGGGGGATACCGTGTTGTCGCCGCCACTCCCCAGGCCCAGCACTCTGGCCAGGCCCTGGCAAGGGGGCCTCGCCCCGGGAACCAGCGGTCCCTCCGCCTCCGGCTAGTGGCCGGGGCACCGAGGGCGAAGCCCGGCCTCGGGACAGGAAGCAACGGAGGGTCTGACCGGCACGTGCACCGTGCCTGGCGTCCACACTCGCGATGTGGAGCGGGTGAGATGGCATTTTAGAGAAACTGGAGAAGGAGGTGGGCAGGGGCGCGTTTGAGGCAAAAGGAAAGAGTTAGAAGCCGCCGCCGGTTACTCACGTGCCAGATGGCGAAGAAGATGAGCGCAGCGCACAGCACCAGCGAGAGCATGTAGCAGAAAGCCGCGAAAGTGAAGGCCATGGCCGGCGGCCGGGCTGCCCGCACCCCGATCCCTCCACACACACGGGCGCCCCTAGGAGGCCGATGCCCCCCTCCAGGACCGCGCTCCCTCCGGAGGGCAGAAAGGAGCCACGTCTGCACTCTCCCCTCGAGGCCAGGGGCTGGGAGGCAGCGCGCCAGGCGGAGAGGGACTGGAGGGTCTGGATGGGGACGGGATTCCCACGGGCTCCAGCGGCCCGGGACGCCAGGCCGCCCGCGCAGACAGTGCGAGGTGCTTCGCGCGTTGTTGGCGGGAACCGTCTCCAAATCGCAGAAACCAGATGGGCCGAGAACTCTTGCAGATTGGTGCCAACCAGCGTACCCCTCCGGCCCGGCACGGCGAGGGGCGCTGGGACTCCGCCGCGGACCAGCGAGAAGCGCCCGCCTCCCAGAAGCCCGGGAAGAGCCCAGTGCTTTCTGCTCCTTAAGCCAAAGCGGGGAGGTGAGCGCGCGGCTCAGGACCCTCCCGCGCCACCGGCGCGCTAACGGACGGCGTCCAGCGAGGTGCCCAGGCGCACTCCGAGCTCCTCCCAAATCCCAGAGCCGGCAGCGACTTCTTCCCAGGTCTTCAGGTGGCCGGGAAGAGCCAGGTCCCCTCGGACCTGCGCCCCGGACGCGGCTTCCAGGGCTGCTGTGCGCCTCTAGGCGCGCCCAGCCCCAGCCCGCCGGCCTCGGTCACCCAAGTTCCCCGAAACTAGGGATCGGACCCGGGTGGGCACGGGCTCCAGCCCAGCGGGCCTGCTCCGACCCGGGCGGCTGCAGCGGCGGATTCCAAGGCGAAGAGCTGCTCGCTGCGGAGCTCGTTCCACCTGCTGCTGCCTGCGCCTCCGCTGCCACTGCGAGCGCTGAAGCGGCGCGCTCGGGGTCCCCTCCTTCTCGGCGCCCCACCCTCGGCTCCGGCGCCGAGGAGCACGCCCTCCCTGGCGGGCGGAGACTGCGGCGGCGGGGGCTGGAAAAGGTGGGCGGCGGGCGCCGCCGGATCGCCGTGGCCGCTGCAGTCGTGCGCGCCGGCCCCTGGGAGGAAACTTGGGGCCGGCAGCTCAGGTCGGCCGCGCTTTAGTGGGGCGCGAGAGGGAGGAGCAGGGACTCTTTAAACACGTGCGTCTGGAGGAGGTGGGAAGCTGCGGAAGGGTATGATGTGTACCTCGAGTCCAAAGGCGTCAGCCGCCCCTCCCGCTTCTCACAGGTTCACCCGAGTGGGAAATGTGGGGGCAGAGGGGGCTGGTCACGTGTTGGTAGGGGATACAGGACAGGCCCTTGGACCCCAGGATTGCTCGGGTGGGTTTTTCCAAACTGTAATCCCCACTCAAGCTCCGGGCTGCGTTTGCAGAGCTGCTCCCAGCCCCTGCAAAATTCTCCATTAGCATCTTTCCCTCCATCCTCCACCCTCCCC
The DNA here is from genome assembly GCF_000151845.1 of Pteropus vampyrus. Lineage (NCBI taxonomy): Eukaryota > Metazoa > Chordata > Mammalia > Chiroptera > Pteropodidae > Pteropus > Pteropus vampyrus. The sequence goes on from NW_011888841.1 coordinate 2,097,996, forward strand.
CGCCACCTGACCTTGGGATTGGGGAAACTAGACTTCGTGCACTATTCTGGGCTGAGGAGGCAGCAACCACGGTTCTGTGTTATTGGTGTTGGTCTAGTGTAACTGTCAAGAGCATGTGCTTTAGGAGTCAGACCCCTTGGTAGCAGCAAGTTTCTTAACCTCTTTAAACCTTGATTTCCTCATCTGAAAAATAGACACAAGAATACTACCAGGGCACTTGAAGAGATTAAATGAGAACATAAAGAACCTAGCACAGAGCCTGGCACTCGGCGCTCATTCTATAAGTGACAGGGATTACTATCTGCGCACTTTGTCCCTGTGGGCCAGCTCTTGGAAATGCACCATTGTAAGGAGTTCTGATAGGCAGCAGAAGAGGTTACAAACGATCATTCCACAGAGGACGTGGGTTTCAGATAAATCAGTAAATCAAGAAAGTAAGGAGAAATATCCTGAAAAATGATTGGCAAATCAGGGCGGAAAACTACAACCACATCATGGGTCACAGCACGTCTTTTGCACCCGGTTTTTCGCACAGAGTGGAACTAAATAAATTATCTGTTGATTCTAATCCTGGTCTGCTAGCTGCACTGTTCACAGGTGTGATTCCAATGGCTTTAGAACTGGACGGAATGAATTACAGAGAGCTAGTCGTACAACAGCCTAGTGACAGATCTAGAATCAGGTCTGCAGACTCCTAATTCAGGGCTATTTCCACTACACCCCAACATACATGCAGCTGTTTGGCTGCACCTCCAATCTGCAAACTAGACACCATTCAGTGGGAAGTGGGGAAACTAGAGAAAGTCCAGTGGCTATGGACAAAGTGGTCAACGGATCAGCGTTTAATTGCCCCCGAGTCCAGACTGGCTACGTACTCAGCGGTGCCAAGTGCAAAATGAAAATGTAGGGCTTCTTGTTAAAAAAAAAAAAAATTATCAAAAATTTCAGGATAGCAACAGCAGAACATTAAATGAAGGGCAGGGCCCTTCTGAATACAAGACCTTGGGCAACTCTAGAGGCCGCACACCTGCGAGTCCAGCCCTGCTCTGTTTATACTCTGTATCGCTTTCTCTTTTACTTAAATATGTCTTCTAGTATAAATTCTCACTAAAGAAAATTTGGAAAATACAGAAAAATGGAAAAGGTCGAACACACACCATAATCTGCCACTCTCAGACATCACCGACACAATAGTAAGACGTCTCTAGCCTTGTGTTGTGCTTTTTATCTTATATCGATCATTTAATTCTTGTGATTATACTGTATAAACTTTCAAGACACCAAAACAATAAGATAATCAAAGGAAAATTTGATAATTCAAATATTTTGATTTCTTTTAGGGCTGATCTGTTATTGTCTTTCGTTTCTGCTGGTTCTTGCTTATGGAGCCCTAACTCCTCATCGGTCTAGTAATTTTTATTGTATGTCAAACATTGTTTTTAAAAGTTCTTTGCAGAAATTTGGAGTCTAAGATGGTATTATGTTTCTTCAAGGAGGATTTTCCTATTCTTTTGCCAGGTGTCGGGGGAAACAAGCCCTCTAGAATTATGTTAATCCAAATTCAGGGTATGAGATTGTTCTGGGCTAACCAGATGAGTGTTTTCTGGTTCGCCCTCATTTATGTGGAGCAATCCTTTTTGGATCCCAGGCCAAAACAGGTAGGTAAGCAAGTCCCAAGCCTTGGTGGTCCTTGGACTGTGACTTTTGCTCCCAGTGCTACAAAACAGCACAAGCACAGCCCAGCCTCTCAGCTA
>NW_011888841.1:2099799-2116960 GCF_000151845.1 Pteropus vampyrus
AACCAGATGAGTGTTTTCTGGTTCGCCCTCATTTATGTGGAGCAATCCTTTTTGGATCCCAGGCCAAAACAGGTAGGTAAGCAAGTCCCAAGCCTTGGTGGTCCTTGGACTGTGACTTTTGCTCCCAGTGCTACAAAACAACACAAGCACAGCCCAGCCTCTCAGCTACTTCCTCCAGATTACCAAATGCCCCTAGGACAAAACTGGCCTCGAGTGCTACACTGACTTCTCTGGATTCCCAACCACTCTCAGAACTCGGCCCCAGTAATTCCTTACTCTCCTGTTAAGTCTTTGATGCTTTTAAGATGTTTTTTACATATTATACAGCTTTTTAAATCATGTTTCAGTGGGAGGATTGGCCTGATTATCTAGCACAGCATTACCAGAGTTAGGAGTGTCGACATCAAAAGAAAATTTCAAACAAACAAACAAAAAATGAATCCATTATCCTACCACTCTGACTTTCAAGCCCCCATCCATGTCATAGCCTCTAGTGTTCTTCCCTTTCCCCAGCCCTGCTTTGTCTTGTTTTACCAGTTACCAGCCTCTTTAGGGACATGCAGCCATGTCTCTGAGGTCCTACGCCCTCTACGAGTCACTGATATGAAGCAGTGTAGGGGTTACCTCTCCTCCAGAACCCAGACCTCAGCCTCTTTCCGGTCTGCAGGATATTGCTTCCTGCTTCCCTCTGCTATTGGTAAAGCCGCTCTCTCTCCTCTCCCAGAATCTCTCCAAAACCAGAAAGAACCTTTGACTTCAAAGATCTTCTCCTCCCACCTCGCAAGTTATTTAGCCAATATTCATTAGTATGATGGCAGTGATTGTGATAATATTGAAAGATTTGTTATGACATGCCTGACATAAAATTTACCATTTCAACCATTAAGTGTTCAGTTCTGTGACATTAAGTATATTCACATTGTTGTACAACCGTCACCACCATCCATGTCCAGAAAGTTTTCATCTTCTATAACTGATACTCTGTACCTACTAAACAATAACTCCCTGTTTCCCCTTCCTCATCCCCTGGCGACCTCCATTCTACTTTCTTTATGAATTTAACTACTCTAGATATCTTACATATAAGTGGAATACCATTGTCTTATAATTCAACTCTTTACATGTCCATCTCCCTCTATAAATTGAAAAGTGCTTGAGATTAGAGACTCTTTCTTATTCATCTTTTAATCACAATTCCCCTTCCCAATGTCTAGCATGTATAGGTGTCCAATAAATGCTCAATGAATGGATGGTTGGATGGATGGATGGATGGATGGATGGATGGATGGATGGATAGATGTATGGATTATGGGTAGGTGAATGAATGAATGGATGGATGGATGGATAGATGGATGGATGGGTGATGGATGAGTGGATGGATGGATGGATGGACAGATGAATGAATGGATGGATAGATGGATGAGTTGGAGTGAATGGATGGATGGATGGATGGATGGATGGATGGATGGATGGATGGATGGACGGGTGGTGGATGGGTGGATGGACAGATGAATGAATGGATGGATAGATGGATGAGTTGGGGTGGATGTATGGATGGATGGATGGATGGATGGATGGATGGGTGGTGGATGGATGGATAGATGAATGGTTGCATGGTAGGGTGGGTGGATATATGGATGTATGGATAGATGAATGGATGGGTGAGTGGGTCACAGTCTGGTATCATATTTGACTTAAACAAGTTTGCCCCACTAGATAACAAGCAAATGCAGATAAGGAACATGCCTACCTTTCACTTATTTACCTTAGAGCACTTACTACTCTGTAGGCACAATAAGCAGGGCACACCTCATACCTGGAAGGAGCTCAAAATCTAACAGAGTTGCACAGAGCCTGTGCAGATGTCATGGAGGCATCTAGCACAGGGCTTCCAACATCATTTGACAGACGTATTTTTCACTGAGTTGAATCAGATGACAAGCTAGTTGGAAGCTTTGGGTTTAAATTCCCACTTTCAAGCTGCATTGACTTTACACAGGTAACTCATCTCTCCACATCCTGCAGATGTGCATCAGTTCTGGCATGACAACCAGGTATAAGACAGCTTGGCCTGTGCAAGCAGGACACAGCAAACGCACAAGACGCATTTTCACCAACAAGGTGGGGATAGGGGCTGGGGGCAGGGGAGGTCCTCTAAGCACAGAACTGACAATTTCGGGGAATCCTTGGGTTAGGGAGGCCGAGTAATGGGATACACCCTCCTGCTTGTGTCCCTAACTCGTCTTAATGTCATCTTCCCACTGAATACGACCTTCTGTGGAAATTAAGTGATTTCCCTATTATAAGCACTGGTAAACAGCCACCGTAAACAGATCGCAAACGATGAGCCTTTGTTAGGTGCACCCCATTTACTTCTGAACCCTGGCTCCTTCCACATCTGGAGATGTATCATCTATTTTAACAATACTGCTTAAGAGGCAGCTGTTGTGTCAGAGGAAATCATCTTACTCAGAAACTGCTGAGCTTTGGGGTCAGGAGCGGGGGTGGGGGGGGCAGGGGGAGCTTAATGGTACATGCTGGAGATCTGAAATGCCCACAGCCTCCCAACGGCAAGCCTAAAACCCAGCTCCCCTAATGACAGCCAGGACTGTCATTATTAACAACATGATAAGTCTGTGATGCCATTCTTCTTTCTCTGTTTGCTAATTCAGATAGGAAACTCGAGAGCCTGAGCTTCTCCATCAGAGGTGAGATATCGTCCCATTCTTCCACGTGCTGTGCACGGGTGCGCCCTTAATAACAACGTCAGGCTCCTGCGCAAAATCCGAGGCTACTAAGTTTAGCCCCACAGCTACTGAGTCTGTAAGTCACAAGATTAACGTTGGATCTAATCTCTCCACGTCTGACTGTTACTGCCATGATTGCCTTTCCTTCCTGTGCCCGCCCCCCAGGCCCTGACTCTACTGTTCCCTGGGAGCCCCTTTTCCTCTCCCTGTCCCCCACCCCTCTATACTCTACCAGAATTTCAGTTTTTAGATGCTGTGTCACTTATTTTTCTCAGTTCATTTAAAGAATTCTGAAACCATTATGAAGATCTGAGTGTCGGTACACATACACACCCGCACATACTTGAAAAAAGCTTTCACATTTGAACAAAAAGAAGTTCTTGAAGCTTCATCTGAATGAATACCAGATGTCACATGATGACCCCCACCAGATAATGACAGCAACTGTTCATCTGTTCTGTGAAAGCAGTTTATAAATAGTGGTTATTAATAATCAATGTTGGTTGCTTACTGGGTGCCAGATCCTGGGTAAGCACTTGCCAGCACTACCCCCTTTGATTCCCATAGCCTGCAAGGTGGGTATCATCATCTCCACTTTACCAGTGAGAACACTGAAACTCAGAGCGCTCAGGCACTTGCCTAAGATCACACAGTGCAGCAGGATTCATGCCCAGATGTATCTGACTCTAAACCCTGAGCTTTAAACGCCCCCTCACTGTACCCCAGAGGTAGAGGCCGAGGGAGGCTGGCTTCCTGGACAGAGATGAAAGGAACTTGGCAGCTAAGCCTCTGAGAGTAAAAACGGGCTGTTTTACAGTTCAGTGTCTAGCATCTATAATAACAGAAGATCTCCAGTTGGGATGGTGCCAGCCTCTGTGTCTTGGTGTACGGGGCAAGGAGTGGATGCCAAGATAATTGGACCTGATTAGTCTGCGGTTTCTCCTGCTCCTTTGAAATGGGCCTCCAGGAAAGCCTCCTCCCCTGTGAGACCAAGCTTCTCACATGCACTACTGATAAGGCCCGGAAGTACAGAGAATTTGGGTAACTTTGCGGAGGACACACAGCTAGTAAACGGAAGGATCAGGACACAAACCCAGACAATCTGACCCCAGAGCTGGCTCCCAAACTCCACACTTCACAAAGGGCCTGGATAGCGCCGCCGATCAGAAATGAGTTCACAGTTCGGAGACAACAGTGGCTGAGAGAGAGAGGGAACTTGACAGAACTGATGACCTTTCGACCTGGAAGAACACGTAGGATTTCAGGAAGTGAAGGGGTGCAGGGCGCCAGCACGCACATTATTTCATTGATCACCGAACAAGTCTGCTTGGCTCTGAGTTAATGCAGGGTGAGATGGAAAGCATAATTAGAAAGGTAAGTTTGGAGGCCTTGGAATGCCAACCTGGATTTAATTAATTAATTGATTGATTGATTAATAAAAACAAGGTCAAGAGAAGTTAGGGTCTACCTTTTCCAATCTGCCTCCCACATCATGGTTCTGTACATGTAACTTGAGAGAAGGAGCTGCTTCTGCGGCGAGACCACTATAACTCTTCCAGGAAAACGTAATGCGCAAATGAAGCCCCAGGAATCCCACTGGGGTCCGGACATGGCTGTCACAAATTCAGGCAGGACCCATCACCTGGGAGGGAGAGGGCGGGGAAGGGGAGCCTCTGGGCACATATACACCCCATGCTCATGGATCAGAGAGAGGGCCATCTCAGAGAGAGGGTAAGACATAGGGGTAAAACAACCCAAAGGAACCAAGAATCCAAAAATCTTTTCTAAGGTCATATGGTGGAATTTGGGCTTCAATTATTTATCCATTCATCTGACAAACATTTATGCATGGTCTACCCTAGGCCAAGTACTTTGTTAGCATTTAAAAGCAAATATTCTGATATCCTGGTATTTCTCAAACATCTGAGCCCAGCAGTAGGTCTCTCTAGCAAGCCCCACCTGGGAGGAGCTAGAAGGCCCTTCCGCTCCAGGGAGCCCCTTCCCAGGGGCTGGGCAGCTGTGTGCATGTTTTCTGGATTTGAAATCTTTTTTCCTCCCCCAAACTTAAGTCTGGGGCAGAAATATCACTTTAACCTATAGATCAGCCATCGGAGAGAAGTGTGCAAATGTTGACAAGTAACCCATGCAACAAGCAGCCCAGACCCAACCCTGTAAGAGTCAGCTTAGAAAAGGGGCTGCAGCCTGCAGCTTGTCCGAGAGAAAAATCACTTTTGCCTGCGCATAGAAAGGTATGTAACATATATTTCATTTAACCCCAGATATTCCATCTCATCTGAGGAAACTAAGCCATTCTTTTGATTCAGAATGTACACGTATAATCAAGGGTTATACCTTCAAATGCCCTTGAACAGGAAGTGAGCATTCAATGACCTTCTGGGGCAGAGCCTGTGAATAGCAAAGGACCAATCATCGGCCCCTGGAAACTATTCAGTTGCCCTAATGTCCAGGCAAAGGTGAGACCAAAGCAGGTCCAAACTTAGGAAAGGAAGTTTTGTCTGGCACATTTTGGGGATTTTCTGAACAGCGATCATTGTGCTCACTTAGCCACTTTCGTCTCCAGAGCCCAGGCCTTTAATCAACTCTCACAGTGACCTGGAAGGTTGATCCCTGTAAAATGGCTCAAAAAAAAAAAAAAGAAGAAGAAGAAGAAGAAAAGAAAGGAAAAAGTGGGTCAGGGAGAAGCTAGTGGCCTGGCCCAAGGCTTAATGCTAAATCGGCCTCGGTTTCCAGGGCCAGCCTTTACTCTCATAGTAGGTTCCAGAGCCTCGGAAGCCTGCCACCAAAATCCAAAATCTTTTTTTTTTTTTTATCTCCTAGAATCAGCATCATCAAGTGAGAGGCTAAGAAATAAGTAAGTGTTGCCTCGTGCTGCCAGCAAAATGAAACGGGCACAGGAATGTCGCTGATTACTCGGGACATGTTGGCAGACACCTCTGCTTGTCAAATTCCTCGTTGTCTGAATGGTTATTTACATCTGAATTAATTTGTACCGTGGGAGTTTCAAATACTATTATTTTTTAAGTAGCAACAATGATCCTACCAGAAACTACACTGTTTCCAAAAGATTCCTCTCCATCTCTGATTTATGCACAGACATGAGACCCTGCCCTTCTTGTGCTTGGAGAGATCTAAATGGGAATTCTCTCTCTGACCCCATAACTGGCACCCGCCACCTTCCCGGCTCCTCCGGGACCCCAGGCCTGCTCCCCAGACCTCACGCCTCTGCGGTGTGGGGGCGCAAGGCAAGGAGGAACTGAACAGTCTTTAAGACACGAAACGTGTGAAGGTGGTCAAAGCGTACAAAATTCAAGTTATAAGTAAGTCGTGGGGATGTAATGCACATCACAGCGCCATCGTTAACGATACTGTGTTGTATACTTGAAAGTTACTAGGAGAATAAATCTTGAAAGGTCTTGTCACAAGAAAAAAATCTACAACGACGTGAAGTGACTGATGTTAATGTGGTGATCATCTTGCAATATATACATATATTGAATCATTTGTTGTACACCTTGCAATATATACATATATTGAATCATTTGTTGTAATATAATGTTATATGCGATTATATCAATAAAACTGGAAAAATAATTACAAAATAAAACTTGAAAGAAAGATATTGAGGAAAAATAAAAGGAAATATTACGCATTTTGAATTTTTCATTCATTCGACAAATATTCAGTGAGAACATACTATGCGTCAAGACTGTCACATTAGGTCTTGGGAGTACAGATATTTGAAGATGTATCACATCATCTTCACCCACCAGGAGCTCACGTTCAGTGGAAGAAACAAATACAGAAAATGGTAAACATTTAGGGGTGAAGTAGAACTGAGGTTGACATTTACATACTGAAACTCAAAGAAGCAAAAATTATAAACATATTTTCCGTAACTATTTTTATCTTGTGTTCAATCCCCAATGACAACACACACACACACACACACACACACACACACACACACACACACGTTAAATTTTCTAATAAAAAATAACTTGGCCTCTTCTAAGTTAGAAACATTTCTTCCAAGAAAATATTCATTCACTTTCCAAGTTAAAATTTTCTATCAGGTCTGCTTCCCCTTGCAAAGCCGCTGGGGCTACACGCTCGCCTCCCTCTCAAGATGATGTTGGGGTGCAGAGGGAAACTTCCTATCCTAATGGCATCCAGCATGAGCCTGTGGTCCACACACTGTCCCCTGCCCTCTAAAGACTGAGCCGTTTCTGGTCTCATCTGGACATTGATGTCCTACCCCAGTGTGCACTGCTGTGGCTGACCCCTCCCAGTGTTCCGGGGCGCTGTGCTTGCCCCCGGGGCTGAAGTGCCAGTCTCTGGCCCTCCTCCATGGCCTCCCTTGTCCCGATGCCTAAATCTCTCTGTCACCAGCTCCTTCAGCGTACTGGCATTCTCACGGCCCGTGTACGTTCCTGACCCCTCTGGCAGCATGCTTGGGGCTGGGCGACCAGGAGCCCCACCCCAAGCGCCGGCACTGCCCCTGCTCTGCACCGTCCATGCTTCCTGGGGCCGCCATAGCCAAGTGCCACAAAGTGGTAGCGGGAGAGGGAGCTTAAAACAACAGAGATTTATTCTCTCCCAGTTCTGGAACCTAGGAGTCGGATCGAGGTGTCAGGAGGGCCATCTCCCCTCCAAGTCTCTAGAAGAGGGTCCCTCCCTGCCTCCATCAGTTTCCAGTAGCTCTCGGCGTCCCTTGGCTTGTGGTGGCACAAGCCCAGTCTTTGCCTCCGTCTTCACGTGGCCTTCTGCCTTTTGTCTCTGTGTCCTCTCCTCTTCTTACAAGGACAGCAGTTATTGGACATAGGCCCCACCCTCAGTCCAGGATGATTTCATCTTGAGATCTTTAATTAATTACATCTGCGAAGTCCCTATTCCCAAATTAGGTCATATACTGGGGTTCTAGGCGAACACAAATTTGGGTGGGGCTGGGCGCTACTCGACCCACTATTCGAGATGCTGTCACAACGGCGGGCAAATCCGGACTTTCTCTAAGAGGTTCACAGCCTCCCGGGGAAGCAGAGGATTAGCCCCAAAGTTCCCAGGGTCCTCAGGTCACCTGAGTGTTACTAGGTCCCACAGGGAGAACCAGATCGTTCACATATAAACTTCCCTCACCACCTATAAGGAAAACTCTGCTGTTTCCACTCACCTCACACGCGATACTCTGCATCCTGTGGGCACGTCCCATCGCCAAACGCTCGGGACCGGGGGAGATGGGGGAATGGCAGGGACTTCCATACATGAAGCAAGTCTGCGACACTGGCTGGGTTATCCTACAATTTAACTCAGTCCTGACACGATCTACCTGGAGATCACGTCAGATCTCATAAGACATGCCCCACTTCAGGTGCCAGTCACAAGTGCAGGTCGTAGCCTGTGCTTGTGACCACCTGGCTATAAGTCAAAGGCTCCCTCGACCCTGCTCCTCAGCTTGGATTAACTTGCTAGAGCAGCGACAGGAAACCAGTTGTTCACTAGGTTACTGGTTTGTTATCAAGGATAATCAAGGAAACCAGGGCCCTGAGCACAGGAGCTTCTGTCCGGTGGAGTTTGGAGGACGCCACCCTCCCGGAACGTAGCTGAGTTCTGGTCTGCTGACCTGGAAGATCTCTGAATTTCCTCCTTTTGGATTTTTCTGGAGGCCTCACTACATAGGCATGATGGATTACATCATCAGCTATTGATGGCGGACCTCAACCTCCAGCCCCTCTCCCACCACCAGGGGTGGGGAGGGGGCACTGAAAATTCCAGTCCACTAATCCTAATCGGTTCACCTGACAACTGACAACCCATCCTTAGGTTACCTGTCGGCTTTCCCAAAGTCACCCCATTAACACAGACTCAGGTGTGGTTGAAAAGGGTTTGTTATAAACAAGACATCCATTTCACCTTTATGGCTCAGAAGCTCTCTCAGGAACTAAAGACGAAAAGGCAACTATAACAAAAAAAGCTGCCATTACTCTTATCACTCAGGAAGTACCAAAGGTTTGAGGTGCTGCGAGCCAGGAACTATGGATGAAGACCAAACGTCACACCACCCATTTCTCCACCGTCCCGTGAGCCACTGATTCGGTGTGGGTGCAGCCGCCAGGCAAACGGAAACTGGGGACTTTTAGGAATGAGAGACCTGCGCTTTGGCTTAACTTCGCCAGGTACTGCCTGGAACACACAGCGTGGAGGCCGTGGCAGCACATACGTGGTCCCCTACAGGCACCACGTCGGCATCACGCCCGGCATATGGCGGATGCTCATTACATATGCGAGAATGACTGTGGGGGTCTGAAAGGCTTCGTCATAGAGGTGACATTGAATCAGGCCGTGAAAAATAAATGAGTAGGATTTTGACTGAGGCGAATGGGCAAGAAAGGAATGAATCATAAGCAAAGAGCCAAAGAGCAGAGGCATGGAGGCAGGAAAGTGGAGCGCGGTGTCTTCAGGGATGGGGAGGAGGCCGGCCGGGTAAGCGGCAGACACTGCCACAGAGCCGGAATCCTGATGGGAAGGAGGTGGAGGGAGGTGACACGGGCTGAAGACAGTGCGCTTCCGGCACGGCTCACGCAAACTCACGTGCCGGATGTCAGGGGGAGCTAGCGTAGCTGGGGGGTCTTCCCCGACCTTTCGAGACTGTCGTCTGCAGATGTAGCGGTGTCCTTTCCTTTCCTAAACACGTCCCTTGGTCCTATCCTCGTGGACTTCATGCCAGGCTAACCCGCGATGACCTTTCTGTGGTTCCCATGTCCTTATCGTACACTGAACTGAGGAACACACCACACAGTCAACGGGGCCACAAACTAGGAACATTCCAAAGAAATGAATTTCACTACCAAGAAATGCTTCGTTTTTTTTTTTTTTTTCAAAATGGCCACTGCAAATCAAAATGCCGAATCATGTAGCCAAAAAAGAAAAAACAAAAATCAAATGGTAAGTACGTCTGTTCATCGCATGCAAGTTGTGCGGTCCTGATGGTGGCGATGTGAATATTTTTCCCAGTCTTTGTTCCAGGACAAAAAGGATCAGCTTCCCAAAAAGGAAGGGTCGACGTCAGCGCTTTTTCTCTGCCTTTTAATGAAACACTGTCTGTCCTGGAATAAAGGGCTTGTGATAGACCAGATATTTTTTTCTAGTCCCCAAAGAACACTTAAATCCAGTTTGTTCAAGATCAGGAATACCCTGCGTCGCCAATATCACCAGGCATAACGCTGTCTCTGGTCCCCCATTAACCCTACGGACATTAAGGAGAAATCAGACGTGCAGTGTTTATGGGGATCGTGTGCCTCTGTGCAATAGAAACTCTGCTCTGTAAACCTTTCTTTTAAAGGAGAGAATTGGACACAAACGAAGCTGGAAATTAGAATAAAATAGCTTTTAAAACATTGATGACGATGGTCATGTCAGCAATGACTGTGTACGAAAGTATTGTTTTAATTGTCCATAAAGATCTTAAAGAACTACACGGTCTGTGGAATCGTATCGTAGGAAAGGGTTATGAGTGAGGGTAACGCAGTCACGAGTGAGTGGGGGGCCCGGCAGGCGCAGAGAGCAGGGGGACGGCTCAGACGGCACGCATATTGGAGCAGGCCGTCTCTAATACCAGTTCGTGCCCCGCTTTTGCTTTTACAGAGGCTTTCAAATTGAACCCTTCTTCTCCATTCCCATTGCCACTGCCTTAAATCCAAGTTCCACTACATCAAAAGTAGACCGTCGCCATCACCTCCCATTTCAGGGGTTTTTCTTTAACCGAAGAATACAACAAAATTTATTAAAGAGATTTTTCCAAATTCGGATTTCTTGGACTCCGCATCAGACCTCCCGAATCTCACTCTCCGATGGTGGGGGTCCCAGCCCGAGCACTTCAAAGTGCTCCACAGGTGCTTCTGCAGTATATCTCTGATTGTGAATCACCAAATCAAACGACCTGCTCTCTAAACTCACCTGCACCATTGCAGATCGTCCTCCAGTTAGCCTGCCCAGAGCATCTTTGTTGATATCCAAAGTCACCAGAAGTTCCCAACTACAAACCGGATTGTTCACAGTTGGCTCGCACTCGCTGAGCCCCAAACGCTATTCAGATGCGACCCCTCGCTCTTCTGCAGCTCGGCCACTCAGTCTAGTGTGGCTGGCATTTCTGCCCTTGAGCTGGGACTCACCTCATCCCCTCACCTGACACGTCCCCACCGCCCCAACGCACATCATCGACCACTCCCGAACAGACACTCACGCTTCTCCGAGACTCACCTCAAGTCCTGCCTCCAGAAAGCGTCCTTGGTCACTCATGACTGTCCACTGCCAGAAAGCTTCTCTCTGTCCTCCGAATGCCCGCAGCTCCTGGTGTGTACCTAGGGAAGGTAAGTACATAGTAGGACGGAGCGGGGAGTACCTAGGAGCATAGACTCAAGTGACCCAGAGCAATTTCTTTAACGTTTAATGTTTCTCGAAATGTCTGTACGTGAGTTTTGAATTCTCCACCATCTATTCACGGAGACCGCCGATCCCGTCATGATTATTGTTAGCCCCGCCACTGGCTATGGACTCCGGTGATACATCAGTTGAAGCCACATGACTGAGTAACATAGAGAGAAAGGCCTCAGCAACGCTGTTTGAAACAACAAAATAAAGAAAGAAAGTTGGTTTTTGTGTCCGCCGCATCATCAGGCATGGCGCAGGCACACGGCAGCCCCAGCCGGGAGCCTAGAGCCCTGCCCATCTCGGCAGGCAGGAAAACAAGGCCTCTGGGCCACCTCCTGGTTCCTGCGCATGTCATCGGGGTCCCCTACCCGAAGCTCAATAGGCTTCTCAAAATGACATCCAAAACGCTCCCCCTCTCCAAGAGGAACCGGGGGAATAAACTTCCATTTCATGACTTTCATACGTAAGAAGTAAATTTTGCAGTGACTCATCCAGGTATGCTGCGCTCCAGAGAGTTCAATATCCATCATGACTAATTTAGATTAAAAACCAGTCGGTAGCTACGACAGGGTGAAAAAAGTATATGTTCTGTTCTTTTCTATTATTATGTAGCATGTTTGTCACCACCAAACCACATGAAAGACAAGCCTGGCCACATCTGTCTCTACATGTATTTTAGAGGCAAATACAAATGCGTACCTCTAAAACTTTATGTTAATGCCCTAATACACTTTAAGGTCAGGCCACCTGTGGCTATCTGTCAACTATCAAGAGCAGTTAAAAGAAATGAATGAGCCCAGGAACAACTAGAGGAGGCACAAAGAGACGGAATCAGGAAACCCCAGGCCCTCAGCATGTCCCAGCCAAAAGCCACATGTACGTTAACCTCATGAATGAAAATGTATAGGTCACCGAGAGGAGAACCAGCCTCCCCAAGTCCTCCCACATCCCCTCCGCCCAGTTACTGCTGCCAGTCTTCATTCCTGTGTTGTTCACACCCGCCCCATCATCAGTCTGGATAAATGAGCACTGTTCTAAGCTGGCACGTCCAGTCTGATTCCAACGATGACAAAAGGCACCCAGGACGTGCAGCTCCAGCTACCTCCTCTCGAGGTTTCCAAGTCCTCCTTGTCCCATTGTAATCTGGATATGAACAGTATGTCTCTCAAATTCTAGGCTTATGACTGACTCAAATGTTATCCCTAAAGAACCTTAGCAAAGCAGAAGAGCTGAATAGGACCTGAAAAATCATCTTCCAAGAAAAGAAAAATGATGCCTGTCGCCTCTGAAAAGCCAACCGGTCAATAACAAAATCATGGGCTCATAAAAACAACGATTCTTTTTTTCTCCTGATGCAAACCACAGTACTGTTTTCGAGAGTAGAACAATTTACTTCCCTTATCTCTTCGCATTAGGAGGTAATCGACATGCTTTGGGCTTCTCGTGGTCTCAAGGGCAATGAGTATTTTGTTATGTGTCTGATTATTATTTGCACCAATTAGTCAAAATATAAAGTCAGATTAACTAGCAGATAGTAGAGACCAGTGAACATCGGAGACAAAAGTAAAGGGTTTCTGAACAAGACGTAGAGGGAATAAAAGAGCCGGAGCAATGATTTCCAATCTTTTCCCCGTGAAGATGCCTTTTTTGTTTCAAGAAATTTGAGGGCTCTGGTTAAAGGTGACAGACCAAACACACTCATCAGCCTCTGCTCCCTCAAAAAAAACCTCATAAAAATGGAAAAGAGACTTGCGCTAAGTACGGCTAAATCCCTCGATCAAAGTGGACAGGATAAAGATAACACAATAATGGAAACCGCAGAGTAGATGGATGAGTAACCGACCTACGGAAGCTGGTTCTAAAACCCACTCTAGGCACCTTCGGGAAGGGAGATGCAGTGGGGGCTGAACACAGGCACCTGACGGAGAGTCTGTGGAAGGTCAGTTAGTCTCCCGCCGCCTGGTTCCCTCAGCATTGCCTGGGCCAAAGACCAGAGGCTCACTCTCCAGAAGGGACAAAAAAAAGCAGGACACTGGGCACGGCTGAGGGTCGGGACAGCAATAAAGGCTCCGACATTTTCTTCTCCCGATAGCTTTGTTTTTCTCCTTCTATCACCACAGAGCAGTTTGGGCGAAAAGAAAACAAACAAACGATATACAAGGTTTTATTATTTCATGCAAACAGACTTCAGAGTATGATATAGAGACGAACGAAAGAATCTCTGAGTTAATTAAAATGAAGAGAAGAAAGAAACGAGGCCAGGCGAGGGCTGTGTTTTCACCCGTGGCCTGGACGAGGGAGAGAGTGGACGAGGGAGCGAAGAAAAGGTGAGCTGGATAAAGGGAGGCCTTGGCGGCGTGAGCGACACGGATGAAAACCGAGCACTGCGTTCATTCGCGCGGTCACGGAGCTCCCAGGGCGTGCCGGGCTCTGCTCAGGAAAATAAAGCCATCCCCGCCTCGTGGAGAACATAGCTCAGTGCGGAAAACAAAGCAGCAGATGAGCGATAAATGCTGTGACAGAAGCAGGGACTGGTCTGGACACAGCACTAGGCTCGGGGTGGGGGGGTGGCTCAGAAAAGCCTTCTCAGGGGGAGCAACACTAGCCACAGACTCCAGAAAGGAGGAGGCGTTAGCCTGACCTAGCGGGGTGGGGAGGGAGGGAGGAAGCAAGGGGCACAAAGCCGCAGGCTGGGGAACAGCGTGCGGAGGCCCAGGGGACTTGTGAAGTGCACAGGACGCCAGACTGGAAAGGCCTGGAACAGAGAGTGCGAGGAGAGCCGTGCGGGGGCCACGCTCCCCGCTCCCCACGGCCAAAGCCCACTGGACAGGCCCAGAAAACGGTGCACCTTCTTCGGAGCAGAGCCTCGCCGTCCACACGCTGTGCCCTGCACTCCCGCAACAGGAGCACACTTGGTTACAGGTGTGACACGGGCTGGGAGGTACGGCTGTGACGTGACGGTGACTCAGGGTATGCAGCTGGACAATAAAAGCTGAAGCCACAATGACAAGAGTTGTTTTCGTGCAGGAAGAAAACATTTGCAGTGAGCCGACTCCACGCACATGTGTACACACGCACGTGCGCGCACACACACACACACACACGCACACACACACGCACACACTTGGGTCTACTGCTCCTGGAAACTCCCCCATTATATATGGCGAGGAGCCTCCAAGCATTGCAAAATCATTTTGGGGAACGGTTACCAGTTTTATAGCCTGCCTGTTCTTACTGAGAAAAACCTCTCATAAATTGGATCGACTGGACTTTTCATTTCCAAATCTGCTCACACAGAGCCCAGGGGGCATTTGTAACGTGAGACTTATGAGGACCAGGATGTGGTGGGCGACATCCGCCCACCGCTTGTTTAGTTCTAAACCACCCACCCCGCCTTCCTGTCCAGCACCACGGCTGCTGCAGGCTCTCCTAGCCAGAGACCTGTCATGAACCAATTGAGCCATATCTATCCACATATTGTCACGCATTTGTTTCAGCTATAATTACTCCCACTGGTAGACAGAGGCATCCTGGTGTAGATCAGAGCAGGCCATCCCACCCAGGTACACGGCCCAGGCAGCAGATGGAGTGCAGTGAGGTGGCACTGCCATCTGCCGCTTAAAAGGAAAGGCCTGAGGCTCGATATCCACCCCCACCCCACCACCCCCGTCCATTAACTCCAGACTTCCCAGAGCAAAGCAAGTGGTCAGAATCTCCATTCCATCCTGTTCAGCCCCTCTGGTAACGTGGGTCGGTTTCGAGATTTCTTACCCTCTTCCAACTAGCCCTTGACATTCACTGTGGCCTGACCGCACCAGGATAAAAACATTGGGTTGTCAGGGACTGGGGTCGGGAGTGGGAAGCAGAGAAAATCTATACTGTGATTTGTCTTGAAGTCTCTATAAGCCCTGGTTATGGCCTTCTGTCCAGAGATGGTCCTGATAGAAATAATAATGGATTATTTTCCTAAAAATAATTAATGTTATGGTTAAAGCTAAATTGTTCTCTATTTTTGTCATCTTAGAAAATCAGAGATACATTTCAAACTGGTAGACTGTTTCTTCTACCCTTTTGTGCCACCGGTGCCTTGCACATAGCAGGCATTTATAGATGTTTATTGATGCTGGATGACAGATAATCAGTACCAGAGTCTGCATGTTTAGAAAAGGAAGTTTCAATAAACCAAAGATCTAGAAGCACAAGCATGGGCTAACCCATACAGGGCACACCTCACCATGTGACTGCTCGAGGGAGCCCACCCTATCAAATCAAACATAAATATGACACACATCCCATGGACCCTTTCAATTTGGGGACCTATACCTCTCCAGGATCCCACCTGGAGGTCCCCTGGAAAAACACACATTCATCTATAGGTTTTGTTTGAGATTCCTTCCTCTCTGTGGGAAGATATTTGGAGGCATCACGCAGTAGCAGAGACTTAGGGAGACCAGATGGCTGGTAAGTGAGAGGCTATTCTCAATCCAGGGGCAACAGGAAAGCTGGAAGCCAGAGCCCAGATTTAGTTTGAAACCTGGTACCCAACAGTGTAAAGTTAGAAACTCCCTTGAACCATCTGGCTCTTTTAAACAAATACCTGTCTATCCAATCCCAGAGTGGAAAGAGACCTCAAAGTCTAGCTCCGTTTCCAGACACAACATCTGTGCCATCCATAACGCCTAGCAGCCACAGGAGGTGCTCATCATGGGCTAGCGGACTGAGCCGGCATAAATGGCTGCCATTCTTAAGGATCTTAAAATTCTTTGCAATCTTTCTGATGACACGACTCTTTCAAAGACTCTTCTCTTCCTTCCACCAAGTCCTTTTTCATTACCCTACCTGAGGTTAGAGCACATACACGCAAACACACAAAGCATGCATCCCTACGGAAAACGTGTCAATGTAACACTGCCCTTCTGCCAACCCACCAATAACGGTCTCCACTTCTCACTGACATTCACCTCTTAACTTTCTATCGTCTCTCTCCCTCTTGGACAGGGATACGATTTATCCGTAACGGACAGGGATACAATTTATCCGTAACCCCTAAAAATCAACATTTCACACACCTCTGTGAAGTCACTATCCCTAAGTATTATGACATATGCTGTGATCCAGACAAATCAATGCTGTCACTCACCCAAACCCCCCATTTCCAACCATCACATGGCCTTAAGCCACCACACGTAGGCTTCCCATGTGCTAACCCTACCTTGATCTATCACCTTGACCAGAGGTGGCCTAACCTGACCAACTTCTTCAGCCCTTGGAAACAGAAGTGAAGAAGACAGTCTGGAGTGGGAGGGTTGGCAGTAAAACCACAGGAAAGGAGAGGGACATAGGACCGCCCTTAATTGTTCCTCGTCTCTCCTACCCAAAATCCCTGTTAAGGGATAAATGAGGTCATGTGCAAACATGCTCAGTAAACTGTTAAAGCCCTCCACAAATGTTGAGCTACTCCACATTGCTCTGAATTTCTTTTACGCACACACCAAACGCTTAATTAGCATAGAATTATCGTCAGGCAGGGGTCCCTCAAGTGAGCTCCACCCCCACGACACAGCCGTTTAGTCTCAATTTTAGCGCTGTCTTCGACCCCACCTTCTCCCTTGCCCTCCGCGTTGTCAGGCACGAGTTTCCATTCACTATTCTTTCAGAAAGGCCTTCGAGCCATTCTTTTTATCTATTCTCTTTTGCCCTGAACTTAGTTAGCCCAGCCCTGAGTCACCTTCATGCTGAGGAATGACTCTCTCTCTCTCTTACTCAAGGATCTGCCCACTCTGGGTCAGTTGGGTCCTCCAAGAAGCAGGTGCCAAGACAGGATCAGTCATGCAAGACGTTGGATGCGGGGGATGCCTGCGAAGGACAGAGGGAGGAGGTGGGCAGAGTCTCGGACCACAGTGCACTTCTGAGAAAGTCTCAGCTGACCGATGGGTAGTCTCCGAAGGTCCCCACTGAATGAGTCCCCA
>NW_011888841.1:2117010-2123825 GCF_000151845.1 Pteropus vampyrus
AGGTGGCCTAACCTGACCAACTTCTTCAGCCCTTGGAAACAGAAGTGAAGAAGACAGTCTGGAGTGGGAGGGTTGGCAGTAAAACCACAGGAAAGGAGAGGGACATAGGACCGCCCTTAATTGTTCCTCGTCTCTCCTACCCAAAATCCCTGTTAAGGGATAAATGAGGTCATGTGCAAACATGCTCAGTAAACTGTTAAAGCCCTCCACAAATGTTGAGCTACTCCACATTGCTCTGAATTTCTTTTACGCACACACCAAACGCTCAATTAGCATAGAATTATCGTCAGGCAGGGGTCCCTCAAGTGAGCTCCACCCCCACGACACAGCCGTTTAGTCTCAATTTTAGCGCTGTCTTCGACCCCACCTTCTCCCTTGCCCTCCGCGTTGTCAGGCACGAGTTTCCATTCACTCTTCTTTCAGAAAGGCCTTCGAGCCATTCTTTTTATCTATTCTCTTTTGCCCTGAACTTAGTTAGCCCAGCCCTGAGTCACCTTCATGCTGAGGAATGACTCTCTCTCTCTCTTACTCAAGGATCTGCCCACTCTGGGTCAGTTGGGTCCTCCAAGAAGCAGGTGCCAAGACAGGATCAGTCATGCAAGACGTTGGATGCGGGGGATGCCTGCGAAGGACAGAGGGAGGAGGTGGGCAGAGTCTCGGACCACAGTGCACTTCTGAGAAAGTCTCAGCTGACCGATGGGTAGTCTCCGAAGGTCCCCACTGAATGAGTCCCCACGTGAGGCAGCTTTAGTACCCACACTATGCTCAGCCACAGACCGGGGCAAGCACAGCCTCAGCACGAATATTAGAGTAATGGGGAAAGATGGTCTTCTCAGTAAAGGTACCGATCGACTGGGTATCCATAAGGAAACAAACCGAAACTTGACTTCTCATTCCATTCACAAAAAGCAGTTCCAGGTGGGCTGTAGAACCAAATATGAAATATAAAAATATGAAAAATGATAGGCCAAAAAATATGAATGACAAAAAAGTTTAAAAGCTTTTAGAAAATAATACAGGAAGATGCCTTTACTACCAAGAAATGAAAAATGCAACCCTTAAAAGAAAAGAGAGATTGAGAACAGAAAGGCAGAGAGGAACGGTAAATTCATGCCCTCTGCCTGATCCGAGACGTCCAGTTTCTCCAGCCCTTGGACAGAAGTGCTCATGGTTCTGGGGCCAGGCTTACACCATCAGTCCCCCATTCCCAGGCTTTCCAATGAGGACTGGATTACACCACTGGCTTTCCTGGCACTCCAGCTTGTAGGCAGATGGCAGGTCATGAGACCTCGCGGCCCCCAGAACTGCCAAATCAGGGCCCAGATCATCTGGACCTTGTTATTCAATCCAAGAGAAAGATGGTGGAGGAGGAGGGACCCAGCAGAAGCAAATCCATTTGGAGTTTTATAGTTTCCCATTAAAAAGAAAAATCCGCTGAACTTTCTATGTCTTGGCTTTTCTTAGTGAGTGGTCTGACCAGATGGGTCAACCCAGCCTCTTTGATTCTCTTCCAGCACAGAGTGAAGTTATCTGAGGCCTGCAGCATCCCTATGGAGTAGAATCTATTTTAAAAAGTCTCAGAGGGGGAAAAAACTGGCGTAGATGATAGAGGCTCTGTTCATCCCTCTGGCGACCAAATCAAAGTTGTGACGGAAACAAGGAGCAGCAGCAAGGAAAAATCACCGGGTATCTAGAGGAACAAGCCATACAACTATGGAGAAATCCAAGAAAGCACCTGCAATGGCAGAAGGTAGGACAGAGTGAGCATGCGGGGCTACCTGGTCCCAAGCGGCTGAGACAGAGACCGTGGCAGTGGCAGATGCCTCTTAAAGGGGCCGTGTCCACGAGCGGATTTTCGCGGTGACAGACCTGCTCGCTCTGAGCACCAGTGCCTATTCAGCTACACGCAGGGGGCACCAGGGACTTACAGGGAGACGTTGTTGGAGTGAGGGCCCAGGCGAGATTCACTCTGTACAGAAGTGCGGGCGGTATCCATTGTTCCCTGTTGAGCCCTCCCCGCTCCCAGCACCCGGACACAGAGCCACCATAGCTGTGATGTCATCAAACCGGATAACAGGGGTTGCTCCAACCAGAGGATTCCCTAAAACCCTGCCCCACCCAAGCCACATCCAGGTGTGTCCTCAGCAAATCAGGTGCTCCTTGCTGAGCAGCACCTAGACTCACACTGGAGGCAACTGGCCTCGGATTCTGGTGTGGCCTTTTGAGGCAACTATAAGCACAGCATCTGTGGATTGCCTGCTGAATCTTAACAGGTGACCCCAGAGGGGCAGAGGCTTGGGCTAAATTTGGCCTGCAGCTGAACCCCTCTCAAGACTGTGCCACTGGACAAATAGGTCACAAATCCACACTAATAAGACTGGGAGACTTAGGAGCTTTGCTTAGTACATAGAAACAGACACAGAAAGACAGCCAAAATGGGAAGATAAAGAAGCAGAAGCCATATGAGAGAACAGAACAGAGATCCAGATATAATGGAATCAAGTAATCTAACAGATGCAGAGTTCAAAACACTGGTTATAAAGATGCTCAGTAAACTTTTGGGAAGTGTAGAGAACTCCAACAAAGAGATAAAAAATATAAAAATAGAAATGGAAATTATAAAAGAGAACCAGTCTGAAATGAAGAACACATTATCTGAGATGAGAAGTATATTAAATAGAATAAACAAAGTGAATAAAGAAGAGGATCAAATGCCTTATCTAGAGGACGAGAAAGCCAAAGACACGCAATCAGAATGGCATAAGATAAGATGGCGAGACTTTAAAAATAATTTAAGGAGAATATGGGACACTATCAAGGGTCCAAATATTTGTCTGATTGGTGTAACTGAAGAAAATCAAGATATTGAACAGCTGTTTGAAGAAATAATGATGGAAAACTTCCCTAACCTGGTGAAGGAAATGGACATAAAACCCCGGGAAGCTCAGAGAATCCCAAAAACCAGGGATCCAAAGAGGCCCACACCAAGACACATCATAATTAAAATGCCAATGTTTAAATACAAAGAAAGAATGTTAAAAGCAGCAAGAGAAAAACAGTTACTTATAAGGGAGCACCCATAAGACTGGCAGCTGATTTTTCAAAAGAAACTCTGCAAGACAGAAGGCCTTGGCAAAAAAATATTCAACAGGATGAAGACCCTGAATCTACATCCAAGAATAATTTATCCAGCAAAGCTATCATTTAGAGTTGAAGGACAGATAAAGAGCTTCCCAGATAAAGTAAGCTAAAGGAATTTATCACCATCAAGCCAGTAGTACAGATGTTGGAGGGACTTTAAGAAGAAAAAACATGTATCAAAAACAAGAATAAAGAATGGTAACAACTACATTCCTATCAAAAAGTACCTCCAATGGAAAAGAATTAAGTGCTCCGACCAAAAGAGTGTATGAATGGATAGGAAAACAAGACCCCTACATGTTGCCTATAAGAGACTCACTTCAGATTAAAAGACACACACAGACTAAAACGAAGAGGGTGGAAAAAGATACTGCTTTGATGGACCTAGAAGGTACTTAACTCAGACAGAGAAAAATAAACACTATATGATTTCACTTACATGGGGAATCTAGGGAATAAAAAGAACAAACTAATCAAAAACAGACACACAAATATAGTGGACAATTTGGTGATGGACAGAGGGGAGGGAGGTTGGGGGATAGGAGAATGGGGTGAAGGGTTAAAGAAGTACAAATTAGTAGTTGATAGATGGTCACAAGGATGGGGAGCGCTCGATATTATTAAATAATGAGAGCAATATACATTAAAACCATGAGCAAAGATCACTAAATGCTCACCTGCATGGTTAAAACTAAAAAATCTGATAACAGCAAGGGCTGAGAAGAATGTGGAGCAGCAGAAATTCTCCTGTTACTGAACAATGTGCAAAATGGCTCCATCGCTTCGGAAAATTTTGCAATACAGACTTCGACTCCTAGAAGTGG
The DNA here is from genome assembly GCF_000151845.1 of Pteropus vampyrus. NCBI lineage: Eukaryota > Metazoa > Chordata > Mammalia > Chiroptera > Pteropodidae > Pteropus > Pteropus vampyrus. The sequence goes on from NW_011888841.1 coordinate 2,120,976, forward strand.
CATTACATAATGCAAAATAGGTACACCAAAAGGCAAATACGAGAATGTTCACAGCAGCATTATGAGTGTGAAGCGAATGTCCACCAAGAGTAAAATGGATATGTAAATTGTGGTGCATTTATTCCATGGCATACCATAGTTAAAATTAATACATCGGAGATACACTAGACGATATAGACGAATTTCACAAATACGGTGCTGAGTGAAACATACTCTATGATTACATAAAGTTCAATGAAACTAAATTAACTAATGAAACTAAATAAATGAAAATAATGAAACTAAATAAACATACTCTATGATTACATAAAGTTCAATGAAACCAATGAAACTAAAATTTGGTGTTGAGGGATTCATATTTAAAGGGTAAAACTACTGAAAAAAAAAAAGGCAAAGACATTAGCATGGAAGTGAGGACAGCAGCTACCTGGGGGAGAGGGAAGGGTGTAACTAGGAAGTGGTAGGCTGGGGCTGCAGGGAGGCTGGCAACAATCCATTCTGACCTGAGTATTTGCTTTATACTAATTTTTAAAACCCTACTATTATTTTTATGCATTTTCATAATCATATTTCACAAATTTTTTAAAAATATATTTTCAATTAAAAAAAAAAAGAGGAACCATATAGATAGCCCTAGTTCCTGCCTCTGAGAGCTTATACTTAATTATCTGAAGGAGGCTATGAGAAAACCCTAGCAAAATGTAGGAAAGAGAAGACCAATCACAAATAAGTTAACTTCATAAAAAGCATTTTCATCTCTCTTTTAAACGAAAGTAGAAAACAGGAGGTATAATTAACAGAAACATCCTTAGCAGCAAAACTGCCCACCCAGCACCCCAACTACAGAGTCAAGATACCTCTGCCTCCACTCCTACTGGTAAGGGCTCCTTCTCTTCACCTGGCCAGTAGTTTGAACTGCAAGGAAAGAGGGCGCCGTGACTCATATTGGCAAGAGATGACGGATGGCTGATTTTACCAAAGTACTTCCAGTGCCACCTTGCAAAGGGTGTTTTCAGTACTCTGATAATTAATGGGTAAGCTGGAAGGCACTTTTTCGTTCAAAGACATTTATTTCTTAATTAAACGACAGGCTAATGTTAACATTCATAAATTATTTGACTAGCTCACAGCAGCATAATGAACTGACTTTAAAAGCTGAAAACGATGCTGCTCTTTCAGAAGTTGCAGCCGTGGGTCTAAATGAAAACGTGAAGTAGGAAAAGTTGTTCTTTCCAAGCCTCCTCTCAGGGCCCCCTCCCCACACCTCACCCGGTGACTGCTTTCCCGCTGCGCAGGGATAACCCGTCCCGACCCCGTGCACACAGGGGCTCCCCAAGGGGGTGGGGAGCAGTTTGCTGGTGGGAGAGCATTTTATCACCTGCTCAGAATTGCCAGCACGCAGTGATAATAAAAAGCGGACCGACTTTTAGTTAGTTTTATTACTGCTTTTCAGTTCTCTGCAGATGGCACACCATCTCACTGCCTGCACCCCGGAGCCGCGCCCCCACTTCCACCGGAGTCGGAGCATGCCTCGTCACTTGCTGTGACCAACAGAATATGGTGAAAATGATACTTCGGGACTTCCAGGTCTAGACCTCAAGAGGCTTTGCAGGTTTTGCTCGAGCTGTCTCGGAACCCTGAGACCACCGTGTTGGGAAGCCCCGTCTGGCCCCCTCGAAGAAAGAGAGCACGTGCAGAGAGAGATACAGCAAGTACCAGCTCCCGACATGCGAGCGGGGGCGCCTTATGTCATTAGCCCTGGTCCAGCTGTCGGATGACTGCAGCCTCATGAGCGACCGCATGTCAAGAGGCAAGACCAGCAGAACTGCCCAGCTGAGCCCAGCACAAACGGCAGACCCACAAACTGGTGAGCAGTTCGAATGGGTGTTTGAAGCCCCCGAATGGGATTCTCACCCAGCTCTGCCTCTTAACGATGTGACGGTAAACAAGTCGCTTAACTTTTTCAAGTCTCTTTCCTTCTCTATACACTGGGGGTGATGACAGCACCTCCCACAGGTGGGCGTGGCAAAGATCGAATGGGGTTACGTCTGTGTGGCAGGGCACAGGCAGTGAGATGTAGTCACCGAATCGAGTATGAACACATCCTGCTGGAAAAGCCCCCAGAGTACAAACGGAAGGATTGGCAGAGGACTCCTGAACCCCTCAATTCTACTTCAAGGGAATAAAGAAAGACAGCCAATACTGTGGGATTTTCTTTGGGGAAAGATAAGTCAAAGATGTATACTATAAACTCTAAAGCACTAAAGTAAAAAACAGAATTATAGCTAATTAGCCAACAAAGTAAAAGTAATGAAATCATTAAAAATACTCAACTGATCCCCCGAAAAATGCAGAAGAGGAGGAAAGGAGAAACACGAAGCAGATGGGACAAATAGCAAGCAAGATGGTAGATGGAAACCCGACCTTATCAATAATCACATGACCTGCCAGTGACTTAAGAAGCACACCTTGGAAGGTGGCGCCGTTTCTGCTTCCAGCCCCGGTTTCCAGGCCCATGTTTTCTCCCTGCTGGAGATACGGCATTGCAGAATGGTTATTCATGGAGGGCGCGTTCTGCCTTCTGGAGTGGGGCGCCCCATGCTCAGAGGCTGCCATCGCCAAGTGGACGCCTCAGATGTGCCTTCGAAAGATGATTTCCTTGCTCTCTCAACCAAGTGGCTTCTGAGTAATGCAGCGAGTGATGAGACCAGTAATGAGTAAGTGATGGGGCCCATAATCACCTTCCACCACTGTGTCTCCACTGCTGCTCCGTGTGTTGCTTGGTCCACTGTGATGTGATGTGGGATTCCATGCTGGCGGCTCAGATGCTAAGCCCCTCAGACGGTGGTG
>NW_011888841.1:2124200-2134018 GCF_000151845.1 Pteropus vampyrus
CACACTCCGGATTCCAAAGAATCGATTTCAGCTCCAAACCGGTATTGAGCCTTCATCGAAATGTCGGAACACATCCCTCTCCCCGGGAAACAGTTACTCAGGTAAACGACAATAGATCGCATAGAGGAAGGACTGGGGGTGTCACTAGCATACGCCCCACCATGGTGTTGCAGGGTCTTTCTATGGCAGAGACCGCGGAAACCCGGCCCCCTCTTCAGTAGCTGTGGGTCTGAAAACTGGCTCATGTCTGGAGATCAAGCAAAAGATTACGACTTTTTAAATTGTGACAGTAGCCCTGGCCTCTGGACATCCATCCACGATCGTTCAATTGTGTATACCGAGAAACATCCTTGGCACCTATATCTTCCCTGTAGGGACACTGTTCCATTGACCGTCTACATGGTCTGAGGTGTCTAGTCCCCATACCTGTCACTCCGACCTTGCCTCTCATTAGAATCCTAATTATGCTCCGTCTTGCTTCTGACACGTAAGTGCCACCGCCTGACCTCTACCATTTCGGGCGTCTACCATCTCCTTCTGTAAGAGAACTCAGTGATGTAACAGCGGCTCCTAACATCAGTCCTGGCTTACGGGAGAGTCGCCGCTGAGCCACCCGGGGTGCTGTGGTCCTCTCTTCCTCCCTTACTACTTTGGCAGTGTTCTCAGACCTGCCCACCAGATACAGTCACTGGCGAGTCTTCCAGCTTCAGACAATATTCCCTTCTAGCAGGTCCACTTCTCTGAGCCTTTCGATCCCTTCTTTCACTGTCTGCCACAGCATTCCTGACATTTCTCCTTCAGTTAACATGAACCACTGCTTTTTCCAAGCTTCCAAGAACCGTCTTCACAGCACATTTGCACCATCTCCCAAGATCTTTGCCGAGATATTAAATCCAGGACCACGAGGAGCAGTCCCTACGATACACGTCCATCATCCCCCCTTTATGTCCTCTCTTGCTCTAGAACCCTCAGAATCCCTTCCCGTGTGTCCTCCCCCAGCTCCTGCCAGTAAATGCTGTTGGAGTCTTGTAGCTCCTGTAGGATACAGTCCTTTCCTCCCTTAGCAGCCCCCACGCTTCTCCAGCCAGGTTACATTATTATGACTCGACCCTATTTATTGGCCTAGTGGCATCGTCTTGAAGAGGGAGTGCCAGCCTGTAACAGGGAGAGACGGGTCATTTCTGCAGGCCCAGAGGTTCAGAGGGATCTATAGGTTCGAGATTTTGTCCATCCAGATGTCCCCACTGCATGTGTCAGGATTTCACTCTGCCCCACTCAAGACCCTGACCTTGGAGTAGCAGACTTGACAAAACTGAAAATCGACCTCTCCAAGGGCACTGCTACTCTTATAATTAAGATCTGAGCCTGATCCTCAGATTTATTCTGCCATCTGGCTGCAGCTTTCACACTTAGCCTTTAACTGGTGATTAATACATTTAGCCTTCATTGTTTTTTGTTTTTTTTTTCAGTGCATCGATTGCTCCTGTCTACGGCCTTCCAATCTGTCTTCCTTTTTAAATTACTGCTTCCCCCTGACTCTCAGCACTGCCCCCTTTAGGATATTTATGGTACAGTTACCAGGCAAGGCCCAGGAAAGACAAGGAAAAGGGACCATTTCTTAACACTGGACACCTCTGGCATTGTTTCCAGATCAATTTTGGGTTACGGGGCCCTCTCTGTTCTTCCCCAGTCATTTTTCAAGTTGCCAGAGGACCTAGACTATCTCCAATTGTTAGAAGCTCTTGTAATTCTGGAGATCAATATCCTTGTGTTCATCCAGCCTCCAGCACAGAGACAACCTCGCAGGCAGAACACAGGTAGGCCCATTAGGTAACTCACTCACCTCAGGGCTATCAGTTACTACTTCAACAGTCCAGTTAAGTGGATGAATGTCTTATTTCTGGCTTACGCTTGTTGTAGGCTCCGTTGCTAAAAATATGTGCCCCACCCAGAGTTCTGCTGTGTCCCAGGTCAAATCCACCCCTTCACCACTGGGAGGAGACTGGAAAGCAGGAGAAGGGAGAAACCATCCTTGTTCCTGATTCTGCGGCAGCAACAGGGACAATGACAGCCGTGACAAAAGCAATAAAGGTGGTGGCAGCAGCCATGGCGGGAGCGAGTGAGGGCTCCTGGACTCCTGCTCCGGCAGCCAGTCCCCGCAGCAGCCTCAGCAGCACAGCGGTCACATGACAGGCCCCGGGTGACACCGTGCTCTCTGTGCGTCCAGCGCTCGGGGTGGAGTGGCTTCCTCAAATGGCAAAGCTTGGAGGAACTCGGCCTGCTCCTCTGCGCTCTTCCACTGTTCCAAGACCTTTGCCACCAATTTCCTGTGCTAAATTCCCTCTGTTTAAATACCCTAGAGTAGTTTTTGCTTCTAGACCAAACGAAGGCTCAGCTCCTAAAATAGCCCCAGGAAACTGACTCAAAGACAGGAATCCGGACTGGCTATCTGAGTAGATTTGGCCTGAATGCAGTGATAACCTCAGTGGGAAGTGGGAAGTGGGTAGTACAGAGTATGAGGTGGCAAACGGTTACTTAAATTATCACCACTGGATGCTTGGGATGAAGTGCTTATGGCAGGCAAGGCTCGAGGAGACCACGTGCTGGCTGTATTCAACCATTTTGGTGGGAATGATGAATATAAAGGTTTTGGATGGACTGGCTGCCTCTGAACACACTGGTGAGTTCACAGAGGGGAAAAAAAAAAACAAAATGACAAGCTCAGGGCTTTCATATCTCAGCAAATATCAAGTTTCGAGAACCATAAAGCTTCTATAATAGCCAAAGAGAACCTCTTGTCCCTTAGAGCCACAGAGCCAATCCAGCTAGAAAGTCAGACCTCGCACTGGACCCTGCCGGTTGCAGAATTATCATTAACAGACTCAGCGGGTCTCTCACATGACCTACGAGTCTATAATCAATCGCCCAATCAGGTTACTGTTCCAAGTCGTGGGTACAGAGGTGAACGAGACCAACAGCATTTCCGGTCTCAGAAAAGTCCCTGCCAGAGGGGACTGCGAGTGCCAGGCCCTGAAATGAAGCCCGGCGCGGGCCTGGCAGGGAAGGGCCAGGCCAGACCTACGGGGCCGGTTAGTGCACGGCAGGGAAGTTTCAACTTGCGAGGAAAATGGGAAGCCGCTGACTTTTTCTCGGCTGGAAGAAGGTCTGATGAATCTCAACAGGGGTAGCGAGTTGGTCTGGAGGTGATGGTGATGGAGAGAGGGAGGTTGAGCCAATTCTTAAAAATAGGAAAGAGCAGTTTACTCTGTATGGAAAATGAAAGAGAAATAAATCATCATTACACTCACAAAATTCAAAGTTGCTGACGAGCGAGAACAGTAAATCTCAAAGCTACAAATAACCAATTTACGAATATCCCATGAAAAGACTGGCCAGGAGCACACGGTGCTTGCCCCTTCTGTGTTTCTGTGGTGGTGTCTGGCGTTCCAGAGGCAACGGCACAGCCCGAAACGCTCACATCTAATGAATAGCTTTTATTCTTCTACAAGGGGAAATCTGGGATTTTTGCTGACTCGGCTCAATTTGACTGATACGGGAAATTTATTTTTCATGTGCACACGCACCCTTTTTAAGAGCCTTCTCTCTCTATTTCCTGCCATGTCACTTCTGCTCAATTACCTCAGGAAAATATCCCTCCCTTATGTCCCCTTTTTCCTCCATTTGTGAGCCAACGGAAAATGATCCTGATCACGAATGATGAGTTGAAAGCAGTGCCAGTGATACAGCCACATGAGGGAAGAGAAAGTGAGGGAAACGTCGTGAAGAACCAATAGCATCAAATTAGAAAGCCTGGGAAAGGGCCCCAATTTCCTTTCATACTCCCCACTACAGTACCGATCTAGATTTTCATCTGCCTTTAATTAAATCTATTTTCCACGGGCGTTATCATTTAGTAAAGAATGAAAACCTTTCTTGATCAATTTCAGGGAGAGTGAGAGATTAAGTTACTTGCATAAATGCTAATATTGCAATGGAAATATTTTTTACTCATTTTTCTTGCAAATATACGGTATGACATTAATATTATAAGTTTAAACGACTGAGTGGGCCAGTCTGGGTAGCTAAATGCATTTATAATGGCATTTTTATGAGAAAATGTATTATATCTTTAAACAGACTTTCAAGCTGGCCTCCGGAAACCTAGTTTTTGAAAGCCGAACGCCGCTTAATTCAATAAGAGATTCTACTGAGAAATATGAAGTTATATAATGTCTTAAGTATAGTAATGGAGAAGTCCAACATGTGTGTTAATTGCATGTGACTTCCTCTTCTCACCATTTAATTGGTTTTGGTAAGCAGCCAGTTCTTTATTTGTTGTTCTTCAGCTGTCGCTGTGAATTCTGTTAGCTCACAGAGTGGGAGAAAGATGAGCTGGAGGTATGAGTTATGCTGGATGAGTTTTCTAAAAATATTTATTAATGCTCCTTAAATTATCCTCGACTCGGTGTCGCTCTCAATTTAGAGCATCTTCTCACTTGGCTTCACACCACGATCTCACTTTTATTGTTCATATGGCCAGATGCAGCTGCATTTATTTACATTTTTTAAATGAATGAAACTCTTAACTTGTTGACATACCGAAGAGTCTAAAAATGTCCCATCGAAAGCCCTCCTCACAACCACATCTGCATGGGTGGCAGTTGAATTAGCCCCACTTTGTAGCAGGGTTGATTTCCAAGGGAAACGTTTGAGTGAAAATGAAGGGTTTTCGAAAGTCTTATTATTGGGTGACACGGAAGAAACTATTTTGGTTGCATTTCAAGTTTCCAACTGGAATTTCAAGTCGAGGCCACGAGACAAAAACCACTAGGGCAAAACAGAATGAGAGCGCGGCTGTCCTTCCGCTTCAGACTCCCCGGCGGCCCTGCAGGAACTAGATTGTCTTCTTCTGAACTTCTTGCTACCGTGAGGAGCGAAGACATTCTGAAGCTGGGATCCATACTTCGAGGCCAGCCTCTCAATTACCCACACTGGATGATTTGAGTAGTAGTCACTCATTAACAGTTTCTGAGAACCCAGCCCTGCGTGATGGAGCCATAGGGATACGCAAACGAATAAAATTCAGTGGCTGCCCTTGAAAAGCTTACTATCGGGAGGGAAGGCGATCAGCGATGACATAAAGCAAAGTGACAGGAAGTACTAAAGCAGAGGAGTAGGCAGAAGACCGTGGAAAGGTGAAGCAGGGAACGGCTATTTCTAATTAGGTGGCTCAAGAAAAGCTACATGAGGTGGACTTGAATGAAGTGAGGACGAGTCCACAGACACTATAAGGAAAACACAGATGTCTGAATGGCGAGCACAGGGGAGGGTGAGGAGTGCAGTGTGACACGTGGGCGCAGAGACAGGCACGGTGCTCGAGGACGCTGGGGAGGTGGGCTGGGGCTAAGCCCCGGAGGGTCTTAAGGCCACAACCAGGAATTGAACAAAATACTTCGGGCGAGAAGGAGCCACTGAAGACTTTGGGGGGTAAAGGTATCTGACCTAAATTACAGAAGGATAACTCATGTGACCATGAAGAAACTGGGCTAGAGATCTGATATGTCAAAGCTATTGAAACGATACAGAGGAGAGTCGATAAGTACTTAAATTAGAGCAGAACTAAGTATTGGATTGGGAAGGAAGCTCAAAGGAAGAAAGTGGGGAGGGGACTTGGCAATGGATTATCTGGATGCCAAGACAGACTGGGATCTAGAGAGAATGGAGGACAGGCCACGGAACGTGACTGAGGTTTCCAGCCCAAGTGGCGATAAGGGTAGAAGTCCCAATAGCCAAGACAAGTGAACATGGCGAGAGAAGCAGTATGGTAGAAAGTGGGGTGCTGAATTGAATGCGGTCATTTCTAGTTACGGATAAGAAGTGCTCGTGAAGATATCCAGGAGACCGTTAGTGATTTGTGTTCACCACAGGAAATGCAGCAGTGGATACAGGGGAGACCCCCTCGGAAAGGGAACCTGAGCGAGAAGAGACGAGATGGGAAGACAGGACTCTGAGGAAAGCCACGTTTAAAGAGTAAGTGGAGAAGGAACCGGGAAGAATCGTAGAGAAGCGCCGGAGGAAGTTCTTCCTGGGAGCGAAAGGAAGGGGGCAGGGGGAGCTTGGGATCTGAAAACACCCCAACCGAAAGCTCTTTGACATTGCTACTGTTGTTGCTATGGACATGTCAAAAAACTTAGGAACGGGATTATGGCCCCAGCTCTCCTGCACACACTTGCTCGGAGGAGTCTCAGAAGCATCCCCTCTCGGCCAGTCGGTTATGGTACTGAAAACTACCACGTCCAACAGTGGGGAACAAATCCAGGAGTTTGCCAAAACCGAAGCTGCAAACTTTTCCCTCTCGATCAATGTGTCTGATTTCTATTCTTAGATCTGCCCTACTTCATACCTTAGGTCCTCTACCTTTAGCTGAGGAAACGAAGTCCCTTTTGTTTATCGTAAGTGAAACGGACAATGAGCAGCCGTACACTACCCATCGGGTTAGCCGAAAACACGCACCGCCTGTACCCCAAACTAGCCGGCTACTACTGTAGTTGTTATGCACTCTGTATGTACACTGCCCAGCGCTTTATAACTAAAGAGCACTTTTCCCTGTATTGACTCATTCGCTTCTCACCATAACCCTGTAAGGAAAATACTCTTTCGCTCTACCCGATTCTCACATTCAGAAATTCCTTGCACTAATCTCTCTCTTGGGATTGAGTCCAGATCATCTTTCCAAGTCTTTCTTTAGCTCGTTCTCTCCGTGAACTGGAATCCGCCTCAGCTCCCTTTCCTTGGGGCATGGCCCTTTCTTACCAATCTCATCCCTAGCCACTATTTCCCTTCCCGGCGGCCCTCGCCCCCAAGCTACCAAGACCACCACTGTCTGTCCCGTCTTCGTCAGTTTTCCCTCTCTCCATCTCTGCCCACTATCCTTGAGCATTAAAAAGAGTCTGTACTAGGACTTAGCTCTAAGATACAGCTATTTCCCACAATAAAAAATGGTGTCACCACAATGCAAATAGGTTTGAAGGGGGGGCTTTTCATACTAGGCACATCCTCGGACGGACAGACCACAGTTGTGAAGGGTGGAAGGGTGCGTTGCTGACCGCCGGCTCCCCGCCCCACCTGGCATTGTCAGCGCCCATCCCCGCCCCCACCCCCTCTCTGGGGACCTCGCTCTCCACCCTTCTTCACCCTTCCTTGACCCCAGAGAGGACGACTTTTACAGAGCAGCCACAGGCTCTCTTGCCCTTCAGCTGCTGGTCGGGTGAAGCTAAGAGAAATCAGAGGGTGGGAGAACAGTGCCATCAGGTGCCCACCCCCCGGCTCCCTGGCCCTGGTGACTGTCCTTCCCTGCCTCCTTCAGGCCCGAGGGTGGAGGCAGGCATCCCTCGCCGGCCCCGTTAGTTCCCTCGCTCCAGTCCACACCTCCGTGTGCCCTTCATTAAACTCTCCTCTGTACCACATCTGTGGGCGACCTGCCCGACAAGGCTCCTTTACAGAGCACGCAGGGCTCAGAAGCTCCCACGCACCCCACGATGCCATCGACAACGGCAAACACCTGAGTTTGCTAAGTTGTCCAAGGACAAGGACAAGTCCTAGGACATAAGGCAATACAGGACAGGTAAGCTTCGATGAGGGGAAAAGTGTGTTCGTTTCCTAGTGCTGCCATAATGAAGTACTACAACTGGGTGTCTTAAACCAACAGAAATTTATTCTCTCGCAGTCTGGCAGCTAGAAGCGTGAAACTGAGGTGTCAGCTCCCTCTAAAACCTGTAGGGGAGACTCCTTCTTTTCCTCTTCTACCTGTTGGCGTTTTCTTGCAGTCCTCATCTGTCCTTGGCTTGAACTCCAGCACTTCAATCTCTGCCCGTTGTCACGTGGCCTTCTCCCTGTGTGTCTCTGCCCTCACATGGTGTTCTCCTTGTGTCTATGTTCAAATTTCCCTCTTCCCATTAAAAAAAAAAAAATGTCAAAAACAAAACAAAACAGAACAAATTTCTCTCTTCTTATAAGGAAATCAGTCACTGGATTATGGGCTACCCTAATGGTTTTATCTTAACTTGATTACATCGGCAAAGACCCTATTTCTAAAACAGGTCCCACTCTGAGGTCCTGGGGTTTAGAATTATGATGTGTCTTTTGGGGGGATACAATTCAACCCATAACAGATGGGTTCAGAAGCATAGGCTGCTAGGTAGTTATGAATGTCCCTTGTTTCTAAACAGGCTCAATCTGCAAAGTGCACTGCCTGCAGCTGATTAGTACCTGTCAGAACAGCAGCTGTGCCTTCCACTGAGGGACTGATAGGGAGACTTACGAAGAAATCAGCCTCCTGACTCGTTCGTTGCTGTTCAGTCCTACTCTCGAGCCAAAATATCAGCCCCTCTAATGAAGCTGTGGAAAGATAAGAAATGTATGGGTCCTGTCTGTGAGACTCAGGAAGGCCAGGTGGGAGACGCTGTCTGTGGTGCTGATCCATAATCACAGAGACTATATTTAGACTCTTCCATTGTAGAAAATGACACCATTTTCATGATGGTCTTATCACTGGCTTTTTCCATGTTTGCTTTCCTAGTCCATTGCTGCTACTTTCAAAGACTTTAACTCAAAAAAAAAAAATAATAATCTCTGTTTTGAGACCACAGACTTGCTACTTGGGTGTTCCAAGCTGGCAAATGCTATTCTTAATAGTCTTTTTTTTTTTTTTTAATAGAATCAAGGGACAAAAATCTGGTGACATCTTTAGATAGACTGAAGTTCTAAAATTCTTAAATCTCAAACTATAAACTATAACTCTCCACTGTCTGGCCCTATCAAATCAACTCAGCATTTCAATGAACAAGCTTTACCACCCTAGGTAAAGCATTGTCCAAACTTTCCCACCTGGCATTTAAGATCCTCAGTAATTTCACTTAACCATGTACGCACCTTATATCCAATACAGGTCACTCATTTTATTTATTCATTCAACAGACAAGAAATAATCACCTATTATTTGTTTAGCAGGTGTCATGGGTTGAACTGTGTCCCCTCAAAAAGATATGTTGAATTTCTAACCGCATCAGTACCTGTAAGGTACCTAGTACCTGTGAATGTGACCTTATTAGGAAATAGGATCTTAACAGAGGTAATGGAGTTAAGATGAGGTCGTGCTGAATTAGGGTGGGCCCTAATCCAATGTGACAGGTGTCCTCATAAGAAGAGAAGAGACACTGAGACAGGCACAGCACACATGATGACAAGGAAGCAGAGAATGCAGAGATGCGGCTCCATAGTGAGGGACGCCAAGGACTGCGGGCGACACCGAAAGCTAATAGAAAGGCATGGAACGGTTTCTCCTCTGGAACTTTCAGAAAGAGCATGGCCTTGTCGACTCCTTGACATTGGACTTCTGACCTCAAGACTGTGAGAGAATAAATTTCCATTGTTTTAAGCTGCCTGTTTTGTGGTACTTTGTGATGGCAGCCACGGGAAACTAATACAGCAGGTAAGCCCCTACGTTTCGCCAGACTGGTCCTCTTTTCCCTAAAACTTTCATCTCTATCCCAGCCCTGCGACTTTGCGAGAACATCTCCCTCCATCTGGAGTGTCCTCTTTTCTACTCTCCACTTCTACAAGTCAACGAAGTCTAACTTTTTCTCAAAGCCTAATAAATGCAGGCTCTCAGCAGTGCCAGGCTGGCTCCCACCTGTGGACCCTCAGGCAAACGTTAGCAGAAACAGTCCTGGTTCCCATGCCTACATCGGCATGTAGAAGTTAGGATTATATCTCGACCCCCTCAATCACATCTGGTAGGGCATGCAGGTAGAGTTCAT
>NW_011888841.1:2134068-2143288 GCF_000151845.1 Pteropus vampyrus
CAGACTGGTCCTCTTTTCCCTAATACTTTCATCTCTATCCCAGCCCTGCGACTTTGCAAGAACATCTCCCTCCATCTGGAGTGTCCTCTTTTCTACTCTCCACTTCTACAAGTCAACGAAGTCTAACTTTTTCTCAAAGCCTAATAAATGCAGGCTCTCAGCAGTGCCAGGCTGGCTCCCACCTGTGGACCCTCAGGCAAACGTTAGCAGAAACAGTCCTGGTTCCCATGCCTACATCGGCATGTAGAAGTTAGGATTATATCTCGACCCCCTCAATCACATCTGGTAGGGCATGCAGGTAGAGTTCATCGTCAGAAAGAAGTCTTACTTTTAGCAGGTTGGGCATAACTAGAGTTAAAAGGATTCCTTACTTGCGTCATGGAGTCCACACAGGGAACGTCTGGGAAATCAGCTTCCCTGTGTGCCTCCCTGCCTCTTCCGCCCACAGTTCCCCCTGAGTTGTCCTGTCCCGCCAGCTCCCCACGGTAGGGTCCAAGCTTCACTCTGGAAGGCAGCATAAGTTCACTGAGGTTCTGCGTGAACCTGGAGGAGGCACTAGGACGTTCTGATGGCTCATAGTGGCACATCTCCACGAAAACCCGTTCTTCTTGCTAACGTTGGCCACTTCGATGGCCAGCACTCTTGCCTCACATCAAAATCCCTGGCCTGAGAAGATGGAAAATATAAGCACACATCCGCCCATCGCCCATATCGGAATTCATTCCTCTGCCACACTTTCTTTTGCATACATACTTTCTTGCACATATGCTAATAAATGAATACACCAGCAGGCTGACACAGATTGATGTATCAAAGTGGAAACACTCAGCTTCTCTCTGCCAATGAACAACTGGATCCCAGCGTGACACAAACAAAGGGAGAACATAGCTGAACAGTTGCTCTGAGCTAAGGCAAGCTGGCGACCGATATTCGTGAGGCCGTGTGGCAAGTCACACTCCCCCAGCTCTCCCACTTCAGGCGGGAGCAGTGACAGCTGCCTGCAGAGGTTTCGCTGGAAGACTTGGCCCTGCAGTGTCCAGCCCCCCACTCCACCCCACCCCCTGAGACACAGACAGGGAAAGAAGTGACGTCGGCAGTCTGCCTTTTCGAGCACATGGGCCGGGGCTCTTGGGAAGATAGCAAAGAACCTCAACATTCTCCAAACTTAATTCTCAATTCCACCGTTAGCTTCCTGGATGGCCATACACAAGCTGGGTAGTCTCTTGAATGTGGGATAGTTGTGATGTGACCCAGGCGTGACATTATCAAATACGTTCTGACTGCTTATTTTTGTCTTCATATTCCAATCATAAAATATAAAATCATGTAGAAAAAAGAATATATAATCATTACAGAACATTTGGAAATATAAAAGAAGAAAACCCAAACCACTTATATGGCCTAAAGGGAACCACTATTAACGCTGGGCATTTTCCTGTTAGGTGTGCGCATATGTGCGCGTGTGTGAGAGAGTGTGAGCATGTGTGTGAGTATGCAGATGTAGATGTAGATAAATGTATATATGTGTGTTTGTGTGTACATATATATACCTATAATTTTTTTATAAACACTATGTACTATAACCTGTTTTTATTGCTTAACGTTTTATCAAGGTCAATTTTCTGTGACTTTAAAAGTCTTCTTAGAAATCACTTTGCATGAAATTCCATATGACATTTCATCACAGGCTTTTAGTAAATCATGTTGTGCTATAAATACAGAGTGGAGCTACTGGAAACAAAATGTTCATCGAAAAGGACCTGCTATCAGCACCTGTTCTATCAGTATGAGCCCTTATTTTCTCAGTATTTATCAGTACCAGTCCCTATTTTAGGGTTTGTTGCCTTAGTGACAACCATCAAGCCAAGTTCACAATTTTATCCAACAACCATCTCACGGGCGCTTTTCAGAAATGAAGGTCAAGTCTCCTGCAGTACGAAACAGTACCTTCTCTCGCTCTGTCAGGATTGAAAAATGATCTTAGGGGCTCACAGGATTCCTTGCACTGATGGGTGGTACATAAAAGCCATGCATTGTTTGCGATGTCAGTCAGCCACAGGAATGACAGCAGGCTCGAGCCCCCAGCGGGCAGATCTGTGCCGGCTCATTTTCACTCTCCTCTGGGCACCTACCCCACACGCAGTGTGCCCACACACACAGTGACGCTCAAACTCGTCAAGCGGCTTCGAGCACCTTCTTTTGGTCTACCCTGTGCCAGCTGCTGAGGGGGAGTTCTGACTTCAAATTTGGTGGGAATATAAGATACAAACATTCATAATAGGAAAAAAAAAAAAAAACCAGGAGAGGTCACTGGCTAAGCGAATCTGCTGTGCGACCACCCTAGTCTCTGACCTAGCACACCACGTGATGTCACACACAGCCATCAGCTGAAGTGGAGGACGAGAGGGAAACTTACAGTGCTCTCCAGGCAGCCAGTGACAGCTCAGTGGCAGCATGAAGCTCAGGCAGACCCTGAGCGGCACAAACTCCATCCCCTGGGATCTGGCAGACCTGCCCAGCATCTCCTCAAAGCACGCCCGTCTCCTCGGTCTTGCCAGGTCTCGACTCTCCTCCTGGATTTTCTGGCTCCTCTTCTGACGCTCCTCCTCTGGGCCTTTGGCTCCTTCAGGGTGCTACTCCCAGCATCATCCAGCCTTGATCTCACTGTTTTACCCCCTGGTCCTCAGCCCGGACCTGAGGCTCACAGATCGCTGATCCCTGAACGCCACTAGTCTTGTTGTATCCCCTGTACCCCTAGGCCTAACGGTGATGGCCAACCAAGCCTTCGCCCCTCATCCATGGGTGGAACATGCTGCTGTCACGCAAGTATGTGTAGAGTAGAACAAGACACCGCCACCGTGACAGGCATGCGTCGACGGACCGACTCAGCTGGAGATGCACAATGACAGACCCTGACTGTGGAAGGTCAGATGCCCTTCACTGGGGATAGAAAGATCCTCATTGCCTTCCGCCCATGGTCCATTTTAGAGTCAGTCACTTGTAACATCCCACTGCTAAGCACTGACAGACACCTAGCAGGAATCTCTTACAGTCCAAACTTGTGTAAAAAAAAATTTTTTTTCTAAGTGGGGAGGGCAGATTTATGACATCATTTTATGGTAAAAATCTGTCAGAACTGCACAAAGCGGCTCAAGCAATTTTGTTTAGACCAGTTTGGTCAATCTGTGTGTAGTCTAATTCATTTATTCACTCAAAAAACATGTACTTGGTTACACACAGGTACCTAGAAATGTACTAAGTGCAAGGGATTCGAAGATTTAAAAATATATGGTTTCAGACCTTAGGAAGCTCTTACATAAGCTAGACTAATAAATAAATTATAATATAGGAGGATAAGCACTAGGTACAAGACACACAGAGACTGGGCACCTCTGGGGACATAGCAACAAGACTCTGAGCCGAGACTTGCAGAGAGAGGATGTCAGAGAAAGCTTCTCTGGGAAATCACCCTGAGCTGAGTCTTATAGAACAGTCTAAAAATGGTGTGGTTTGCAGCAGTTCTTAACTCTAACTGGCATCAGAGCCACTTGAAAATGGACCAGGCCAATTGCCTGAGAACCTCTGAAGGTCAGGCCCAGACATGGGTCTTTTCTAAAAGCTCCCTAGGTGAGTCTGACGTGTAGCCAGGCTTGAGATCCACTACTCTTCGAGCCAGAGTGGCAAGCAAGCGGTGCCTCCCCAGCTACTGACATTGTCAGGTTAGCATGGCACCAGCACAGAATGAAATGAACAAACAAAAAACCGTAGTTCATGTTCATTGCAATGAACTAGCACAGCAGAAGCCAAAGCTCCACATCCCAAAATAGGCACTTGCATTAGCAAGACCAGGATACAGAACAATTCAGCAATGGATGATTTATGTGGGGGAAACATATGGCAGAAATTAAATGGTTCCAGAAAAATCTGAACCCCTTCATTCGGAGGAGATTCATCACAGATTTAATGTACTGCAAACTTAACGCTGCCCCAAGTCTTAAATCAAGACAGCACAAAACCGAGGAAAGAAAGAGAAGCCTCGACCTCTCCATACACACCCCAAGTCCCTCATTCTCTACCCCGATGAGAGAAATTGCACTCAAATGCAACCAGACAAAACACCTAACATTTGAAAGAAGGAAAAGTGAGGAAGGAATGAAGAGCCAGGTATTGAGTTAAAAAGGAAGTTAAAAAGGAAGGAAGGAAGGAAAGGAGGGAGGGAGGAGAGAAGGAAGGAGGTACAGAAGGAAGGGAGGAAGAGACGGAGAAAATTTGCACGTGGCTCAGAATTTTCCTTTCCGTTTTATATCACGAACCTTTACAAAACTAGAATTTGCCAGTGGGATCACAGCACGAATTATGTTGTTGGAAATCACGGTTCCTTCAGTGAGGGCCATAGCTAGAGTGCCAAAGGAGCCAGACAATTGTCATGGGGTGAACTGTGTGGCCGCAGAAGGGCCAGGTCCTCCCGCGTGTCCCCTTGGCGAGGGGCGCTTTCTGAGACAGGGTGCCAGTTACCCACTCGGCCAGTTAAAGATGCTAACGGCCTCCTGGCCTTCCTTGCCTCTCTTTAAAGTGCAGCTCTAGCATTTTTCACCCTGATTTCTTTCTGTACCTGCCTTAAACTGAGTACTATCTACAGTAAAGGATACTTGTCACTGAGGTGTTAATTTGATAACTTTCCTTCTTAACGAGAATCTTTGGGTTAATAGTGCCTGTTTTCCCATCTTAAAGCCCCACGCTAGGCCGCCTTGATTTTTGACTGTTATAAACCCTGCTCTCTGAGGTTTGTCACAGTGTCCTTCCTGAGAGTCACAGGTAAAAAGAGGCTCATTTCCTATCAGAGATTAAAGATGCCCCGTCAGTGACATAAATTCAAAATCAAAGACCCTAAATAAAACCATTAGATAAACCTCACTTGGTCCTTATTATCTGCAACAAATACATCAGCAGTATTCTCCCGCCCTGAATAGCACAGGTAAAATGTAGGAAAGCTAAATACTAATAACGATAATCAGTAGTCGTCGTGGCCATAAACAGTAATAACAGTAACACTAATACTAATAACCAGGCTGTTTCGCTTTCCTCATACAAACCACAGTCAACAAAGTGAGCGGTTAACTGTAGTTAGTTCTGAAGGGTTTCACTGACGTGGGTGTGAATATTGGACTGACGTTTAACGGCAAATTATGCGCATTATAAGGTCCCCGGGGTTCACCCCTCACATCTCCAAGTCTAGAGGTGGCCGGGCCACGTAAAACCACAGCGATGGCTGCGGTTTATTAAGCGCCTACCGCAGTCAGGTGCCAGCAGGTTTCAAACTTAGTCTCCCTTAATCTTCAAAGCAAGCCAAGTGGTAGCACTGAGGCTTAAAGACGTACAGTAACTCACCAAGGTCCCACGTGTCGTAATTGGTGGCATTGAGAGAGTCAACCCAGATCTGCCACACCTGGATCTGGAGACAGCCCCTCCCTAAACGCCCCCCGCCTGCACGAAGCGTAAGGGCTGCATCTGGACTCCGAAGGCTGCTTCCAGCCTCCTCCTTCCACTCGTTTGGCCTCCACAGGTTGATCTGCGTCTCCAAACTGCAGCTTCCTCGTGGTCAAATGAAGCTAGTCCTCCTGCCTTCCCTGTGTCGCCAAGTCACTGGAGTGACTCAATGCAGATGACTGGCTCTGAGGGCAAATACCAAGTCCGTCTTGCATCCCCAGCGTTTTGTACTCAGTAACTGTTTATTCAAGTAACTCGCATCAAAAGGGCTTAGAAAGCCGTGGTCCGGCGCGTCCTGACGGTACACACGTGTGAGCGGCAGCCTGCGGCCACCTTCGGTGAGGGCCAGCGCTGCTGCTCCAGCCTCCCCAACAGCTCGCGAATTCACTTCCAAGGCACCTAAACCTCCGGCCTCCGAACACTGCAAACGAACACCCGTCCAGTCTGCGGACACGGAGGGGACCGCCACGGCTGCCAGAGGGGCCGGCCTAGGGGTCGGTGCGGTGCACCAGGTTTGCGACGGAGGGCGGAGGGTCTCGTCTGCATGCCCCAGCCCTTCAAACCCACCCATCGCCCCCAGGGCCCAGCAGCGGAAACATCTTCACTGACCGTCAGTCAGGCCCATACTTCTCCTCGGCAAAAGATGTGCTCGGAAACAGAGAATGAGAAGACGCTTCCCGAGAGAGAGAAACGCCCTACGAGCCGAGGCGCCGAGCGCCAGGTCAGGGGAATAAGTAAGCCCGACGACGGGGCTGAGACAGCCCACCCGCTCCGCGTCTGACAGGGACACTGTGCACGGTCTGAGTTCGTGCGGCCTGGTTTCTGGGACAGCTCAGCTAAATAGGCTCCCAGCCTGTCGCTTCTACACACCCCACGGGCCAATGGCTGGAGACCGAGGTTCCCTCTGAGGTCCGCTCAGTACCGCCCCTTCTCTCCAGAGCCGCTCAGGTCTGCGGGGTCCATGGGGATCACCCTCCCCCACCAACCTCCCTCAGGTCCAGAGAGCTGAGAGGATTGGGGGGAAAAAACAAGAGACTGAGATAAGCACCACAAACATAGCCCGGAGCCAGAACACTTATAACTGCCCATGACACCACGCAGGGCGACCCGTCTCCAGAGTCCAGGTGACATTCTGCCTAATCCCACTCTAAAACTGGAGTTCTCTCTCCCAAAACAGAAGCTAAGCTGGGGCGGTGGGTGGAGCCACCTGGCTTTATACCTATGTCACCTAAAAAACCCAGAGGTGGCCCAGGAAGGCCTCACAAGGAGAAAGGGTGTCATCGTAGAGCTGTCTGGGGACAGATCATCTGTCTGTGATAATGCAGTGATGGCAGAGGATTGAAAACTGTGCTGCAGAGTTCACAGTGTGCCCCATCTGCTCAGCGCTGTTCTGTCCCCAGCAGGCGCCAAACGGCCCATCAGCTCCCGCCACGCTGGCCCGCGTGGGGGCCAGGCGCCTGGACAAGTCCGTAGAGACAGGGTGGCCCAGCCCCGCTGTCTGCACTGTGCAGAGGGTTAGCACTGGCTCCACCAAGAAGGCAGAGAGCCCGCGACTCTTCGTGGCAGCACTTATGCTTTGAGGTCTAAGAATCTGCCCTCTATGGATTTGAGCCTCTGAAAATACAAGGATGGAGAGGATGCCACAGCTGCTCTCGAAGTTCATGGTCTTGTGGAAAAAGCACAGATGTGGCCAGATGGTAAGGTTTCTAGCTGAAGATGAAGTTAGAAAGGTGAGCTGCGGTTGGACTGCGAAGGGCTTAATGTGCCAAGTTAAAGTGCTTGGATTATATCTCTACATCTGTGATCTGTAGATTTGGCGGGTTGCAAAAGATGACCCGTAAGGTGAAGGAAGAAAATATTAAAATGTCCACATATTTATTTTTATATAATTAAACACAAAATAAAATAAGCTTTATGAATATTCACTATAAGCTATGACTTTCATGCCTTCGCCTGGTCCACTCATCAATGATCACAGGTCGTCGAGGGTCTTCAGGGATCCCACGGGAACAGGGGACATTGGGTGACAGTGGCAACTTCATTTCTGGGTTCCCTCTCAGCACCATGTGACCAACTATGGATGAGTCTAGGTCAGTGGAATTACAGAGAGTATCTAGTTTATAGCTAAGCTAATCATCCCCCAAATAGGCAAGAGCTTTGATGTTTTTCTTAATAAAGACATGGGTTGAAGTAATAATGTACATGGATAGAAGTAAAATTGAACAACAAGAAGAGGGCAGGCCTGACGAGTTGAGTCAGCCACATTGCAAGAGAAAACAATGACAATATAATCAGATCTCGCAAGTCAGCCAAAACATTTTTAAATTACCAAGAAGACTATTTAAAATGTAGCTTCGTGTTTACTGTTGGTAACGAGGACTCGAATCCTGAGTGTAAGTGGTGCCTGGGATATGAGCTAGAACAGTAACGCAACCACGGCAATTAGCGAGACATTTAAAAATACTGTTTACATTCAGCATCTTTACCATGTCTTTTCGGAATTGTTATGCATACTTTATAATGAGCAGAACATGTTGGTACTGTAATGTGTATAAAATTACAAATGAATGAGTACACCCGCTGAGAATGCAGACTCCACACTTCCCACTGCTAACAGTGGACAATCGAATGTCTTGAAGTCGCTGTTCAAAACAATGCAAGCCAGAGCTGGCCCTGATCCCCGGCCAGACCCCCCTATACTTCCAGGGGACTTCTTTGCACACAAGAGGAAGATGGTGAAAACGAAGGCTGGCACCTCCATCTTCACAACTTTGTCAAAGACCGTCCCAAAGCGTAAGCCCCGTGGGTTTGAGCAGACTGCTTCTTCTGGCCGCGGCCACAGGCCGGAGAAGAAACACACCCAGCTGACTCCAGCCCTGCACCTCACGAAGATCCAGGGAATTCACGGCAGCGCCACGCATGCGAAATGAAGGAGGTGTACTACGTGCTTTGTGTAATGTTAACTCTTTATCTTAATGTGTATTTGAAGAATGCAAATTTTCCATTTATGGTAGTGGTTTTCTTTGAAAATCACTGCGAGTTTAAAGTTTACGTGAGTGTTATATGAGTTGATGTTACCATATTAAGCAAATAATTTAGCGGAGTGCAGATCTGTATGTCAAAAATTAGAGAGGTGGGATGTAGATGACGCAGATTAGGACACCCTGGATTAGACGACCTTTATCGAGTGCCGGCTCTGGCACTTTGATCATTCTTATCTCATACAGATATAAACGAAAATATGGTAAAGCCCTTATAGCAAATAGCAGGAGTTAGACAAGTAAGTTTCGGTTCAGACTTTGCCCCGTGTCTTAGTCCTATAAAAAAATACCATAGGCCGTGTGGCTTAAACAACAAACATTGGTTTCTCACAGTTCTGGAGGCTGGAGGGTCCAAGGTCAGTCAGGTGCCGGCAGCTTCACTGTCAGGCGAGGACTTCCTGGTTCTTTCTGCTGTTTCTCCACATGGTGGAAGCGGCACAGAAGCTCTCTGGAGCCTCCTCTATACAGGCACTAAACCCACTGATGAGGGCTCCACCCTTATGACCTCAGCACCTCCCAAAGGCCCACCTCCTAACACCATCGCATTGGGGGTTACGGCTCAACACACACATTTGGGGGACACAAACATTCGGTCCATAGCACTTGGTCTCTGGCTCCTGATTTAAGATGAACGAATGCAAATCAAAAGATGATGAATGAGGTGGCTCTTTGTGGTGACAGCTTCTGCCGCT
>NW_011888841.1:2143338-2185638 GCF_000151845.1 Pteropus vampyrus
CCTGCACCTCACGAAGATCCAGGGAATTCACGGCAGCGCCACGCATGCGAAATGAAGGAGGTGTACTACGTGCTTTGTGTAATGTTAACTCTTTATCTTAATGTGTATTTGAAGAATGCAAATTTTCCATTTATGGTAGTGGTTTTCTTTGAAAATCACTGCGAGTTTAAAGTTTACGTGAGTGTTATATGAGTTGATGTTACCATATTAAGCAAATAATTTAGCGGAGTGCAGATCTGTATGTCAAAAATTAGAGAGGTGGGATGTAGATGACGCAGATTAGGACACCCTGGATTAGACGACCTTTATCGAGTGCCGGCTCTGGCACTTTGATCATTCTTATCTCATACAGATATAAACGAAAATATGGTAAAGCCCTTATAGCAAATAGCAGGAGTTAGACAAGTAAGTTTCGGTTCAGACTTTGCCCCGTGTCTTAGTCCTATAAAAAAATACCATAGGCCGTGTGGCTTAAACAACAAACATTGGTTTCTCACAGTTCTGGAGGCTGGAGGGTCCAAGGTCAGTCAGGTGCCGGCAGCTTCACTGTCAGGCGAGGACTTCCTGGTTCTTTCTGCTGTTTCTCCACATGGTGGAAGCGGCACAGAAGCTCTCTGGAGCCTCCTCTATACAGGCACTAAACCCACTGATGAGGGCTCCACCCTTATGACCTCAGCACCTCCCAAAGGCCCACCTCCTAACACCATCGCATTGGGGGTTACGGCTCAACACACACATTTGGGGGACACAAACATTCGGTCCATAGCACTTGGTCTCTGGCTCCTGATTTAAGATGAACGAATGCAAATCAAAAGATGATGAATGAGGTGGCTCTTTGTGGTGACAGCTTCTGCCGCTCGGAGGCTCTTTGTGGTGACAGCTTCTGCCGCTCGGAGGCAGGGCCCCTGATCCCTGAGCCCAAGGCCCTCAGAGGCCCCTCCTGAGGACTCCCACAATCTCCGGGCAGCTTTTTGTTTCTTTTTTCAGGAGAGTGTGAGGAGAAGGGGTGAGGGGAGGGGGGCATTGGTTCATTCGTTGTTTTCACAAAGGACATTGTGAAAATGCTGCATGGCTGTGGAATCTATTACAGAAAAAAAAATTGACCAAATCCCAGGAAAGAGAGTGATGAGCAAAACAGGCTAATAAATACAGTAGCTTGTGGCTCACCCAGGCTCTGTCATCTCCAGGTAGAACTGTGCGGGTTTGGTGCCCCCTGCTGTTCCTTCCCGGTCTGTGTTCTGTGTTCTGTGTTCTGTGTTCTGTGTTTGTGTTTCCTGTCCTGTGTCCCTTGCATCCTGTATTCCCTTTGTCCGTGTCCCTTGTGTTACCTGCATCCCTCATGTCCTGCATTCTGTATTCCCCGTGTCCTGTGTCTTGTGTTCCCTCTGTCCTGCCCCATGTCCCCGTGTTCTGTATCCTGTGGCCTCTGTTTCTTGTGTCCTCTGTCCCCTGTACTGCGTTCCCTCGTGTGTCCTGTGTTTCCCACATTCTGCCAAAGATGGATATCATGACCACGGTGGGCAGAGGGGATCACTGAGAAATGAGCATTTACCTGTGCGGTGAGGGCACAGTCTTTCAAAAGTGTCCCTGGAACATCGCCCCTGTTAAGAAAATCGAGGGCAGCGAGGAGCTCTGCATGCCCCCTCCTCACCACTGCATCCGGTTACTGTGCCACCTGAAGAGACTACAGCAGAACCCGGCGCGTGTCCTCAGCTAGACTGTCCCAGTGTCACCAGGGTGGACCGAGAATATAATCACTGTTGTACCGGCCCTGAAGTGAGGCTGAGAGCAGGGAACACAGGACAGAGGAACACAGGACAATCACTCCTTCAAGAGACAGTAGGATTCTACACTGAGCTAGGAGGCACCATAAACAATACAAAGGGTATTTAATACTGGCTAAGGGCAGTGGCCCTGTCTCAAAGGGCTTTCCATCTAGGGAAAAAAAGAGACAAAAACATAAGTGGATAAATAATATTAGTTACCATTTACGGAGCCAATCACTACACCACTGTCTCCAGTGCTAACAACGACAGTGTAAAGTAATCACTGCCAGGTTATGGATGGGGAAACCGAGGCTCGAAGTGGCAAAGACACATAGGCTAGAGGCGCTAGAGGCAGGTCTCGAACCCTGGTCTGCCTGACTCAACCCCACACACTGTGCACGCACATCCTTCTACGGCCTGGTTCTGGTATACGCAGGGGGATGACAGCCACCCACGCAGCCACGCGCAGGCTCACAGTCACGGACAGGGAGGCACATACCCATGACAGTGTCACCCCCGGGGTTAGGTGAAGGCAAACGAGTGGGATGGGGGACATACAAATGTTTCGTTTCTTTTATTGTAAAAACAAACAAGGTTTAAAACCCACATATAAGTCACGGTGTGTTGTTAGATAAAAATATTTTTAAATGAATAAAAATTATTCATTGCAAAAAAAGGTCAATATTTGTTCATTCCGGCTGGTGGGTACGTGGCTGTTCTTTGTAGCTGTACAGCTCCCTATTTTAAAAGAACTTTCCTAAAGAATATTTTGGAATAAGAAAAAAAGAAACTGGAATGAAATAAGTCTCCTCCAAGAATGTGAACACGAAATCATGAAAACCGCTCTGCCCACTTCGCAGCCATACACAAGCCCGCAAACCCACAGGTTCAATCTGCAGGAAAACATCCAGCTATTTGCACAGAGGCTCTGGGGACCTCTGAGCACTCCACAAACACAAATTAATTGTACCTCCTGTCACTTTCTAAAAGATAGAGGAGTGTTTTACAGATTGTTAAGTAGAGTCTGGGGAAAATGAAGTGTCTTGTCTAACATCACACCGTGAGTTATAGACTGAACTGGGGCTAGCGATCTAGGAACCTGACGAGCAGCCCTGTGGCCTAACCACAGCTGTGATAGTATCACTAACAAAGATGAAACCCAGAGCACTGGCCACTCCATTCTGTTCCTGATGTGCCAAAAAGGCCCGTGCCTTTAAGGAGCAGTCCATACTGACAGGTCGGCCTCCCCTCCTGCACATCAAGCCTCATCTGAAAACATCCTGCCACACATAAATAGAGACCTTTTTCAGGGACAGCCCAAACCACATCCTCTGGCTTCCATTGCACATGTCCAGCTAGGCTTTTTTAAGCACTGGGCCTACGGTGAAATGCAAAAAGCTCCCCTTCGCCATTCCCCTTGCCCCCTCTCAGCAAACAGGATCTGGTAGGACAGGGACCAGGGGAGGCAGAGTCCCTGCGTGGCCAGTACAGAGACCGCTGGCTCCAGAATCCCCTTTGGAGCAGCAGTCACCTTCTCTGGTTGCCAATCCGGGAACCTCTTCCTCTTACAGTTCCTCTCACCCTCGTGCCTGAGCCCCACGGCACCAAGATGAGGGACTGGCCAGGATGCTACGAAGGTTCCAGTCCTCACGATCTGGTACCTCCATCCTTAGCCTCTAACTGTCCTTGGTGGCTCCCGGTTGCCGACCATAATTGTTCTGAACCACAAATCTGACCATGTCGGGCCCCCACTGAAAGCACTCTGCCTTCCCACCAGCCACCAGCTGACGATGAAGCCTAACTGCTTTGCACAGGCCAGGCGGCAACCTCCGGACTCTTGTCCCTCTGGTCCCCCTTCGAGGAAGCAGAGCCCCCCACTCCCGGGGCAATTCCTCACGGAGCATCCATAGAATTACGAGTCAGTCAAGAAGGAGTCCACATTCAGTCATCGAGTTTACACAAGGCCGAAGGACAAGGGCAGGGCAAGCAGCAAAGCCTAGAGTTCCGGCTGCAGGAGCCGTGAGAAGCAGGCTTAGAAAAGCAAGGCCTGAGCCCAGGAGTCAGCGGATAAACCGCCTTCTCTGTGCCTCCTGCCACCAGAGGCAGAGAAGCCTTCGGGAGGAGACACCAACACCCTCTCAGGCCCCTCCCTCTGCCGAGTGACCTGGGCTTGCCGCCAGAAGACACTGACACAGTCCTCTGAAGCTCTGAGGACACAACAAGGCCTCAGGACTCTCCTCAGGCCCCGGCAGGCCAGGCTGAGGCACCGAGACAACTCCAGCTCTCAGGGGGTCCTGGACGAGGGCAGCACAGTGGCACCCAGAGCCTGAGTTTGGGGTTCATCTTCTGGCCAAGAGGGAGCCATGGAGGACCTCCCCTGGGGAGTGACACAATCAGATGGGGTTTGTAAGAAGACCATTCTGGCAGCTGTTTGGAGACAGAGAGGCTACCTGAGAGATGATGACAAGAGTCTGGGGAGAGATGACAAGAGCCAAAATGTGGCCAGAAAGCAGGGGTCAGGGAGAAGGGGCCATAGGCGGCCTGCTGCTGGGTCTACAGTGAGGGCCAAGGATAAGTGAGGAGCCAGAGCAGGCAGGGGAAGGCAGCGGAATACTCACGGCCCACAAACCAGCAGTGATCGGGGGACTGTTTACATGAGGTCTGCCCAGGAGTGGGCAGTGTGGGCTACTCTGACACATTTTACCCCAGGTTTGGTTCAGTTTAGTTTTACTACTAAGCTGTAAGCTACTTTACAATAAAAATCTTTATTTATCTTTTAACCCCCAGGGTCTAACAATGTACCTCGCATACGATAAGTGTTTAATAAATAAGGCCAATGAGGTCTTACCGGCTAGAATACAGGAGTATATGTAAAGTTAGTGGGAGAAGCTGGAAGGGAGAGCTACGCCACGTTCTAAAGGATGTTGAATTAAGGGTATATACAGTTATTCACATATTTGATACGGCAATGGGGAGTCACTGAAGTTGTACGAGAAGGGTCATTTGATCAGAGCTGTGCTTAGGAAAACTAAACTAGCCAAGATGTGTTTAATGGGTTAGAGCAGGGAGGAACAGTCAGAGAGCTACAGCAACAGTTTATCATCAAGAGCTCCTGCAGAAAGTGTCACTAATGGTCCGTGGCCCCATGCTACAGAGTGCAAGCTACGTCACTGAGCATTAAACTAAAAATCACATCTCAGGAATTCCAATTAAGGCAGACACAAATACAGTATACGATCCAAATGGTTTGTTCAAATATTCCTGTCTGTGCTCCTTCAAATGCCAAAAGCATTTACAACTGTCCCCGGGTCTGAGCCTGCGCCCTGCTTTGAGTTCGAAGAGGCCCACATCTGGCTTTAGAGGCCACTGTCTAAAAAGAAATGTATCTGGAGAACTGGAAAGGAAGAAAAAGCTTGTGTTCAGGGAGAAGGGGGGAAGACATGTTTTATCTCAAAATCTTCTAGCTTCTATTTTGTACAACTCTCCATTTCAGGGCTGGAGTCTCTCAATGCTTCATGTAATAGCAAATAGGGACATAAA
Source organism: Pteropus vampyrus (assembly GCF_000151845.1). Lineage (NCBI taxonomy): Eukaryota > Metazoa > Chordata > Mammalia > Chiroptera > Pteropodidae > Pteropus > Pteropus vampyrus. The sequence goes on from NW_011888841.1 coordinate 2,148,645, forward strand.
ATGGAAATGCCCCCATTTGTTACTCTGGTGTGGCAGATGGCTCTGCCCTCATATTCAGGGAAATGGACTTTGCTTTCGAAGAGAAAAGCCCGTAAAACAATGAGGAGTTGTCCAGGTTATGCAGAAATAATTAACCCCGGGCAACGGGCACCAGACGCTACAGCAGGCCCACGAATTACGTCTCGTCCTTTGGTTATGACGTTGCTGACACACTGTAGGAACTTAACTCTTGTTTATATCTACTAACCTATGGTAAAACTGGTTTTATTATACATCGTTTAGCTTACAGTTGCAGAACCTGTCAACGACGTTAAGTGAGAACTTATGTACGTGGAACACAAACAGCATCCCCAGGCAGGGGCCGTGCCTTGCTCCTCCCCAAGCAGCCACGGTGCATCGTCGCACACAGACATGTCTAAACGTGGATGTCTAGATACCCAGTTTAATAGGAAGTCTCGACTCCTAAGGCATAAGTATAAACTGGTCTCTCACACAGGTAAGCCTGCGAGGCATCTGCAGTTCAGTACGAGTCCAACTGGGAAAGCAGATGCCAGGCACCCCCTTGACAACAGAGCAGGGATGAGGGAAGGAGAGTTTGGGGGTTAGAATGTGTTATACTCAAAGCCTTTTGGTTTAACTATGGGTCCTAGTTGACAAATCAGGCTGCAGGATCTAACATCACGGAGATCCACATACCCGAGAAAGATCAAACATATATGTATATTTGATAAACACTTCTATAGAATTTATTATATGCCAGCCACTATTTTAATCACTTTTAAATTATTAACTCATTTAATACTCATAACAAACCCAGAAGACAGGTGCTATTCTTATCCTCATTTACAAATGAGAAAACTGAAGCGCAGAGAACATTTGAGCTGCCCAGGGCCGCCCCATCCATCTGGATCCAAATTCTGTGTGCCGATGGCGATGCCAGGCCTCACACACCCCTCTTTCCTGGGCTGCTACATCAATGCTCTACTTGATTTATTCTGTCTGGAGTGATAAGCACTGGATATGTTTTGAAAATTGGCGCATCCTTTGCTTTAGGAATAAGAGTACTTATCATGCAGATAGTATACTTGTCAAGAATTAAAATGTGATTATTTTCTCCCTAGTCCAATGCTGGGCACAGTCTGATTGCTTAATACACGTAAAATTCCAGCATAGACAATTGCTAAACATGGTGGCTTGTTGGCTTCCCTTCCCATCCTGCATTGTTATGCAATAGGGCTAACTCAGGTTTCACTTCAGGGAGGGCCTTGGAAGTAGGGACGAGGCAACCCCCATCCTCATTCGCCCTTCCCCAACGCAAATGCCCCACGGCGTAACCCTCAGACCAAAACTCATCCACCCGGGTCGGAGTTCATGCCTGCCAGCGGATCTGCTGCTGTGGGAGCCAGGGGGAGGGTGTTACCGAGCAGGGCCCTCAACGCCTGGCAGAGCAGAGGCCAAGCCTGAAGGGGAAGGAGCAGAGGGAGCAAAGACGGAATGTGCTAGCTTCAGACCTCCGCCTGGAGTGCTTCACATTCCACCGACCTTGGACGAGGAGCAGTGGCCGTGTGGAGGGGGAGCATGTGTGTGCGATGAGCGGGAGAGCGGCCCCGGTCCTGCTGACTCACGCCAACGGCGCTCCACTGCTGACTTTTTGGTTGTTTAGGACTCAGCTGCCTTTGTCACAAAGGAATTTCATTCCCAAAAGATTGGCTAGTTCCTAAAGATGCATTCCCAAAAGATCATTAGAGTTCAAAATTCTACGAACCTATACCCCTCAAAATGGGGATAATGCCCGTGGACCTTGGGCAGCAAAATCTTTTCGCCTGGGGGCAGGAGAGTGTCCCTTCAACGTGGCAAACAAGATTAAGCCTTTAAGCCAATCATTTCAAGAGAAATAACCAAACTTTCAGCACAATGAGTCACTGGGACAAAGTGCCACTTTCAGTTAAAGCTTTGTCCTGTTCAAAGTACTGTGAGCCTCCAGATGTTTTGTTTGTTTTGTTTAAACACCTCCAGGTTTTCGTAATCAGCTGACAATTTACCAACTTCATTGAACACCAGGAGTTTTACTGGTGTCGGTATCTCCAGTAAATAAAAGGAAAGTTCGGAATCTGTTCTGCACAGACAGGGCGACCGAAAGGCACAAACAATATAAATGAGACGAAACAAGACCTTAGCGTCAAACGGACCTGATTTGATTCCTAATCCTGGAAAACTGTGCGATCTTGCTTCAGTTGCTCAGTCTCTTTGAACCCGAGTTTTCTCATTGGTAAAATGGGGATGATTAAACCTGCCCTAGAGATTTGATGACCTTGTGAAAGTCAAATGAGATAACACGTCAAAGTGCCCAGCACCATACCACCTACATAGCAGATGCTTCTCTTCCCTGTAAAAATACAGAAAAACAATATGTCATCACTGTGAAGTAGCATTCTGCAAATTTACAGATGAGTCAACCAAAATGGGGGGAAATGTGTTCAAGGTATTAATCGAGTACCCAATGCATGTATACCACAGTTCGTGATATGGAAAGAAAACAGAAGACACGGCCTGCTTATAAAGAGCTTACACTCAAATAGGGAGGCAAAATGCTCATATGAGACACTCGGCAGCATAAAAGTCATAACGAAGCCCCATTGAGAACATGCACGTGCCGGAGCATCACACTGGCCACTTCAGGAAGAGGCTCTCATCTGATCCTCTTCACAACCCAGTGGACTAGTTCCTGTTATTCCCCATTTTTCAAATGAGGAAAGCGAGGCTCAGCAAGGTCCAGTTACTTATCCCAGGCCCCGGAGCTCATATGTGGGCTCTGAACTCAAGCAATCGAATCTATAAGTACTGGCACGGCGGGGTGGTGGGGAGGGGGTCACAAGTACGTCTTGGGAGAACTCAGAGGAAGATGAAGGTGGAGTTGCACGAGTGACACAAGTTCTGGCAGAACTGAGTTGGGCCCTAAAGGAAAAAGTGGGATTTGGACGGGCCGAGGGGAGGAGAGAGGAGGCAGGGTGAGAACTCCAGGCGGGAGCCTCCGCTGAAGGGGAAGAAATGACGGCGAGAAACGGAGAACTTTCTTAGCGGGGAAGGAAACTAGAAGGAGAATCCGTTACAAACTGCTGCTCGGAACCCAGAATCTCAGCTGGCCTGCATTAGAACGATGTCCCACATTTTTAAAGAACGCGTCGTAGTTTACAAAATGCTTACATGAAATTTTCCCACTCGATGATGACACGAGGTGACATTTATTGAGCAACTTGTAATAAAGCAGGCACTGAATGAACTAAGCTCATTACAGCCTCAACATGACCCTACAGAGTAGGCTCTAGAACTGCCTCTCCTAGACGAGAAAACGGAGGCCAAGGTCAGCTGACATGTGGCGACGGCAGGGCGTGAACCCAGATCTAACTCTGGAAGGCATCGCTCCACCCTAGAGCCCTCAAAACAACCTATTTGGTAAGCAGGCCAAGTACTACTAGCATTTTTCAGATGAAGAAACTGAGTCTTGAAGAGAGAAAGGAACTTGAGTAAATTCACTCGGCTAATAACCAAAGCAGGTTTTGTGGCACCTACTCCTCAACTTCCCCCTCCCCCAACCAGGACAGGCTGCCCAGGACCCTTCCTCCCTCCTGTGACTGGATGTAAAATGGACCACTCTTAAAGAAGGGGCGCCTGTTTGCCCTCCCAGGAGTGGGCAGTCTCTCGGGGATCCCTGAGCCCCGCCCTCCCGGAGCTGGCTGCTGTGGCTGCTGCGGCCGTGTGTTTGTGCCTGCTGGGCTGGGCCTGCTATTTCGCAGTCGCTGGCACCCTCGCCGAGGCCGCTGCCAGAGGGCTGGGCTGGCTTTCCTGTCTATCTCCTCTCCAGCAGCTGTGTTTTCAATAGGGAGAGTCTCCGGCCTGCCTCTCCTCGTGGGAGGACCCACTCCAACTCGCCTTATTAAACACCAGGCTCCCGTGTGCGCTGCTCAGGGTTGTGCGAGGCTAAGATTAGGGGGGTGGATCCCGAGGACCCAGCCAAGCTCTCAATGGGACAACCTCCTCACGCAGGCCTGTGCCCTTTGGGGGCCGGGAGGCCTAGGCTGTGAACCCCAGCACCGGGAGATCCCGTGGGGTTCTAGACGGGGCCAACCTTCCCACTGCGGGGACCACGGGCTTTGTCAGGGTGGGAGCCTGAGACTCTAGGAGGAAGGAGGTGGAAAGGAGGAGGGAGACAGAGACAGAGGGGATGAAGAAACACAGGAAGACGAGACACAGAAACGAGGGGCTGAAGCAGGAGAGCGTGCTGCCAGTCCCGGCTTCCCAACAGGCACGAGGTCCGCGTCCCAGACCCTGCTTAACAAGCGTCCACTTTACACAAAATCAGTGTTACATAAACGTGTATATGGTGGACTAAGCTGTGTACCGGCTTTTAGTAGAAAATAAAGACCATCTTCTTTCGTATCCTCCTCCCGGGAGGGTGGTGACCTCGTCCTTGCAGGACTGTCCCCAGTGTCCTGCACCTGGGCTCTCTGGGGAATGCCGTGTGCCTTAGGACAGATGCGCGTCCCTCCCCGCCTCTCCCGTGGGCACCCGGCCGCCCCTGCTCTCCTGTCTCCTCACCCTCCACGGCTCCCATGTCTTCATCTCTGCCCCACCCCGCTCAACCCCGTGGCTCACACATTTTCATCCTCCACCTCTGCCTCTCTGGCTGTGTTCCTTGCCATTCACATGGTTTTTAAATCCAGCCCTGCCTTTCAGTGGTTAGAGAACGGATAAAAGCTTTCCTTTATGTTTGCCAGTGTTTAAATTGCTTCTGAAAACACCCAGTGGTAAAGACTGAAAAGGGGACAGTCTTTTTTCAACCGGTTTATAAAGAACTTAGCAGGGCATACAGGCAGGGTGCTGGGTAATTACTGGTCCCATTCGCTGTCCGCCCCTGGTGGAGCAGCGCCATCTCGCCAGGCCAGGCCAGGCTCCCGGCCCGGGGAGAGGCCGTCCCTGCCCCCGCCAACACTCCCCCCACCCCGCTTTCCCACGCCAGGGGTCTCTGGAAGCAAAGTGGGGTCAAAAGCTATGAAGAAATGGGCGAGGGAGCCTCCAGGAAGAAGGCTGTCAGCTCCTGCGACACGGCCCGCCTTCCAGGGCCCTCGTCCTGCCTCCGCGCCGGCCACGCGCAGCTGCCGCAGGGAGAGGCCGTCCGCGGCCGGCCGCATCGTCCCGGCCGACTTCCGGCCGCGGCCTCGGCACGTGCTACCGCTTGGGCTTCTAACTTTATTACGTCTAGTAAAACAGCTCGACTTCCTCAGTTTCTGAGGACCCCCAGGGGACAAGGGCCGCAGTCTCTGGGTGCCATGCTCAGCAGCACTGCCCACAGTGCTTTCCCGAAGGAAGACCCTCTTCTGAACCATCCTGAACAGGCCCAGAGGCGCCCCTGCCCCCCTGCCCTCCCGACACCCCTCAACATTGTCCCCCCGGCTTCTCAGGCCTCGAGCTCGTGTGCCCCTCTACACTCCCTTCCTCCAATTTGGGTCACCTCTCACGAGGACTCATCTTCCAGGAAATTCTCTCTTTGCAGACAAATTTCAGTATAAAACGTGATAATGCTTAAGAACGTAAACTTTGGAGTAAAAAACAATCTAGTTTCAAGTCTACACCACGGTCTGCCGACTACAGCGGCATCGCACAACCCGCGTGCGCTCTCTATACCGAGCCCTCACCTGTACGCGCGGAAGGATGCTCGTATCCATCAGGGCGCCGCTGCGGAGACTGAGCAGATTAAATAAACGATGCGAGAAGAGTCCTTAATGAAGTGCCTTCCCCCAGGAAGCTCTCAGTGATTTTGTCATTACTCATGACCAGTAACTCAATACTCTTAAGCCCCTGCTATGAGCAACGTCTGAATCCCCAACCTTCAGTGTCTTCCTGCTCAGAAGAAGAATCAGATGAATAAACAGAATTGAATATAATGCTGATAAATAATAAGAAATATCTATAAACATATTTATTTATTTATTGAGAAAGAGAGAGAGGCAGTGAGAGGGAGAGAGGGAGGAAAGGAGAAGGGGGGAGCGAGCGAGCGGGGAGAGAGAGAGAGAGAGATACAGAGATTTTTGCCCTTTGCCCCCTGGTCCCTACTACTGTTTGGTCTTGGACCTGGGTTCCTAACACAGCTCTTAAAACCCACCTGACTTCCTGAGTGAGAGGCGTGTCAACAGAGCTCCTAAAACCTTTGGCATTTCCTGGGTGATGGGTGTGCCATTTGTTCTAATGCCGGTGACTCTTGGGGGCTTCCCGGTAGGGGCTGGGCACTAGAAGGGCTAAGCCACAGTCAGAAGCCAGGAACTTTCAGCCCCACCCCCATTGTCTGGAGAGGGGAGAGGGCCTGGAGATTGAGTTAAGGATCGATCATGCCTACATGATGAAGCCTCCATGAAAATCCCTAAAGAATGAGGGCGGAAGAGCTTCTAGGTTGGTGAACACATCCATGTGCCAGGAGGGTGGTACACCCCAACTCCACGGGGACAGAAGCTCCTGCTCTCAGAAATATTCTGGACCTTTCTCTATGTACCTCTTCACCTGGCTATTCATCTGTACCCGTTCTTATATCCTTTATAATAAACCAGTAAACATAAGTTTAGCAGCAGTAGCAGCAGTGTGTTTCTGTGAATTCTATGAGCCATTCTAGCAAATGATTGAACCCAAGGAAGGGGTTGTGGGAACCCCAATTAATAGCCAGTTGGTCAGAAGTACAAGTGACAACCTGGGACTTACAATTGGCATCTGAAGTAGACAGTCTATGGGACTGAGCCCTTAACTTGTGGGATCTGACGCTAACTCCAGGTAGTATCAGAACTGAACTAAACTGTAGGGACACCCAGCTGGTGTCAGGGAACTGGTTAGTCAGTGTGTGTGGGGGGGAACCTGGTGTCAGAAGTATTGTGAGTGTGAGAGTAAAGGAAAACATAGCACGTTTTCCCTAGACAAATGGCGAAGCAGAATGAATAAATGCAGTTACACATGAGATGGAAGCACGCTATACCCTGAGGAGTAGGGGGAGAGAAGGAGTCATCTTCCAGGAGAACAGAAGAGACACAGCAGTAGAGGTGGCACTTGAGCGAGGCTGTGGAGACTAAGACTGTGATCAACAGAAGCAAGTGGTACATTCAGGAAGCAGCAGGAGGGAAAACATGGAAATGTAAAGGTGCAAGGGATGTGGCGTGAATGAGAGCTGGATGCGTCCTTGGCTTCTAGCCCTCCTTCCTCTTCCCTCCTTCCCAACAGCCCCAATGTCCATTTAGGTATCAGCTTAGCTCTGAGGAAACTCTTGATGGAAGGGAGAACCCTGCGGCAGGCAACAAGTCAGCACATCCCACTGGCCACAGAGATTAGTGCAGGGGTAGACACATAGGACACAAACAAGTCTAATCAGATTGAAGATGGATTAGGAATGCTGGGGCAAAGACCTTCTCTCTTTCTTCGGAGACATGAACAAAGAAGCTCAAAGCCCAGGAGTTGCTGGTGACTATCTTGGGACCATGAGAATCAGACAGGAAGAAACTGAGTCCTTGGGGGAAATTGTTGAGCTGCTGGATCAAGCCTAGCCTGAAGCAGAATCTGACAATGAACTTTTTTGACCCAAGAGCAAATAAATAAACCCTTGTATTGTATAAGCTAATTTGAGCTAAGCTTTTCAGTTTCTTAATGTTCAAGAAATGACCTAAATCATGTATAGCAGGAATTGTGGGTACATAGAGGGTTATAAAGACATTAAAACCAGAAAGGATTAGTGGGTAAATCCTGAGAGCCTTTCCTCGCCCCATGCTAAGGTGTTAGACTTCATGCACGCAGTGGGGACACCTAACAAAAACTGTTGAGGTGGGGGGCGGGGGGTAGCGTGATGGACTCTGTTTTAGGAAATTAACTCTGATGGTAGGATGAATGATAAACTGGAAGAGAGATTAGACGCAAAAAAAAAAAAAAGTAATTAGTAATGAGTCTGAGAAAAGGGCATTTTATCAAATATCCCCAGACGTCCACATTGCCGGAAGTGGAGTGGGGCAGGGCAGGCAAAGACACTCCCGTGGCAATGTCTACTCTTATCAGTGCCGAAGGCCTTGCCTTGGCCCTCAAGAGCCTGGCAAGTCCAAATCCTAATGTCACAATACCTCAGAAGGCTATCTAGTTGTCTCGGAAGTTTCAAAACACAGGAAAAGTTTTTTATTTTAAAATCTAAATGTCAATTTTAATTTACTTATATTTTTTAAATAATACTTTTTAAGGGTGGAACAAAGAATGTACCCCAAAACAACAAGCTCTGATAAAGTGTCTCCACCCCCAAAAGTGTGTGAATCACTCATCTAAATCCTAATCTCTCAGCTCCCCTCCCTGGGGGAAGCACCGGTCACGCATGGGTTTCCAGGCCGCTGGGCAGCTGCTTCTGTGCTAGAGCCTTCTAGAGAACTGTGGACAGTTAGGGGCCTCCAGAGCTCACGTGGCTCCATCCCTTACACCCACATGCAAATGTCTCCTGGAGCAATGGAAGCATCTTCATTTTCTCTCACTACATGCAGAGAAAGCGCTCCCGCCCTGCTGCCCTTGCTGTCCCCTCCCCTGCCCCCTGTTCCGGCACCGCCTGGGGCTGATCATGCCAGGGCAGCGAGGCTTCCGCATCCCCACATCTCGACCCCGGCCCCACAGCTTCCTCCCCTGTGCCGTACCAGCGCTTGATAACCTGGCTGTTCCCCTTCTGACTTTCCTCCAGTCCTTCCCACAGGCGGACTGCCACCTGCGTTCCAAACCGACTGCTTCATTTACATAATTCCAATAGCTTTCATTGCCAGCTTCCTGTTTTTGTAAACTCCTGTACAATTTTTTCATTTCATAAAAAACGAGGGCCCTGGCTCATAACCGCCTGCTACCAACCTAGTCCCTCTGCCCCAAAGGAGACAGGGAAGCATCCATGTGATGATTTCCCTTCTTCTTTTAGAAACAGAAGCTTAAACACCCAGTGGTTTCCAACCCAGAGAGCTTCATGCAAGCTTTTGACTTCACTGGTTACTGGCTTCCTGTTAGAAGAAAGAAGTTTCAAGCTGAGTCAGAGAGCCAGGCCCAGCAGTGATTCATTAGTGTTGCTAATGACACCCCTGCCACCACCAACCACTGTCAACACTGCTTCTGCTGGGGCCTCCATGTTAGCCTAACCCTAGGAGAGCAAGAAACTGAAGCTCTTTTCCTAATTTTCTCTTCCAGGTGAGGCAGCAGTGGCAGCAGTAAGCACAGGCCGAGCAAGGCTGGCCTTGGGATAAGCTGACCAGACGGGGCCTGAATCGGGTGACTCAGGGATGCCCAGGAAGGCCCTGCCACTTCAAAATAGCTTCCCACTCTCCCGCCCTCCCTTTCCACAGGGCCTGCAGACTCCTCCCTCCGCGCTTTTTTGGTCTTCCTGAAAGATACAAATATAGCTTAAACAGGCCACTCACACCCTAATATGATTAATGTGATGAGCTCACTTTGGAAAACAGTAATCACTTGAGAGAAGCAGATGGAAGAGATGCATAAACGATAACCCAACGTCGACCAGGCCAGAAAGGAGGGGCAGGGGAGAGACGCCGACGTCGACTACTCGGCTTTTCCCAGGACCAGGCTGGGCCGCAGGGTCTCACCCCTTCGCCATGGCTCTAGTTTGGAGATGTCTCCTGATTCCAGGATTCTCCCAAAGGGCCTCAAAATTAGCAACTCCCACAGAAACTGCTTTATAAATGCGTGGATAAAATAAGGGGGTTCTGAACCATGCCGTAACCACGACAACAAAGGAAGTTTATAGTCTTCACACAGCTACGTCCATCACGTGCACTGTCTTGTTTAATCTTTACAGCAACCTGGGAGATGCAGCTTCTTCTGATTCTACAGATGGAGGGTGAAGACGCCTCCGCAAGTAATGTGGCCCTGCTTTTCGGACCATAATAAATCACAGTATAAATGGTTAATTCCTGGATTCATTAAAAATCAGGATATTAGTCACATAACATCAAAGTCGCCATTTTAAAGTCTAAAAGTGGGTTTCAGCGGATTCTCCATCTTGTGCGACCGCCACGACTACCTAATTCCACGCGCCCGCGGCACCGAAAAGGGCAGGTGGCAAAGTCCTCGCCACAGCCTGCCCCAGCTGGACGGGCCGGTCAGGGCCCCCACAGCAGGTAGATGGCAGTGGACAGAGGCCAGGAGGCACGAGGGAGGCGGCCGTAAGCAGGAGCCTGAGGGAGCAGAAGTTCTGAGGTACCAGGGAGGGGAGGCACTTGCTCGGTAATGGCTGTGTCGGCGCAGATCAGAGATCAGCGACCGCCCGCAGCTGGGAGGACAAGGGCTGCGTGGCTGGAATTACATGAGATGTCGACGCTCTTCACAGAGAATGCCCGCATCTCCTGGGGCCGCAGCTCAGCAGCTCTGCTGCAGGGAGGACCCCTGGATTAGCAGTGCCTCTCCCCTGAGCTCGAAGGCCTGCATGAAGACAGCTTCTTACCACTGGTGTTAACAGTGCACATGCAGTGTGATCACTTCACTGATGTCTACATCCCGCTGGACTAACGCTCCCCTAGGACAGAGACCCCGTCCACTTTGGCTCACTTTTGTATCCCCAGCTCCTAGCATGAAGCCTGACACCCAGGCAGGGCAATAAATATTTGATGAACAAATTAATTCAATTTTGTTTTGTTGTTTTGTTCTGTTTAGTGATTAGTTGATTGAGGTATAATTGACATATAACATTTTATTAGTTTCAGGTGTACATAATGATTCGCTATTTGTATTATTGTGAAATGATCGCCACGGTAATTCTCGTTAACATCCGTCACCATATATAGTTACCCCCATCCCTGATTTTTTTTTTCTTGTGATGATTAAGACAGAATCCCTCAGAGTCTCTAGAATAAAGTGGCTGCAAAAAAAGACCCTCTAAAGAACCACTGGAGTTAAATTAGAGAAGCCAGTAGTCAGTGCTATCAAGCTGGTTACCACATTGCCTCAGCCACAAAGGTTTGGCAAGAATGCGGATTCAAAAACAGGGATTGCCAGGCAGTGGACCTGATAAACCGGTTACTACATTCGGTCTACTCGATCATCCTCCCCCTTCTGCTTTCAAAATGTAGGCTGAAGGAGGATCCAGGTATGTGACACTGACGACTGTCGGACACATTATTCTCTCAGCCTTCAGGTCTGAGAGCAGCGGAAGGACACAGGGATAAACCAGGGGGATTTGGCATGCTAGTCGGATGCGAGCAGAATCAGTTCATTCTGATCACTAGGGCTAGACAGCATTTCATGCGGCTCAGTGGTTTTTTAAATCCTGTATGAAAATGATAGATCTAATTTTTCAAGGTCCTTTTAGTCAATTTTATCAATAAGGGGTGTGAAATACCAACACTGTTAATAAAATATCCCAAAACCCTATTACTACTGCTTTGGGCCCAACATCTGTGAAGAGACATATTTCAAAATCGATCCCAGTGGCTTCTAGAAGACTGAAAGACATTATTACTGCTTTTGCAGTTCATATGAAGAACCACATCTGATTTTACATTGTCCTTTCTCATCAGATCAATACAGTCAAGATTACTGTCTGTTAAAAGGCTGCGGCGCCGCAGTTAATTTCCATAGCATTTGGGTTCTGTGGTAATAATAAGCACAAAGTAGTTTTAACAAAGGAACTCTGACCTGTGCAGGTTGAGGAGGACATTATGGCGGCTTTTCTAGCCACTTTGCAACTCACCTAGACACCTGGTTGAGAAAGCAAATAAGGAGTTGATTGCTTTCCTGGAAAAAAAGATTCACTGGTTTTCCAGCCCATGTTTACACATCACCACTCCCTGTGGAATAGGGGATAATCTGGCTTCGGTTCAGCCTTTGTGGTTCTATCTCACTTAACACAATAGCTGGGTTCCTGAAAACCTGTGCACCTTTTGTTTTTTGTAAACAGTACCAGATCTGAAAGGCACTAAGGGAGCTTCCTATTTAAAGGAATTCTCCATTAAGCAAATATCAAAACTATGGCTACCAAGACTTGTTGGCAACATGAAAAATGCATATGACTCAATGTTAAAAGGAAAAAGTCTAAATTAAATTGTGTGTACACTACAATTAAAATCTTTAAATAACATATATACATATACATATATTAAAATTTTGGAATAGAGTTTATCAAAAATGATAAGAGCTACATTAGGGTGTTGGAATATGGGTTATTTCTCATTCTGCTTTCCAAACTTTCTGGAACAATGTTTTAAATTTTAAAATGTAAATTAAAAAGAATTCTGTGATAAATTTCATTTTAAAATTTGAACAATTATTCAACTGTGCTATCAATCTGGACCTTTCCAATGATGAACTTCATTTACTTTGGTGCAAATCTGTATTCCAAAGGTTTCAAAAGCATTCAGATAAAATTTAAATTTAACGATCAGAATAACCCTGAAGTCAGTCAAAATTATGATGCAAAGAAGAAAAACACTGGTAAACTAGAAAAGGACTCTATTTCTCTGTATGTAATTCCTGAAGCAATTTCTGTGCGTGGGGCAGGCCAGAACAGGAATCTCTCTCACCTTTGTGTTTTGTTCTGTGCTGGAAGTCATCCCTCCCTCTCCGCCCCTCCTCAGATGTTTACTTTTCATTATTTTTGCTAACAGAAATCATACCCCTTCCTTGAGCCCTTGGGGTAGACTGAAACTACATTCAGAGAAATTCAGAGAAGCATCCAGTTCTCCCCGCCCACCCGCAAAATATGTATACACACACACACACACACACACACACACACACACACACACACACACGCTGGCAAACCTTTCACATTTCAGAGTGCCAGGTAGGTTCCCCTAACCTTTTTGTTTGCTAGAGATAACTTTAAAGGCCAAAAAATGTCTTGTAAACTTCCTTGGTGCTGTGCAAATATAAAATTCTCACATGTCTATTACACAGTCAGTCACCTACTCAACAATCTCTTTCATTACCCACCAGATCACAATTTATACACAAAGGCTCACCAAATAACTTTCAACAAATTGATTCCTTTAAAAATATAAAAAGATTTTAATAAAATATATTTTATGGAATGAATAATAGGCCCTGGGGTCAAAGCCTGCACTATCCAGGGAAATCATTGACTGAGACCTTCTAAGACGATTAGCCAGCTCGCTCTCCTCCATTCTGATACTGTCGGACATGAAAATAAAATGGCCAGAGTCATTCAGCGTTGCTATCAGCAGATGCTGTCTTTCCCCTTACACTTGCCTAAAGGCCTCTGTTTTAAACTCAGAAATAAAACTGAAACTTTTGGAAGTAACCTCAAAAAGATGCAATTAACACCGTGGCAGGTACTCTTACCTGCTGACATTACGGCGACCACACTCATGAAGGCAGATTCCCCCATTAGAACAGCCATCATTTCCACAGACACCTGTCTGGTCTATATCAAGGAACTTAGTTGGGATTTCCAGAACTCCCAGCACGAAAACAGATGACTTCATGAAAATAGCCTGCTTAACCCAACATCAGCATAATAAGAATTAATTTCCTGGGATTAAGTGAACTGATTTAAATGTGGTTAATGTTCTATTTTGAGTAGGTATATGAGAAAATGTCCTTTTCTTTCTGCTTTACCTCTCTCCATCAGTTTAACTGGACATACTTGTATAAACTGGAATAAAACATTCTTTAAGTGGTATGTTATTCCAACATCCATCCTTAGAATTCAGGGGGGGGAAAAAACTATGAAAATTCTTAGTATATATTTTGAACTAGGAAACTGAAAGAAAAACTTTAAAATAGTGGTTCTTTAGCATATACTAACAAATTTTATCTGCAAACTACCCAAGACAATGGTAACAATGGTTCAATATTATTCAGAATGCTTTTACTAAGTTCCTTTACTTTTCATGGTCATGTAGTTACTTACTTTGGCTCAATTAAAAAAAAAAAATCCATCCTCTTTCCTATAAGATTAAATTGGATAAAAATTTGCCAAGTAAGCAAGACACAAACCATTAGATATGCCATTCTACTGCTGGGACCATGGACTGTGCTTCATAGGTTAAAGGGAAAGGCCTACAAACAACAATGTGGTGGTAAGTGTTTAATGACCAGCTCGTCAAAGGAAAAAGCAGCACTGCTTTGTAGGCATTGCCAATTTCTGCGGTGTAAATTTGCCTGCCATGGCCAATTTCAACATGACATCCCTGAACATGGAGTTAGAAAGAGACACGCAACAACACACCATTATAGAGTATGTCCGCCACAAAGATACAACAGATGCAAATAACCTCAAGGGTATGCATAACAATAAAATGTCATACAATGATTAGGAAGTTATGGGTTTTGAGTATTTATTACCACTGATCCAAATATAATTTATGTAATTATAAGTTATAAAGTTTAATTTCTAGTAATGGCTGTGTTTAACAAGCAGCTTACAAAATTCCTGCAAATTTAACAATCAGCTTTTGTTGGCCAGTATGAGCCAGTTCCAGAATACCAGTCCCAGAAAATTGTCCTGGAATCCATTCTATGAGTTACAGAATATCAACTTTACAGGTAATAAAGAATTTCCTAGCAAGTCAGGAAATTAGCAAACTTGAGGGTCTCAGAGAGAGGATACTGCAGGCAAACCTCAGCAAATTGGATGGTCCTTGTTCCTTAGCTCAGTAGATGAGCTAACAAGGCAATAAAATAATTCTAATACATAAGAGTAAATTACAACCGCAGAGGACTTACAAGTTAACTCTTAAATCAGAACTGCTCCAGTTTTATTAATATGTAACAAAAATGTCATTATTATTGACATCTCTTATAAACTATGTAAATAAAACCAGTTAAATAACACGCAGCATCAAATGAGTTATACTGAATCAGAAAATCTCAAGACAATTTATGAAATCAAATCTGCATGTTAGATTGGGGCTTGACAACAAGGAGAGAGATTGTGAAAACACAACTACACCCTCCTGAGCTGCCACTGAGGGATGCACAACCCATCTGAACAGTGGCAGGGGAGGGGAGTACGCTTTGCACCCAGAAACCAAAAAAATAAACAAACAACCCACAAAATCCAGGATAATGCTGTTTAATTCTAGTCCCCAAAATATGAAAAACTTGAACCTTCCCTATAGATTACTGACTCCTTAACAAAAATATCTTTATCCCTGATTTTTGCAATGTTGACGTCTGAAGATATGTTTCAACTTTTGTAAATATTAAAAGCATGCAAGAAAATTACTGTTTTTCTTCATAAACAGACTGATAGTAAACTCAGATATTTGGTAAATCTTTTCCTTTAAATACCTGTTGCATTTTTTATTTGATGAGCCTATCTTTCTAAAGTCTGGACCCCATTGCAAACCTATTTATAAGTAAAGTTTTTTTCTTTACTAAATTTTTTTCTCTGAGTCTTTGATAGTAATTTGCTTATTTGTCCCTATATTTTTGGTCGTACATACCTATCTACTTGCTGCTCCTAGTCATGGCCATGTGGCTCCTGTTAGACCAACCGTCTCACAGATAACAACTATAAACTCTGGGCAAAATATGAAACTAACTAGCTGAAGACATTGGAGAGCAAGCAAGAACAGGTAGATACTGGTAGGGAGTCAACATCTGGTTGAAGGAAAAAGCGCTGGGTGAATTTTCCATTTTTTATGGCTTTCATCCTGAGGGAAGGCCTCAAATTGCACTATGCAAAGCAGCTAAAAGTCAGAAAGGAAACTCAAAGTCCTACTGGCTTGAAGAATCAGAGGACAGAATCTTAGGAAAACGCAGCTGCGGGAAAGCAAAGGGGGAAGTCCTAAAACACAGAGAGCCCAACTGTGTGTATAAATTCTGCCCAAATCTCTGGCTGATGCCAGAACCACACATGTGTGAGGCAGACTTCAAGCAATCCAGCTAAAACTAAAAGAACTGAACAGAAATTTGAGCTATCAGTCACGGCAGAGAAAACAAAGTTTATATTTTTAATTCAGCCAAGTTAACTGCCTACTAGTAAAAAAAAAAAAAGTAAAAATACTCTTCAGAAAAACATAGCAGAATTGAAAATCTCTACAACATATTATTCATATTGTCAAGGATACAGTTCAAACTTACTTAACGTTCAAAGAAACAGGACGATATTACCTGTACTCAAGAAAAAAAATCAAATCAATGAAGATCAACCCTAAAATAATTAACATATTAGAATTAGCCGACAGAGTTATAAAACAATTATTATAACTAGTTCGATGACATAAAGGAAAATATATGTGTAATGAATGAAAAAATAGAAGGGATCAGCAAGTAATCAGAAACTATAAAAAAGAAATAAATGGAAATTCTAGAACTCAAAAACATATATTTGAAATGTTAAAAAAAAAAGATCACTGGATGGACTTAACAGAATGAAGATGACAGAAGAGTGAAGTTGAAGACAGATTAATAGATTAATTATCTAATCCGAAGAGCGGAGGGAAAAACGATTAAAAAATTAACAGAGCTTCAGGAACCTATGGGACATTATCAAAAGATTTAACATACGTGCAATTGGAATCCCGGAAGAAGAGAAATAAAATGAAGCAGACAATATATTTGTGGTAATAATGGCCAAACATTTCTCAAAATTGCTCTATCTAGATTGCAGGCTCAACGATAGCAAGGAATTCTGAGTTATAACTCTCTTTAGTAGTCCACGTAGCAACTAACGAAGTTAGGCTGCATAGTGGGTTCTTGAATAATACCTATTTATACATTCGGCATCCAAAATAATTATTTACTGAGTGCCTACTGTGTGTAAAGCACAATGAAAGGTGCTAGAGACATAAAGATGCTTTAGTTACATCCACTGTGCTTCATGAAAGAAAAAGAGTTTGAAAAAGATAAGAGAAGCCCCATTGTTTCTTTTTGAGGAAGGAAAGGGTTTCCAATGGCCTCTGTCACTCTTTGCAAGGCAATTCATCACGATTTGACTTTACTTGCTTATAATGATCCCTGCTTAAAGGAGAATGTAACATCGTGAGTCCAGAGCGAGAGGGGATCTCACGTCAGCAGGCCATGATTACAGGCGCATCTTTTCAGAGCTCCTACAGACAGTCCTTATACTCTCCCCTTTGTTCATGTACGACCAAAGTAGGAGCCTCGTCTACACAATTGTCACTATTTTTGCTTGAAATTGCCTTTAGCTTTTAGAGAGAACTTACATCTTCTAGACACCTACAGATGATTAATCCTGACATATTTTGATACTTCAGTAAAATATGGGGGAAAACAGCTGAGAAAGACCATTTCTCCACGTTGGGACAGATAGAGATGTGCATATCTCTCCAGAAGCTGGAGAACATAAGATCAAAAGGCGTGTGTGTGTGTGTGTGCGTGTGTAAGAGATACAGTGAGGCAGCGTCAGAAAGACAGAAACACAGAGACATAGAGAAACACAGAGATAGACAAGAGACAGAGACAGAGAGAGACCCCTAACATCCCTTTCTCTGAGTGAAACCTTAAAGCACTTGGCTCAGTCTGTATTACAAACTACCCACTGACAGTGATTCTGAGGACCAGCCTGTCCACAAATAAACTCAGCAAAACACACCAACAGAGAGGCACTAGTCTGATATGCTCATTTCAAGTATTACTATGAACCTAAGGACACAATTTTAAGGCACAAAGCCCTAAACTAGATGCCTGTAATCGTAAACTTAGTTAAATCTCTTTGAAATGAGCTGCTGGAAATGTCTCGTTTCTGTTAAGAAACAGAATTCCCCCATAAAGATATAAGCAGAAATTAGATTTTAGAATGTTTGTAGGAGCCTCTGAGTCCGGGAAGTGGCAGTTATGAGTTTGGTTATGAATCTGTCACGGGCTCTTCACGTGACTTTAGTCAGTACTTTAGCCTCTCTGGTGCCTATTTAGCCAGTCAACTGTGGATAATACTCTTTGCTATCCATTTCACAGCAGCGCTGCATCTGTCATCATTGTAATAGCTGTCATTTATTGAGTTACTACTATGCATCAGGCACTGTGATAAGCACTCTAGTTGGATTATGTCTGAAGGTGCATGTTATTCAATTTACAGATGATGATACTGAATCTCAGAGAAGTTTAGCAACTTTGAAAAAGTCTCACCAGGATTCTATCGGATGCCTCTCACTACATTATGCTAGTTTGCTTTCATTCATTAACCATAGTTGATATATAAAAAACACTCTAGGTTACAGGCTGAATGTAAGGACTATGCATAAAACACAAGTGACAGACTATTTGAGATGCTTGGAATATCCTCTGGAAATCACGAGAGATTCTTAGTTTTCATGTTGCATGCATTCCAACCTGGATAGTAAACCAAGAGTCCTACACATACGGCCCCACAAGACAAAAAAGGTTATGCATCCCCTAACACATGATTTCTGATGTAACTTCAAAATAAGTCTCTAACATTTGCAAATCAGAAACATTAGGAAAATGCAGTTTCACAAGTTGATTACTGTTGATGGGTACACGGGGGTTCGCTGTACAGGTCTCCATATTTTTTCAGGCTTAAAATTTTCCATAATTAAAGTTTTAAAAGAAAGTGGGAAAAAGAAAGAAGAATAAAAATGGCAGTCTGTCTGGGATGGGAAAAAAAAGAAAAAAAGAAGAAATTCTTATACAATAAATGAATTATGAAGAAGCTCCTTTCCCCTGTTGGCCAGTAGTTGTAGGATTTCGAGAGGAGAAAACTCAGGGAAGAAAGAAAAAGATCTTCCTGTTAAAACCTGAGAGTTTTAACTCTCAGGGATTTACAAAAAGTAAGGGATTCTGAATGACCAAGAAAAGCCAGGATCGTGGAAGAAACACCAGACAGGCCCAGTATGGAGGAGCCGAGCGGGACGAGGTGAGGAGCTCATGAACAAAGGGCAGGGCTGCAACAGACCACTGTTTCTAATGAACTTAACTGCAGCCCAGAACAAGGGTAAACAATATCAACAGAATATATTCAAATATATATATATCAAAAAAATATCTATACTGGTGCCTCGGTGAGTCAGTCTGTTTAAGTACTTATCGGCGCATCCACACAGTTTCTTAATTGGCCCTAGTTAATGATGTTGTTTATTGTCTTTGGCATGAAACAGTCAACTGTAGCTGTTACAGTTGTTCTTTCATTCAATTATGACTTGTAAACCAGTAATTCTCAATCCTTTTCAAGTTAAGACACTTTACCATTGCTTATTTGAAATTTGTTCCTTTTTTTCCCCCTAATGGAAAAAAGACTTTATGACATATTTACTTTTTAAAAAAAATTAAGCAAAAATAAAAGTTCTGGTAATTGTTTTAAAAGTCTTTTTAAAAAATATATTAATAGGAATACAAAAAGACCCAGCATTCAACACAATGATCACGAGTTGGAAGTAGGACAAGGGAAGTAGGTGTACCTTGTGTGTGGACATTTTTCTATAGAGAATTTGTTATGATTATCCTTCCTCAGCATAATGGGGAGTAAAAGTCATATGGCTATAAAAACATCTTCTGTATAATGGATCGGAAATAAGTCTATATCACACATATTATTTAACATATATAATGGATATTTATGTAACAATATACCATAAGATCCAGCCATTCTATTCCTCAATATGTGCCCAAAATAATAATACACAAATGTTCATAGGGACTTTAGCCAAAAACCAGAAATGGTCCAAACAGCTATCCACAAGTAAATGGATAAACAAATTGTGGTATATCTATATAATGAAATATTATCTAGCAAAAAAAAAAAAAAAAGAACTGATACATCTAACAAGAGTAATCTCAAAATAAACTTTTATGCTGAGTGAAAGCAGACAAAAAAAGTATATATTATATGATCCCATTTCTGTAAAATTTTAGAAAATGCAAAATGCAAACTAACCCACAGTGACAGAAATCAGTTCAGTGGTCACCAAGGAAGGGGTAATAGATTACAGAGGGGCCTGAGGAAACTTTTGGGGGTGATGGATATGTTCAATTTACTGATTGCGATGATAGCTTTATGGGTGTCAACATAGGGCAAAACTTATCAAATTATCCACTGTAAACATGTGTAGTTTATTATACGTCAATTATATCTTAATAAAGTTTTTTTGTTGTTGTTTTAAAGATGAAGAACAATGAGTCACAGGACTGCCAGGAGTGCAGGGTTGCTTTGCACATGCTTTTTCTGAGCTCAGGACCAGGGCTTTTCACCATCTCCCAATGTGCATTTTACAAAGGCAACCTGAGCAGCCTGGCCCTCCTCCTGCATCCCCGTGCCCCTCCTCACTCCTACCCCCATATTTAAACCAAAGTCAAAGACATTAACGCATGCGCATGAAACTCCAGTTCCACCCTACCCCCACCCTAAGACTTAAAATGCAATAATTCTAAGAAGAAAGCACAAACAGATCTATTTTATTATGTGCACAGAGTCCTATCAGAAGGAATGCCCACCAGAGCCGTGTTATTTCTGTTCTTTATTAAGAGCCGTTTGCCCCTATGCCACAGTAACGATGAGATCAGGAAAACACCTTAAAACTGCTGACGGTCACCGTATCGGTTATAATTAGGTTTGGCCGTATGTAACAGAAAACTCAGTCATTTACACACACGGGTTGATTTTCTCCATTTATTGAAGGCCGAGAGTGAGCGGTCAGGAACTGTTGTGGCAGCTCTGCAGAGTCATCAGGGCCTCAGCCATCTTCCGTCTCAAGCAAGTGGCTCCCGTCCTCAAGGTCACCTGATAGATCCGCTGAAGATCTCTGACCTGAGCAGTGGCAGTGAGGAAGGGGGACGGCAAAGGAAGGCACCTCGACTGTCGTGGAAGGTAAAAGCGGGGCTACCCAGAGGAGGGACAGGTGGGTCGGCGGGCGGTCAGGTGCCTGGCCATTTGCAATCAAAAAAGATGGTGGACACTGGAACCAATCCCGAGAGAGCACGCATGCTGTCCTGTACCCTCGAGGGCGCTCCCTAAAAGAGTTGACCACTGGGGCTGAAACGTGTCCTCGGGTATGAGGACCTCGACTTGAGTGTGGCGCTCACATCTGCTTTCCCTGAAGAGCTGCTGTGAAGAGCTGCACGCCTGTGTTCTGGTCCCACCCTGCGGGGACGCACTGCAGATGCAGACAGGACCTCCCCTCCCCGTGGACCAAACCGGTACCGGGAGTCTCTGCAGAGTCCCTGCCCTTAAATGCCTTCCACCCTCCTCTGAGGCCACCCAGCCACCCAGCGTTTCTGGGCTCCTGGTGGCGAGTGGGTGAATGAGTCAAGCAAGAGTGTTTGCTATCCCTGAGCACATACTGAGGAGCGTTTACGCTTAACGAAATCATAAAAGTAGGTATGTTATCGTCAGGGGCAGTGGTGGGAAGGCCGTGGGAGGTCTGCTCAATAGTGGGAAGAAATGCATCAGACAGTAAGAGGCATAGTGAAGGCAGTCAAAATGTGGTCACCCTGAGTGGCCACGCCATGCCTGCTGAAACTGAGCTGTTGGTACCCTCGCACCTGTGGGACATAAGAAACCTGAACCAGTAGTTGGCTCTCTAACTGGCGACCCTCCGCTGAGCAGGACTTTGGGAAGTGGGCAGCCCGCCCGACAGGAGTGTGGCCGCCTTCACTACTGGGACCACCGAGGGAGTCGGGAATTTTCCCCTGGCTTCAGTGGCTCACTCTCCAAGGCCAGCTTCTACTCAGCTGCTGGGCTCCTTGGCCACGGTCAGTGAACAAGACCAAAGTGAGTCTAGTGTGCTCCACGCCTCAAAACACAGACACGCTAGAAGTCCCTGGACACAAAACCAGGAGGTGGCATGAACCCAGGAGAGAAAGAGCCTAGACTTCTGGGCCTCCTGCCCAAGTGGGGTACTTCAGCTGCAATTATTAAAGTAATACATGCTTTTTGTTAAAATAGATTTCAGAGAAAACTAAAGTAAAATAAGTCCCCTTAACCCTTACACCTAGCTGCACTCCGTAAAAATCACAACATACAGTTTCTGGTATATCTTTATAGAAATCGTCTATCCAAGTGTATTCCGTTGAATGCATTTGCAAGAATTTTACTTATAAATAATTCACTTAATAATAACTAATGTACAAAGCACGTCTTATTTATATTGAAATTGGAAGTGTAAAAATTAAAGCAACTAAAAATGATGAAAGTAGACGCTCAATTCTCCCAGAGTGCAGTTTTAGGAATGACCACCAGGTGTCAGAGTTATCAATAGTATTCCCCAGATTACCACTGGAAAGTTACAAGAAGAGAAAAAGTGCCTGGCTAGAAATGAGATGGCGAGATGCCTCCCTAAACAGGAGTATTTGGACCTTTGGCCCAAAATTTTGTCTACTTAGAGTTGGGGGCAGGGAGTGAAGGGAGTTGCAGAAAAAAATATATATTAAATTCACCGACCAGAGAGTCCCATTCAGCTGGGAAACCTTTGATCTTTAGTGAAGCTCTGTTAAGTGCTGATAAATGTCACATGGGAAATGTAAAAACAGCCAGCAGTCAGTCCTCCCATAGCTGCGAGGCTACTTTTGGAAGCCAGGGCCATCTCTCCTCTCCTCGGTCAGGAGACCAGAAGGAGGGGTGAACACAAGTGGAGGTCACACATAGAAGAGGGGTCAGCTATGGCCGCCCTCCTTTCTAAAAGGAACATCCAGTCGCGTATGAGGAGCCCCTCCTAACTAACCCTTAGCTTCACAGTCTCCTGTTCACTTCCAGTCTGCGGGCCTCACATACATTTCCTTTGCCAGGACCGACCTGGCTGTTGATTAGAGCTGCTGACCTAGAAAACATTCCCCTCCATGCTTGAGGCAGGGGGCGGAGCGTCTGACAGCAGGACTTTCCGGCCGTGGCCTGGGGGTGAGGGGGGTAGGGGGGTAGTGTCGCGGCTCCTCCCCCAGGGGCCAAGCGTGGGCGGCCTTGCCAGCACCACCCACCCGGCTTTCCTGCGGAGGCCTCCAGGAGCCGCCCATGGCCAGCCTCGTCCCGCGTCCTGGCAGAAAGGGGGATGTTGAAGCAGTTACAACACAGGCTTACTTGTGCAAGGAGAGGACAATGACCTTGGCTCCAGATGAGCAAACCTCATCCGTGGGAGACCACAGCTGAAGAGTGTCAAAAAGAAAGGAGAATCCTTGCCATAAGGCCCAGTTGGCACTTGTCTAGGCTGTTCCTGGGGCCACATCCCATTTCCGGCTGTGGGTCCAGGGAAGAATCCAGACCCACTACACACTGGGGCTTGTCGTGGGTGGAACTTTACTATGTATGTACCCCATGCCACGCCTGTGGAAGCCGGTAGGAGGCGGCGGAAGGAGACGGGGAAAGTAAGAAGAGTTCTACATTTCATGGTCAGTGTTACTGATAAGTAAATCCTACTCAAACCTCACCATTTCCACGAATTCTGACAGGCGGATTAAGGTGACCTTTTTATGTGATGTGAATGACCTCATGTGCTAAACTGGTACATCCTACATAGGCCACATGAAGCAACAGTAATTATATAAGTCATATATACCTTAAATGCTGTATACATAATTTAAAATGATACGCCTGTGGTGCCATACACAAAATAAAAATGCCAGTTATTATTAAACATAGGTAGTATTCATATTCAAATATGACCACTTATTATGTTTGATGCTTTAAACACAATATACAAGCCAAATGCTCCATTTAAAAATAAAAAGGTATAAAACAATGTTTATATTGGCATCTACATTAATTTACCATGACTGGCATAATAACTGTTGCTTTGATGTGGCCAACATTGGTATGGTGATTGAGGTTTTTTTCTGCCCATTATTCTATGACATACGATACAAGAGGTATGGAACAGAGAATCTAAAATAATGTGACCACGCTACCCCCTCATCGTTTCAAAGGGCACGCTCTCCCAGAGGAGAGTCAGACTGAGCCTCGGGTAAGGGCCATGGAGCTCCGCCCTACCCTAATGAGGAGCCTCCCCTCTGGGCACTGAAGTCACTGTTTGGTGACTCCAGTAACGCCTTGAACTCACTAGGTTCCAAACAAGTCAATGAACCTCTCGAATCTGTCGAGAAGTCCTGCTGTCCATCACGTTCTACTTTATTAGGCCGCTCAGATGACAAGGGTTTCCCAAGCCCACGACAGACTACAAGTCACAGTGTATCTTGAGATCCCCAGGCTTCTAAGGATTCCCAGAAAAGGAGTGAATGATGGGGTCACGGGTAGGGAAGGAAAAGGACTCAGCCCCCACGCCCTAAACCTAATACCTGCTTGCCTCCCGCCCCCTCCGGTCCAATCACGTTTGGGTAGGTGAGTCAGAGAGCAGGTGGGCCGTTCTGTTGCGTTTTGCCCTGTGTCTGGCTTTCTAACAACGACTCCTCCCTCCACTTAATCCTTCTCCTACAGACTCCACCTTCAAGCCCTGCACTGAGCCTGACTCGGAACCTCGTCTCTTGACGGGTACCCACGGCTGTTTCCCTTCTATAAAGCGAGTGAGGAAATCATTGATGGGGACACACAAAAGTAGATGACTTCCTGAATCTGACGTGAGTTTGGTCACACGGGAAGGCCAAGCTAAAAGCTCAGAAGTCACTGACCATAATTATCCCTCCCATAAAGGTGGCCTTCCTTACCTGTAGCCAAGCAGCTCCTGAGGCTGTGACAAATAGCTGTGCCTGTCGAAACTCCAGAGGAGACATTCCTCACCAGGTCTCCCAGCCCGAGCTGCAGCGGACTGGCACCGTGAAAGCCAACAGCCTAAACCAACAGAAGCAAGAGAGAACTGGTTCTCCTGCTCTAGATGGTTCCTGACACTTCAATTATGTTCAACACAATGTAGCTGAATTGTTTTTAACCTTTACAGAGCCTCCTGGCTTTGCCAAAGAAATATTGGTTGGTAGAGTTAGAATATTAGCAATAATAGTTGGATAGCTAGAAATGGGGACCAGAGAAACATTCACAAGTGGAAATGAGCCCATAAACGGCATTAGTCACAGTATTGGGTAGATAAGGAAGCAGGAGTGTGGTAGGGCTTGGGCGCTGCTTACTTGTTATTTATGTCTCAGAATAATATAATGCATTCCCCTTGAGCAGTTTCACGGTTAGTTCAGCAAATGGCAGAGAATCCTCAGTTCTGACTTCGCCAGGAGCTCTGCTGCCATGATTTCCAGGTCGTGGTGGAACAGTTCAAGATAATCCTGCCTGGAGTCAACACTAAGAGTCCTCAATGGACAACTTAACTTAGTGTCTCAACAAAGGGATCTCGCTTTTAGTAGCTCTGCTATGGGGTGAGGGGAGAGAAGGGTCTCATTTCCTCTTTGTTCCACTTTTCTTCTCGGCTCCGTGCTAAGAAAATCTCCTGTCAAAACTTGTCGACGCAGCCTCATGGTGAAAAGACATACCCAATTCTTCTGATTTACAGTTATTAGAGTTTTGCACAAGAGTCGCAATTTCCAATGTGTTACAGATGCCAAATAGATGTGTTTTCCAACACAGTTCATCTCAAACTCTATTCTCTTAGCCCTGAAACACTTTTTAAAAATATCCATTCTTCTTGAAATGTAGCCCACTTTTAATAGAGACATGGGCATGAGAAATAACTCACTTTCCTTTTAATTAGACCATTAGAAATACAACAGTACAAGTTGGACCACAAATGGCGAGGTGACAGTCAACCTCAATGCTTGGGAGTCAATAGGGAGTAGTGGAGACTGTGGTAAACTAGAAAGCGCATAACCTGTGCAAAAGTAGAAGCCACTGTGAATGCGAACAGTTAGTCTTGCAGAAGTGTGGACTCAAGTCTTTCTGGAGGAACCAGAAATCCAGATCCTTATGTATAGTTTCTCAATTTTTATATATGGACCATTAGCTTTAAAAAAAAAAAAAAAAAAAGTTGTCAATTTGCCACCTTGCCACCTCCTTTAAATGACTGAAGGCAGTATGACTAAGAATAGAAGCAGTAACCTGGAAGTCAGGAATCCAAGATTGTTAGACCTGGCTCTGATACACACCCACTTTGTCTCTGCACAGGACACCTAACCACCCTGGACCTCAGTTACCCTGTCTGAAAAGTTGGGACGTCCAAAATTCCTTTGAAGCCTAAATTATTATACCATAAAGTTAAACACGTTTTCTAGATGGTCAAGGATAACCAGAAACATTAAAAGGAAAGAAAAAGCACAAAAAAAATAGATTATTGTGCCATAGCAGGGTCTATTATGCTGTCTAGACATGGCTTTGGTGT
This sequence comes from Pteropus vampyrus, assembly GCF_000151845.1. Taxonomy (NCBI): domain Eukaryota; kingdom Metazoa; phylum Chordata; class Mammalia; order Chiroptera; family Pteropodidae; genus Pteropus; species Pteropus vampyrus. Next base: position 2,174,834 of record NW_011888841.1, read on the forward strand.
GGCCAAGTCACTTGGTTGATACAACCTCAAGAATGTGAAGACTTTTATCAGGCCAGATCTATTCTGATAGCCACTCGCCCGCTGGAAAAAATAAAATTCATGTATCTCTAGTATATCTTGACTGTGGCAGGGCTGAGGAAACATTTCAGTTGGAAAACAAAGCTGACCGGCAGGCTGCCCTGAGCCACGATTCTTGCTTTGCGAGTTCACGCCCAGCCTACCTGCAATGAGATTTGTAGCTGCCACATCATGGCCTTCTGCGTGAGCCAAATGTACTCAGAACAGCTCTGGTTACATAACCCCCAGCCGTGGCCCATGTGTGCACATGGGCACACAGCTCGCCCAGCTCAGGAGCACACAGCATCTCAGATACCGCACATCCTCCCCAAGCCCCGGCCCCCGCCCCCACCACCACCAGGGGGCACAGGAAAGGAATGGAAAACACTAAGCTGCAAAATAATGAAGGATGGGTATATTAAGGGCTTTTTCTCCCACCGTAAAGGTTAAAAATAGGCACGTTTCAGAGCAAATAAAAGTGTTCACATTCTTGTGGTTATATTAACTGTGTGGCTTGGGTGAAGTGAAGGTCCAAAGAACAGAAAGTCAAGTGAGTTATAACTGGGCATCTTCTTCACACAGGCCATCTTGACACAGAGAGTTTGGCTCCAAGCGCAGTGGGGAGGGGAGTTCGGCACCTACATTCCTAAGTGCTTTTGTGCATCAGTTGTGAACAAGAAGTCTTTTTTATTTTGCCATTAAGCTGCCAGTAAGAATCTAGCATGTTTTAAAGAATGAAGTACCTTTGACTCCAAAGCCAGCTATGATCTAGCTCTTCAGTTCTCTCTCTCAGAGGCATTTTCTTCGCTGTGCCCTGGCTTTAGGTAACCATGTTTATTTTAAATCCGCTCTTTCTTACCCTAAGGCCTTTGTAATCTCTCCCTTCTGCCTGGAATGCTCTTTACCCTGGCCTTGGCAAGGGTAGTTCATTCAGATCTCAGCCTCTAGAGTACCCGTCAGGGATGCCCTCTCTGGCCATCCAATAAAAGTACTCACTCACACATTCTGTGTCACATGACCCGTCTTTAATTCTCTGCCTAGCACTTCACACCACCTGAAATATTTCCTGTTTATTTCTTTCTTTATTACCTGTCTTCTCTCACTAATATATCAGCTCTGTAGAAATAAGGATTTTGTTTTGTTCACTGCATATTTCCAGCAGCTAAAACAATGCCTTGCATATAGCAAATGCTCAATAAATATTAGTTGAAGGAACAGATGGATGGTTGGATGGATGGAAGAATCCATCCAGCAAATGTCTGTGAAGTACATATGGTGCCCTGGGAAAGCAAAAAGGAATAAGATCCTCCTTCAAGACCTCCGGAGCCCTCCAAGGAAGACAGACATTTTTATGGTACAGTATGGTCGGAAACACGCGTACAGAAGTGTACCAAGCCTTCCACCCAAGAAGAGGATGAGGACATTCTCTAAGGCAGGTTAAGAGTTGGCCAAGAGGGCAAAGGAGAGAAGAGGGGTGGCAGGGAAGGCACCTGACTCGGAGACATCACAACAAGGCACCAAGTCTGAGAGCAGACCGTGGGCCCAGGAGCCCCAGGAGGTTCCTGGGGTTGGTGCCACAGGTGAAGGAATGAGATGGGGACTCGAAAGAGGCATGGCCGGTTCCTAAGGAGTCTCATAGACCAGTCTCCAGACATTAGATTTTAGTCCTTTAAGTGATAGGAGCCATTGAGATTGTTTTCAGTAGGAAAGTGATATGATGGCTTTATGTGGATTATAAAGATGATTTTGGTGGCAGTGAAGGCAACTGATTAAACAAAGCATTCAGGAGACTGAAATGTCAAGGATCCCAACTATTAGTGGCAATGGAGAAAGAAAAGAGGAGACAGATCTGAAAGCTATTAAAAAGGTAGAGTCAATAGAGCTTGCTGACACACAAAATGTGGGAGGGGACAGAAATGATGGGGTTAAAGAAAATCCCCAGTTGTGGCTTGTGCTATCAAAATGTTTTGTCTTTTTCTTCTGTGTGTTATCAAAATTAATGGATCTCATGCTTGAGGCCTGAGAAGCCCTAAATTCATTGTTTGTGATATGGATGAATCTGAGTTTGCTTGCTTACATGAGGTCATGGATACTTGCCCAAGTGGCTATCTACGGTCCTAGCACAAATGTTTATCCACTTAATAAGCAAATTTGCATAGGAGTCCCTCTGACGTGTGTGCATCAAATCTACAATGTTGATGATTTCCCTGTCCGTGAAAATACACGTTATTATTTCAATGCACAGCCATTTTCGGAGGCACACACTGATCCATCACCACAGAAGCATGACTATTGGTCTAAATATAGATGTGCCTGTCACCGCGGAGAAAGAACAGACCAGAAGTCATGATTCTATTTACTCCAAGGAAATTTTAAGGTGATAAAATTGAAAAACCAATCAATGTAATGTTTCTTTACTTTGTAAATCTGATTGAAAGATCAAATTATGATTACCTGAGCTATGTGTCACTTCTCTTGACCTTAACTACTAATTTAGCCCTCGGCCCCTTCTAACGCAGCCTCCACCTGGACCCCAAGATATTTCTCAGTCCTCAAGGGATCTCACAGGTATTGAAAAGCAAGTATACAGTTGGCTATCTGGCCAGCCACCCTACGGGGATCCCCAGTTTATCCCTTTTCTCATACTCTAGCCCCCACTTGCTGTTGCCACATAAGAGACTATATAATGTTAAGAGCAAGGGCTCTGGTGCCTGCCAGCTTGGGTGTGAATCCTGGCGCTACCTTTTGTAAACTGTTGGGGCAAGTATCTAGCCTCTCTGTGCCTTAGTTTCCACCCTTTAAAATAAGAATATTATTTAATCCACCTCATGGGGTAGTTGTGATGATTAAGTGTAAAGTACTTAGGATAGTAACCAGCACATAGCAAGCACTCGATAAATGCAGGCTATGATTCCTACCACCACTGCCCTTGCTGGCACTGGGAGAGCCGCTGGCAGTTCAAACGGAGAGTTTAAATCTGGTCCTTTAAAAGAATGAAAGACCAGCTATAGTGTTAAATTATTTGTAAGTTAAAAGCAAGTATAAACTGTAAAAACATGCTAAATTCAAGACCAAAGAATAGTTCTGATATAAACTTTTACTGTATCTTTGAAGATGAAGTATCTTTCCATAGTCTTCACATTACGACAGGGAGAAGAATATGAAATTTTAACCATGATACCATTTAGCATCAAAAACACCCAATACATAGGAATAAGTCAAATAAAAGATGTGCAAGACCTACTTAGAAAATCAAGACACATTACCAAGAAAAAATTTAAGACCACCTATGTAAATGGAGAAATATGCCATATTCCTAGACACAAAGATCCAATATTATAAAGCTATTTGTTCTCCCCAAATAGAGCTACAAATTTTATTCAAGCCTAGTCAAAATGTTTTGCCCAGTCAGTACTTTTTTGTAGAAACTGACAAGATGATTCTATTCTTTTTTCTATGAAATACAAAGGGCTAAGAATAGCCAAGACAATCTTGAAGAAGAAAAACGGAGTTGAAAGATTTACACACCAGATGGCGAAACTTAAAAACTGACAGCAACTAAGTCAGTATAGCATTAATACAAACTTTTGTCAATTGAAGCACAAAGATACACAAACAGACCAATAGAACAAAGAAAGTTTAGAAACAGACCCCCGTGTGTACAGTCCTCAAATTTACGATGATGAAACCACTGCAGGACAGAGGGGAAAGGATGGTCTTTTCAGAATGGTGCTGGATCACCTGGATATCCGCACGGAAAAACAAATGACCCTTATCTGTAACACGCCAGTCACAAAACTAAGTTCTAGAGGGAGTATAGGCAAAACACTGGAACTTCCAGAGGATAACTGAGGAAAAAATCTTCATGCCCTCAAGGAGAGGGAATGACTTCTAAAGTAGGACACGAGAAGCACAAACCATAAAGGGAACAATTGATGAACTGGGTTTCATTAAGAACTTCTGCTCACCAAGATACCATTAAGAGAGTGAAAGCAAACCACATTGTGGGAAAAGAAATTTGCAATCCATATATCCAACACAGGACTGGTATCCAGAATATATAAAGAATTCCACAAATTGGTAAGAAGAAACATAATTTTAAAAAGGGGAGGAGCAAAACACTTGCAAAGGCACTTCATAAAAAAAGAATTTCCAAATACCCCCAAAAATGTATTTTAAAAGGGATCGACATTATTAGTCATCAGAGAAATGCAAAGTAAAACTACAATAAGGTACTACAGGGATCCAGGTCACGCCCTATTTCATGACATGGGTGGTGGTTTCACAGGAAAAAATTCACTGACTTGTACACTTAAGGATTTGTGCATTCTTCTCTATATATCATACTTTAATAAAAATGTTTCCTAAAAAAGAGAGAGACTTTAGAAACATATCGACTAAATGCGATGTGTGGACCTTGTCTGGATCTTGCTTCACACAAGCCAACTGTTAAAAAGATTTTGTGAGACAGTTGGGAGAATTTGAACACTGACTGCGTATTTCATGATAATTAAAGGATTGTCAGTTTTTTAGGTATCGTGATGATATTATGGCAATGTTTTCAAAAAGAGCTCTTACCTTTTAGGGATACATATTAAAGTGTAAATACATATATTATAAATAAAATAATATCTTGGATTTGCTTCAAAATAATCGGAAGTGAGAGGACGGAGAAAACAAGACTAGATGAGCTGCTGGCTCACCGCAGCCGCATGGCGGGCACGTGGGAATCACCGTACTGTCCCTGCGCCGTTGAGTACGTTTAAAATCCTGCATAATAAAACCTTTTTAAAGCTAGAGCGAAACCTAAGCTTTATGTTTTTTAGCTGTTTATGACTCCTCTCTTCTACCCCTCCTAACAACGGAAACCATAACACTGAAGGCTTAGGCTCCACGTCCCTTGAGAAGTCATCTTGGCCATTCCTCCATTATCGAGCCCAGTATCTGAAACAAGGGCAACCCACACCACATCTGCACACTGATCAGCACAGGAGACGAAGTGTGCCTCCTCTCAGAGCAGTTAAAAAAGAAACATGTCCTAGGGACCTGGATGTGGCAGGGCAATCATTTACCCATATTCTCTGGGGTATATGCCAATGTGAGGACGCTAAGCAGCTTGGCTGCCTCTACTAGACTCCTAATGGAAGCTCCTAGAGCCCCCCTGAACTGACCCTTCCTGTCTTATCCCCGGACATTAAACTTATACTATCTAGCATCATCTTAGCTATCTGTGGCTTCCCTTGCCAGGTGACCTGGCTGGAGCTGCTACTGGTATGAATGTTAAGTATGAATTCCTATATAAATTAAGTCTGCCTTTTTCTTATTCCAGGACCCTAGGCTAATATGGGCTTACACAGTTTAGAAACCCTCATTAATCAGATATAAGTGGTTGCAAAACAACCTGGCCAGGGCCTCCCGACTTACTATGTCTCCCACAAAGGCTTCCAGGTTTGAGCTTTCCTAGTTCACAGGGAAAGAAAATTCATTCATTCCTTCTGGCTCTCATTCACCATTTCAAGACATAACTTGTAATCTCCAGGTTACATCTAGCTCAGTGTTATCTCTTTAAGGCAAAATGCTGCATTTCAGCAAGGATTTCTTGGAGAAAAGGACTATATCTTTGATAAGGAGCTTTCAGGCACTCCCTGTGGTAGCCTCTAGAGGAAGAAAAACTTTTTACTGTCCTGCATGGACTCACTTATCCACTACTAATTAGGCTGATGAAGCAATGAGGGCTTCAAAAGTGAGGGCCCAAGATTTCACATACACACAAAAAAAGACAAAGTTCAAAAACAATGCCTGGTGAGGGTTCGTTCATAGTATCACTTTATTGTTACGAAAGCCCCGTCATGGACATGCCCCACCGCCAGAAAGAAAAGGTAAGAATGGAAAGAGTGGAGGCTTGGAAACGAAAGGAAAAGAACAGTGTTGTTGAAACTCTGTGGCTAAACCTCCCAACACATCTATGTCTATCTATTTCCTTAATATTTGTCAATAATTTGGGGATAGAGACAAAGATATGCTGAGATAAGGGGTCAGAGGTATAGTGGGAAAGCAGACATCCTTATATTTCAGAAATATATATAGGAAGGCTGCTCTTAGGTGTGAAGATACAAACCCCGTTAGTAGTAAAGGAACCGGCAAATCTCTAAAACTGTCAGTCCTGATTTAGCCAAGCTCGGCTCCGCAAGCCACAGAAGGAAGCTAAGAGCCACTGTTTGCTCTTTTGCTGTGAATGACTGGCACTTGGCTCATGCAACCAACTTTGTTTTTAATTTAGGCTATTATAATGTTTCACATTTGCATACACATTTAGTATTATTTAGTAAAGAGCATAATTTTAAAATGAAAATAATGAACTGAAAAAACCCAAGAATCCTCTCAACAGTTTTTTAAACTTTTTGAATAGTTACCTACTACAATCTTGCAAATTTTTCAAAGTCTAGCCATTAGACCATTTCTTCTACATAGGCTATGTATACATATTCAGAAAACATTTTCTCATAACGATTTGAATTTGTCAAGAATCACAGTTGTGTTTTACCATTGTTACTTATGATTTATCACAATGCCGGGAGGATGAATGGCATATATGACACTGAGAATAAGGAAGACTGCCCAAAGGGCCTGTTATCTGCTATGCAGGGACTCCAGGGGCTATTAATTATTTATCTACTTTTCAAAGTTAATAAATAGAAATGTCTTTTGCCCTTTATTCCCCAGATGAATTTAACCAAATGAGATGGGGTGTTTATATGCAGTTAGCTGTCTGAGGACACAGGAGGTGCAAGTAATGGAAAGCAGGAGATTTTTTAAAAACAAATATATTTTAATGTCAATTAATTATTCACATCACTGTTTTATCTGGTATGTTTCTTATTATGATTAAATTCTCATGAATATTTCGATGATTTTTGAGTGTACTCAAACGTGAGTGCTTTAAAAACGTAAGATTTATTCATACAAAAAAAGCAAAATTCAAATAACATGTCGACACTTAAAATATATATAGTTAGAAAATGCAAACACTGAGGAAGAGTATCACATATACTACACTTGATCTTAGCCAAAAGGCCAAGGAGTGATGGAGAAAAGTATCAAATAGGAAAAATAAGAACCTCCCTCTTCACCACTGCGGTCCTTCTGCCCAAAAGTAGATCACTCTGTATGCGTTTTTGTCCTACCAGAGAAAAATGTATGCATATCTATCGATTTATTTACCAAATATTATGCACGCTGTTTTGTTACGTGCATTTTCCACTTAATAGCACATCTTGATACTACTCCGTATCAGCACACGGTGGTGACCACATTCTGTTTGCTCTTACACACAGTGCTTCGATGAATATCTTTGTGCACATAGCTGAGGGTTACATTTATTTACTTTTTCAGTGTGACCTACCATCAAAGTCAGTGCAGCAAGTACAAGCTACTCCGAGCAGTCTATCCCAGCTGTGTGATGAGAAAAAGAACAATCTAGTTTCCTTGGTTTATTTCAGTTCCTTCAGAATATTTCCTGAGACACTGTGATTTATGCCAAATGGGTCCCAGGAACAGCATGGGATGGCTACTGAGAAAAGGACCGTTTTCAGGTGAGAGGAGGCGAATATCTCTACCTGTTCACTTCTGAGCGTAGAGGCTCCTGTGGCAACACAGGAGTCCTGCCTGCACTTCGATCCACCTGGTGAACACTCCTACCCCGCTTATAGGAGTGTACTGAATGCTCATGGCATGAAAGGAATGTTTGCAGAAGAGGGGAAATAAGCAACCACTGGAGAGACATGCATGGAACAGCAGGTGAAACTGCCCTTCACCCTATTACACAGGTATTGGTAACTCCCCGCGCATGGAAGACCAATATGAAGCACAATGTTCAGAGCTGTCTGCCTAGAGAGACACAGGAACACAGTTCAGTGACAGAGTTGGGGTCAAAAAATGACTACGGAGTCCACAGATCAGAAATAATAATAAAAAAACTGCCTCATATCCTTGCACTTAGTTGCCTCAAATCCTTTTTGAAATGATGGAGGATTTAAATTACATTTTGAAATCTTTCAACATAGTATTTTTCAAATATTTGTTATCTCATCTGACTCACATATCAATTCTATGAGGCAGGTAGGTCGGTGTCATTATCCCCACTTAAAAGATGAAATGACTGCGGGCAGCAAAGTTAAATGATCTGCCCAAGGTCAACAGGCTAAGTAACCTGACTTCCAGAACTGTATTCTTTCCTGAATTCTCCCAAGCCCACCTTGCCAGTTTTAGAACCCCAAAGAAAAGCTAAGAATGAAGCTAGAAGTGTAAACATCAATCTCTCTCTCCCTAGGGATACCTGGGATCCTGAAAACTACTTCTTCCTAACAGAAATTTAATAAATTGAATAATGTTGCTGTTGCTAAGTACCAGGTCGAAATACCACACTTGAACCTTGATAGAAGTTTTACAAACACTTCTGTGAAAATTTGGTTTTAAGTTTTATTATAAACACCCATACTGTCTTAGCTTTTTTTAATCTAGTAGCTCCTAAATTTTACAATTAAGACACTGTCTTGAACAGTACTAATGATTTGTCATTTAGATATCTAACACCTACGTCTTGAGTTGCCTTTTTGTCAGTCAGGACTGTCTAAATGAGTATCTTTCAAACTTTTTTGAGAATGGCCAAAGGAAGAAATATATTTCACATTGTAAAGCATAAATATGTATCTGTCACTGACACAAAACTTTCACAATAATTACTTGGTGATTTACTTGGAGATTATCTGTTTTTTCATCTTTTCACATTGTTTTTTGAAATAATAATTATAGACCAGTACATTGATTTCGTGACTCACAAATGGGTCACGACTCACAATCTGAAAAATACTGGTTTAGATGAACAATACACAGATCCTGCCTCAGAGAAGTATACACTAGCTGGGTGCCTCATATGTACACCATTCACAGACATCTTACCGTTGGAAAATCCTTAGAGGTCAATTCGTTCAACTATCTGCACTGTAATAGATTTTCCAACATCCCTGATAGAGGGCAACATACCTGAAAGCATTTGCTTGACTGTCTCTAGGACAAGAAATTACATCTCACTGGGAACCTAGCACAGGCTCGGTCATAGAAAAGACCTGTTAAAATAGTACAGACCCAAAACTAAATGAATTGAATGCCTGAATATACAGTCCATTTCCTTTTCCTAAAAGACAACTTCGACCTTTATTCCTAAATCCAACTCAGTCTTTTCCAGGAGGAGGGTAAAAATGGGGAAAGGAAATCAGCTGGGCCAAGGGGTCTAGAGGTTCCTCTCTGATGACTTAAAGAAGGAGTCTTAGCAAGTTGAACATTAACAATACTCACCACGAGGGCTAGGAGGCTGGAAGTCAGGAAAGGCTCCCCTGATGATGTCCCAAATGAGCCGAGTCTTGAGAGACTAACTGGAATCAGAAGGGTGGAGAGAAGGTGGGAGGGTGTGATCAAAGTGCATATGAACTTCATAAATTCAGTTTTAGTAAGACCAATCTTAAGTCACATAAAAAATAGAAAAACTGGGCTATACATAGAGAGTTTAGACAGCAATCAGGTCCAGTTTCTTTCACCTTTCATCCTTTTACTTCTGTTAACGAAGTGTAAGTCTTATATGTAGCTACCCCTAAGTGATTGTTTCCTTGATGAAAATCATACACTTTACTCAGAAGTTGTCCCCAATGCTGCTATAGGCCTAATAAGTTATTATAAATGATTCTGCCAAAATTAAATTTTATATAAACAATAAGCATAATTTTAATAAGGTTGTATAAAATTAATATACAAAAAAAGACCTCTGAAGGTGTTGACTATCTAGTAATTCAGGCTCTGTGGGATACAGTGACAGTGCCCTATGAATCTTAGCTAGAACTCAGGTCTGTCTCAGGTGAATAAAAACATTGAATGAGTCACCTTGCAATTACACCACCACTTGGAAGCATACTTAAGAGATGAGAACTACAAAGCTAACTCTCTGGAAGATCCTGGATTGGTCTTCTCTCCCTTCCTCCAGTCTGAGGGTCCACAGAGCTCAAATTCTTTACTAATTTCTCATAAGTATCGTTTTTATTATTTTTTCTTAATTTAAAAAGGACTGTCTCCCAGGGCCTCAGTTACTCTGAGTTAGTAATATTTTAAATTTCAGGGATGTAAGAAGCATTAGTTGAGCCTATGTTTTCTACACAGAGAAACTACTTCAGAGAAAGATTTTTTTCATTTCTGAGAAAATGTGTGTACATATCAGGTGCTCCCAAACACATACACATGACCAATTATTTGGGGTAATGTTGACCAATCACCATGATCAAGATTCAGCCCAGCTCCCCATGTGCATAAATAGGTATGGCACTGTGACTCAGAAGCCTCACATTTCACCTAAAAATTGTAAGGCTGGACCTCGAGCGGAGTCTAAATTTTCATTAGGATGCATGTTTTGGAGGCAACTGCTTGATCTAAACCGGGCAGTGACTCAACAGTCAGCTGGAAGGGAGAAGGAAGTACTGGGCGAATGCTAAAAGAGGGGGACCCCCCTCAGCAAAGTCCCTCCCCTCCTCCCCGGTGTTTTCTTGTTTTTGTTTCTGGGACTTCTGGTCCCCATCAGATGTTGCTCTTATCCGTCATTTCGCCTTCCCAGGGTGGAGCACAGATTCTCGTTTGTTCATCATGTCGAAGCTCCCGCGATGGCCCCGGGGCCGACACCGTGTGCGGCACCTGGCTGTGGAAATTCG